>NC_063350.1:16786681-16891067 GCF_021869965.1 Rhincodon typus
GCCCCCGCCGTCTGCATCTCTCTCTCTCGCGACCCCTGCCCCCGCCGTCTGCATCTCTCTCTCTCGCGACCCCTGCCCCCGCCGTCTGCATCTCTCTCTCTCGCGACCCCTGCCCCCGCCGTCTGCATCTCTCTCTCTCGCGACCCCTGCCCCCGCCGTCTGCATCTCTCTCTCTCAACACCTGTCCCCCGCCCGGCCTGTACCTCTCTCTCTAACCCCCGACTCTAGGCGCTATCGGTCACCCACCTCTGCTTCTGGATGTCGAGTCCAAGGAGAGTGGCCGTTTGTGTGGGCACTAGGCCACCCTTGGGCAAAGGTGTTCCCGGGCCTGAAGCCCCTTGCTGGACACAGGGGGCAGCAGCTACTTCGCAGTGAGTATCAGTTCCCGGTCCGGCGGCCGGCTCCCTTGGCAACGCGATGGCGGGCCCCACGTAGACGGTGCCGACCGGAGGCCCAAGCCGGGGAGTCTGGGTGATGACCGCGGCGCTCGGTACCCCTGAGATACAGCTGATACAGCCGAGACCGAGCGGCCCGCTCCTGGTACTGGCCGTGACCGCAGCTGCCACCGACATCGCTGGGGGCCTCTCCTGGTCCGGCTCCACCTCCGGCCGGTACCCATTGCTAACCTCCACCGGCCGGCGGCCGTCCAACGAGATGTTACTGAGGAAGCTGAGGGCGGCCTGCCTCCGCCGGGAGTCGGTACGTTTCCTCTGGGCCTGAGCCAGTTGTTGTTCCTTGGTGCTGGTGACACTATGTTTCACATTCGAGAAGCGAAACGAACCGCCCCACGTCGCGGCCGCCATTATCCAGAATACAGAGTGGAGCGCCTGGGGGCGGGGTCTGAGTGAGGGGGCGTGGCCTGTGGGTGAGCAACGTGAGAGGGTTGGGGTCTGAGTGAGGGGGCGTGGCCTGTGGGTGTGCAACGTGAGAGGGTTGGGGCCTGCGTATGAGGGGTTGTACCCGTGGTCGAGGGGGTGGGGCCTGTATGTTAGTGGGCGGGGCCTATGTGCGTGCGTGCGCGGCACGTGAACTGGGGCGGGGCATGTATGCGATGGGTGGGGTTTATGTGCAAGGGGCGGGACAAGTGCGCGAGTGAGTGGGGATTCTGCGCGAGGGTTTGGGATTCTTGAGAACATCCGTAATTCGGGTTGTGGATGAAGTTGCAGACTTGCTCGCCGAGCCAGTGGGTTTGATTGCAGACCCTCCGGTAAAGCCAGAGAGCCTGGCACAATGGGTGGGCTCTGTGTCGCCGGCGTGTGACTAAAGTGCCAGGGGGAGTGGGTAACGTGGCCTGGAGGCGGGGCTTGTGGGATGGGGGCACTGGATGTGGTTTTGGGTGAAGGTGGGGAAGGCCATGGCGGCGACGCTTGTGTGCCGCGCTTGGTTAGGGGGTGCGACCTATGGTCTGGGATTGGGGCCTGTGTCATCGGGCGAATGTGGAGTGGTGGGGTGTGGCGTTTGTTACCGGGATGAGGTTTGTGGATTGGGGCGGGGCTTGAATGGTGGGGCGGGGCTTGTGGACTGGGGTCTTGGTGGGTCCATGGCTTGGGGAGAGATTTGTGGTCCAGTGGTGGCGCTTACCTACTGGGGTGATTGGCCTTGGGGATTGGAGAATGGACTTCGTTTCTGATGGCAGGTCCTAGGCAATTGGGGTGGGGCCTGATCATAGGGAAGTAAACTAAAGGGGATGCTAGAAATCTGAAATAAAAAGTCATTAAGCATGGAAAGAGGCCCTTCAGCCCAACTTGTCCAAGCCGACCAGGGTTCCTGAACTGAACTCGTTTGCCTGCGTTTGGCCCATCTCCCTCTAAACCATGAGGGGATAGTAGGAACTGCTGATGCTGGAGTCTGAGATAACAAAGTGTGGAGCTGGAGGAACACAGCAGGCCAGGCAGCATCAGAGGAGCAGGAAAGCTGACATTTCAGGTCTGGACCCTCCTTCCTCACTGACCAACCCCCATCCAAACTTCCTACCTACACTCATCTTTACTAGCTTCATCCCTGCCTCCTTGACCTGTCCGTCTTCTCTCCCATCTATCTGTTCCACTATCCACCTTCTGTCACCACCCCCCCTCTATTTATTTCAGACACCCCTCCCCCATTTCTGAAGAAGGGTCCAGATCTGAAACGTCAGCTTTCCTGCACCTCTGATGCTGCCTGGCCTGCTGTGTTCCTCCAGCTCCACACCTTGTTATCCCTCTAAACCATTTCTGTCCATGTACCTTTTAAATCTTTCCCCTCTCACTTTAAACCTATGCCCTCTAGTTTTGCTGCAGAAACTCTGGCAGCATCTGTTGACAGAGAAACAGAGTTAACATTTTAACTCCTGGGCTTGCTTGACTAGGGCAGGACCTAGTGTCTGGCATTTGGGCTTGGCTATTGTGGTACATAGAATCCTTACAATGTGGAAACAGGCCATTCGGTCAATAGTGAACCTCTAAAAAGCATCTCACCCAGACCTATCCCTGTAACCCTGCATTTCATGGCTAACCCACCTATGGGGCAATTTAGCATGGCCAGTCCACCTAACCTGCGCGTCTCTGGACTGTAGCAGGAAACCGGAGCACCCAGAGGAAAGCCACGCAGACACGGGCAGAATGTGCAGACTCCACACAGATGGTCGCCCAAAGGCGGAATGGGACACAGGTCCCTGGCACTGTGAGGTGGCAGTGCTAACCACTGAGCTACCATGCTGCCATGGTGTTTGCAGGAATCATGTTGCCATGCCAGTCACCATGGGGTGTGGCTCAGTTGTTAGGGCAAGTTCTGAACTACAGGTGTTATCTGGGGGGACATTGTGCCACCAGGGACTGAAGATTTGCTGTCAACTGAGGGCTCATATGCCCTTGTCTTGAGAAGGTTGAGCTGCGGGGGGCGGTGTGATTTGGAGTTAGACCTTATTGGCAGTGAGGAGTGTTGAATGGTTGGGCCCGGGTGTTGAGCTGTGATAGATAGGGCAGGTGTGGTGAGTGGTTGGGGGCTGGGGTTGAGCTGCTGTGGATGGGGGAGGTGTGGTGAATAGTTGGATACAGATATTGGGCTGTGATGGATGGTGGAGGTGTGGTGAATGGTTGGGTACAGGACTTGGGCTGTGATGGATGAGGAAGATGTGGTGAGTTGTTGGGGGTGAGCTGTGATGGATGGGGGAGGTGTGGTGAATGGTTGGGGCCTGGTGTTGAGCACTGATGGATGGGGGACGTGTGGCAAGTGGTTGGGGCTTGGGGATGAACTGTGGATGGATGGGGGCGATGAGGTGAGTGGTTGGGGCCTGAGGTTGGCTGTAACAATTGTCACTGGCCACTATCAGGCCCTGCTCATGTCAGCTGGACATTTGGTGGATAGTTCTCTGGGACGGCTATGTTTCTCACAACTTCACTGCCCTATCCACCAATGTTGTCACAGTGGCGGGAATGCAATGGCAAGTTGCTGTTTCCCGGATATACTGATAATGAATACAGACTCCTTCCACTATTGTTACAATTGCAAAATTTACATCATTAGGTTTTTGTGCCAGTTCTGTACTTGCAGTAAATAGATGTGAATCTAGTACTTTTACACTGATGCACAACAAGAAATTGCATTAATATGGCCCCTTTAACAAATGAAATGTTCTGCTTCGCCAAACCATTATCAAACGACATTTGCCAGTGAGCTACATAGGGAGATGTTGTGTGTCCAAATTCTTAGGCAAAATGTTAGGCTTAAGGAGTCTGTTAAACCAAGGGAGAGGTGGAGAGATTTAGAAAGGGGATCGCACATCTTAGGGCCTAGGCCAAGACTCCCAAAATGGTAGGCAGGCGGGCAAGTAAGGTTGTGTGCTCTGAGGCAACAATGGCTGCCATGGAGCTCCAGTCATGTCATAACAGATCTGCGCTCTCTCTGTCTGTGTGTCTCTCTCTCTCTAATATATATGACTCTGTGCTCCCAGGTTTCACTGAGGGGAGGTCACAACAATTTTCAAGCCTCAAAATGGGGTCACAATGGGGAAATGTTTGGGAAGCATTGGCCTAGGCAGCTTAAGAGAATGATGAGAATCACTAATGCCAAAGAGAAGCAGATTGTGGGAGTGTAGAAATTTTGGTTGGTGATATGCACGGAGGAGATTACAGAGATAGGGAGAGGAGCTTCACTAGCTCATGGCTAAAAACAAAATAGACAAATATAATGGCAGATGAAGTTTAATTTAGATAAATGTGAGGTGTTGCATTTCGGTAAGACAACCCAGGGAAGAACTTACACAGTTAATGTTAAAGCCTTGGGTAATGTTGTCGAACAGAGAAACCTGGGGGTGCAGGTACATAGTTCCTTGAAAATGGCGTCACAGTGTGGTGAAGAAGCTGTTTGGCATGCTTGCCTTCATTGGTCAGAATGTTGAATACAGGAGTTGGGACGTCGTATTATGGCTATACAAGACATCGGTAAGCCTCATTTGGAGTACCGCATACAATTCTGGTCACCCTGCAATAGGAAGGATTTTATTAAACTGGAAAGAATGCAAAAATGATTGACAAGGTTGTTACGGAGACTGAATGGTTTGAGTTATAGGGAGAGAATGGATACACTGGTGCTCTCTTCCCTGTAGTGTTGTAGGCTTGTAGATCTTATAGAAGTTCATAAAATCGTGACAGGCATAGATAAGGTGAATAGCCAAGGTCTTTTCCCCCGGATAGGGAGTCCAAAACTAGACGGCATAGGTTTAAGGTGAGAACTGGAAGATTTAAAAGGTACCCGAGGGGCAACTTTTTCGCACAAAGGATGGTGTGTTTATGGAATGAGCTGCCAGAGGAAGTGGTTAAGATGGGTACAATTACAACTTTTGGACTTTTGGACTTTTGGACAGGTACATGAATAGGAAAAGTTTAAAGGGATATGAGCCAAATGAAGACAAATGGGACTGGTTCAGTTTCGGAAAACTGGCCAGCATGGACGAGTTAGGCCGAAAGATCAGTTTCCATACTATATGATTCTATGACTCAATCTTGAAATACAGGTAGAAAGTCTCCTACCAACATCAGAAATTACTTTTTAACCTTTAAAATATTCGAGCAAAGGTTAACATTATGATCCATATTACTAATTCCAAACTGTTGTTTTCCATAAGTGACTCTTCATGTACTCCCAGTTATTTGCTCATCATCGTATATGCTTGTCCTAATACATTTTTATTCTTGTTATTAACAAGATGCTTACACAAAAACCTTTCATGGGATTTAATCAAATGTCATAAACTGATTTTGATACTCACTACTTCATGGGAAAAATGCTGTTTATTTTTATTGCAATTGAGCTGTGAGCTTTTCACGTTTGTTTCTTTTTTGCTAAGACTTTTCCTGGTGATGCATTGGTTAACATCTTCATCTTTTTTGTATGCTGTATTAATGCAGCCATTTACTTCCTTACATAAATATTTACATATTAACCCACAGGAAAAAAAATGAAACCTTGAAGGAATTTAAATTGGGTTACAATGCCAACCTGACATACTTGAAGACATTTTACATGTGGGCTTTTGAAACCATGACAGTGTCCACTTTGGTTAACTGTAATCAATATCACATCTTTTAACACGTTAATATGAGGTCTTTTTATTCTTATTTTCTTGGGACATGAGCTTTGCTGACAGGGTCAGCATTTGTTGTTAATCCCGAATTGTCCTTGAACTGAATGGTTTACTATGCCTTTACAGAGGGCAGTTAAGAGTCATCCCACCATGTGGATCTGGAATCATATTTACAGCAGACCAGATAAGGATGGCAGATTCCCTTCCCTAAAAGACATTAGTAAACCAGGATTTTGTTTTAGAATATTCAATGAGAGTACTGGTGTTGTGATGTAAGTTGTGTGATTCATTAGAGTTATAGAGATGTGCTGCACGGAAACAGACCTTTTGGTCCAACTTGTCCATGCTGACCAGATATCCTAAATTAATCTAGTCCCATTTTTCAGCATTTGGCCTATATCACTCTGAACGCTTCCTATTCATGTACCCATACAGATGCCTTTTAAATGTTATAATTGTACCAGCCTCCACCACTTCCTCCAGCAGCTCATGCCAGAAACAAAACTCAGAAATTGCTGGAATAAACACTGGAAAAGCAGCACGTATAGAGAGAAAACAGAGTTAATGTTTTAGTTCCAGTGCTCCCTCTTCAGAACTGGTTATAGTTAGGAAAAGGTTGGTATATTTGCAAAAGAAAGGGTTGGGGGAGGGCGAAGGAGTAAACGATACACTAGTTGGAGATGAAGCTCAGAGAGAGAGAGAAACAGTTGGGCAGATTGAGGAACGGGTAAAGGTTAGTCTGGGAGAATGCAGTTTGAATTAGTGACAAAATGTTTTTTTTCCTTGTGTGCTTGACGGGTTAAATGATTAACTTGAATTTCTGTAGTCATGGTGATTTCTTTTAACACAACATAGATAGAGAGGTAGCTTTCAGAACTAAACTAAATTATTACTATAGTTTTTTGTGTATATTTGGGAGCGTTTACAACCAGGCAAGGAAATAATTATTCATCATAATTTCTATTAGAAAATGCTGGACTTGCTTGAAAATCTAGGTTTTCTTTGTTGTTTCAGGTTGGGTAGAAGTCCTTAGGTGAAAATGGATGTTTAAAACAGTGCACCTAAGAAAGGGAAAAGACAGAAAATAGACTATCTTAGAGGAAGGACTTCAGTTATAGTCCCAGACCAGAAGTGTTTGGATAGAATCCTAAAGAGCTTAGTGAGTGAGGAGAGGTCAAAGTCACAGCCCTTGACATCAAGGCTGCATTCAACCGGGTCTGGCATCAAGGAGCTGTAGCAAAACTGGAATCAGTGGGTATCCAGGGGAAACTGACACATAAGAAAATGGTCTTGGTTGTTGGAGGTCAATCATCTCAGCTCCAGGATATCTCTGCAGGAGTTCCTCAGGGTAGTGTCCTCGCCCTAACCATCTTCAGCTGCTTCATCAATGACCTTCCCTCCATCATAAGGTCAGAAGTGGGAATGTTTGCCGATGATTGCACAATGTTCAGTACCATTTGCGACACCTCAGGTACTGAAGCAGTCCATGCTCAAATGCAACAAGATCTGGACAATATCCACTTGGGCCGACAAGTGACAAGTGACATTTGCGCCACACAAATGCCAGGCTATGACCATCACGAATAAGAGACAATCCAACCACCACCCTTTGACATTCAACGGTGTTACCCCTACTGAATCCCCCACTATCAACACCCTGGGGGTTATCATTGACCAGAAACTCAACTGAAGTCACCACATAAACACAGTGGCTACAAGAGCAGGTCAGAAGCTAGGAATACTGCGGTGAGTAACTCATCTCCTGACTCCTCAAAGCTGACTCCTCAAAGCCTGTCCACCATCTACAAGGCATGTCAGGAGTGTGATGGAATACTCCCTACTTGCCTGGATGAGTGCAGCCCCAACAACACTCAAGAAGCTTGATTCGATCCAGGGCAAAGCAGCCTGTTTGATTGGCACCACATCCACAAGCATCCACTCGCTCCACTACTGGCGCTCAGTAGTAGCAGTGTGTACTATCTACAAGGTGCACCACAGAAATTCACCAAAGATCCTCAGACAGCACCTTCCAAACCCACGACCACTTCCATCTAGAAAGATAAGGGCAGCAGATATATGGGAGCACCACCACCTTCAAGTTCCCCTCCAAGCCACTCACCATCCTGACTTGGAAATATATTGCCATTCCTTCAACATCGCTAGGTCAAAATTCTTGAATTCCCTCCCTAATGGCATTCTGGGTCAACCCACAGCAGATGGACTGCAGCGGTTCAAGAAGGCAGCTCACCACCACCTTCTCAAGAGCAGCTAGGTACAGGCAATAAATGCTGGCCAGCCAGCGATGCCCATGCCCCACAAGTGAATAATAAAAAAAATTTGAAGCTGAGTACATTTAAATTCAGATATTTGAAAGCTCCAGACGAAGGCTATCAGATTTTCTAGACTGGGAGTTGAAGTCAAAATTAAACCTTTCGAGGTGTTAGAGAAAGGGATTCTTCTTTGCCATGAGTACTGTAAAAGAGGTGTTATGGAATCTTTAAAGCAGTGTTTTGAGGATTAACGAGAATATATTTTACAATATGTTTCCGACTCTAAACTTATATGTAGCTGGTTTGGATTTATTCTATTTTGGTTTCATTTCTTTTGTGAATTAAACCTGTCTTATTGTTAAGTTCAAATCTTCAACATTGCATGCTTATGGTTTCAGTGAGTGACCACCTCATTAACACTGAAACAAAGCAAGCTAAACTGTGATCCACCAAGCCAGATTCCAGACTGCCTCGCCCAGTAACAACATCAGTTGTGATGGTAAATGTGTCTATGGAACTGAGACAAGCTGTCACTTCCAGACTTATTGATGAATTGAATTTAAATTCTATCAGCTGTGATTTTAACCCATTTCCCCAGAGAATTAGCTTGGGCCTTGGGATTACGAGTTTAGTGACTGCATGGCACCGTCTCCCGGTTCAGTCCCAAGGTGCAAGGATTTTATAAGATGGGCATAAATTGTGCCATAGAATTTATTGACACAGTAATACAAAAATCTAATAAATACTTTAGAAGTTATGAGGGAGCAGCGTGTCCATAAATGCTAATGCTTATAAAACAGGGATTAAGTGATACATTGAGCAAACGAGAATAAAATGGTTGGGGAATAAAAACAGAGGATGAAGTAAGGAAAAAAATAGCATCATAAATGTTTTGGTATTCTCTTCCTGGTTTTAAAATTGGTAGCAATATTACAGGATGTTCTTGACTATTTATTTACAATCCTATTGGAAAATGCTGATGATCAATTTCTTTTCTTTAATGTTCTGCCTTAAAGTTTAAAAAGAAAATCCCTTTGCTGTAACCACGATGTAATAAAAAGGAAAAATCTTGGCTCTGTAAATTGCAGCACAGCACTTGAGGTTTGTCAATGTAAAGTTTATTTTCAGACAGAGACAAACCAATTGCCCCTCATGCATACCTCTCCAAATCAATATTAATTGAGGAGACATTGGGTTAGATTCTCTGTGGATGTTCCCTGATTTCCAGCTGTTTGTGCTTTGTGAAGCTTCTTGTCATTTTCTTGAGGCTGCTATAGTGCAGGGTTGGCAAACTTCACAAAAAAAGGACCCTTTTTTAAATTCAGTCAAAAATGGAATACCTTAAAAGCCATAAACAAGACTGTTACTGTACTTAAATGCAAATAATAATGAAAATGATAGACATTTCAACAGCATTTAAAGGTTTTCACAAAATGTTGTTATTTGAATAGTACTTTTTCATAAATGCAGTGTCAATAAAAATTTGAAAAAAATCCATACAAGCCATTTAATTACTATCAAAATAGCTTTGATCACTGCAAATCAGTAGTAGCACACAAGTTTGTAATGTGGACATCGGTCCTTAATGCTGCTCTGGAGCAGAAAGTTGCAGATCTCTGTTATAGTCAACACTTATCGTGGGTTAGAATACTCCTCCCATAGTTTCAAGAACTTTGTATAACATTGTATTTGTAAAGCACCTTTCACATTCACAAAGGAATTTTACAGACATGTATATTTAGAGGTCACTTGATCTGTAGAATAACCTGCTGGAGAAACCACAAACCCAGTTCCACTTTATCTTCAGTCCCACAGGCTACCTCCCCTCTGTCACTGAACCATCACAATGCCTACATAGACACATGCAAAAAAAAAGTGTCCACCAAGTTAATATTCCAAACCAAATTCAAAAATGTAATCATGCCACATTGCATTCCAAAGTCAACTATTCTTTAAGGGACGGTCTTTCTTGTGCATTTGTCTGCCATAGTGCTCTCTTGTGGCTGCAGCATAGCTAGTTGATTTTCAATGGAGGAAACTGTTGGTGCTCTCGAAGAAGTATCTTTGAATAGTTTTGGGTCTAGAAGGCCCACTTGTGGACTGTATCATCTTGAATTGGTGAGCAACAGTCTGGCTGACAGCAGAAGAAAGGTAGAGTAAAAGAGGTGGGAGATGATGTAATTTGTTACTTTGCAAGAGAATAGTAGAGGTCATAAAAACAGAAAGTGCTGGGGAAATTCAGCTAGTCTGGCAGCATCTGTGGACAGACACAGAGAGAATTACGGGTCATGTTCTATGGAACTGAAGCCATCTCCATGAAATAGTGCCTGAGCAATCTGTTGGAGGACGTGTTGTTGAATTGCTTTTGACACCTCGCCATGCACTTTACACATAATAATGCACAGGTACAATGTTAGTAAACTATCTTTGCATGATAGCAGTCTGAGTTTCTACTCTAATACTCAAATGTTTGTCTTTTACACAGAGCTCTGACATCTTATTTGTTGTGCCATTCCTCATTTTTTTTGCGTCATAGCAGCCAGTATCTGCTCCCCTCCAGTGCATATCCCCTTGAGAGATGAAGGTTAGGTTTAATTGTTGTGAGCTATTCAAGGTAATAGCACCCTGCTGACACAATCAATCAACGAAAGTGCGGTCAGATCTGGTTGGATGCAGCAATCATTCAAATGAATAGATGGTGTACTGCTTTGCTGTTGCTCCGGCAGCCTGTGTTATTGCTGCAAGGTGAATTTCTATTTCATTCGTCAGTTTCTGGCTAACCTTTTAGTCAGGAGGGTGAGCACTTCGTGCCCCTGTGATATCCAGCCCAAATTTGCAAACAGGTCACAATGGCTTCTGAGATGGGCAGGCCTCCATTCATCAGGAATAATTGTTGACCAGGATGAGAAATGCCATCCCCTTAAACTCAAATAGATCAGTGCTAAGGCATTCCAAAGGCCTAACTGGAAAGGAGAAGGGCATAAGAGGTTTTTTCTGCTTTTGCTTCTGGGTGGTGCAGTTGGAGACCGCATCCTCGCAGTAACATGGAATACCTGACCACCATACAGGTTGCTGCACCTTGGTCTGACACTTGGAAGTACCCAGACGTCCTTGATGGATCTTCTGGAGGTCTAGACATAGAAATCATGTGACCTCCACTCTCTTACCAGAGATGATAATGATGTATTAGTGTTGTTCAAACTAGTGATTCCAAGGTTGGGTTACTAGGGACACACTGAAGCCAGCCGTCAAGGTAGAACATGTGGACCCATACACATTATTCATTTTGTGAACGAGCCTTATGAAATTCCTGCAACTCCTTTGCTATGAATGGCAAACGGTCAGTAGTTAAGATTGCAAAGTCCTTAACTTCTTGAAAAAAAGTTTTGTCTTCCTTCTCTGAGCTATTAATGGGTTGGTATCCTTGATAATGTGTCAACAGTATTCTGGTGCTTCCTTTGTGTGCATTCTGTAACTGTGTCATCTCACATAACTACCGTTGAAATTTCTGGATTCTGGGAGGCATCTTGTCAGTTCCTTTGTCTTTCAATAAAGTTGCTAACAACTTGTTTCAATCTTGACTGGTAGGGCACAAGAGGCAGTCAGAGAATCTCTTGCATGTCCAACACTACTGTGTGTGCCTCTATTTCAATTGACAGTATACTTGTTCTATGTCAGTAAGAGCTCTGGAAGCATCGCTCTCTGATCCCATCACAATATATCTGAAATAGGACTGCTTCCAAATCTGTGCCTGTGTATCCATTGTTGTTGTGGTTGGAAGGGCAGAATCATATCGTACAAGAATCTCAGACAAAATAAGCATATCTTTGATTTGGTCAGAAAAGGGCTTTTGATACTCAGTTCAACACCATGCCTGTTTCTAATTTTACCCGAGTGGTTCATTAACTTGGATTAAATGGGGTAACAACCTTCTCACTCAGTTCACCATTCCCATAAACAGTCAGTTCTGCAGTGGTCGTCTGTCTTCCATTTCCCTATTCTGTGGGTCGGCCATGATCCGTGTTGTCTGAACAATATGATCCAAATATTCAATCATTGGCTTTTAGAATTTGCACTTGTTATTGAGTATCTACCCCAGAATCCTGTAAGTTTCTCAAGATTCTTCTTATGCTGTCATCATATTGTAGTTTCAAGGATCCATGGATGGGGATATCATCCATATGACAGATAATGCCATCTAGGATGTTGTACATTGCCTGTTAGAAAGGCTTTGGTGTAGATGTGATGTCAAATAGTACACAATGGAAACAATAGTTTCCAGCGCGTGTTATGAATATGGGTAGCAGTTGGACTCCTTGTTTAAAGGTTGCCAGAGGCAACTGTTCGTGTCTGGCTTGGTAAAGATTATGCTGCTTGCAAGTTTATCTAGGTTCTGATCTACAGGTGCCATCTTGCTGCACTGCTTTGTTCAATC
Source organism: Rhincodon typus (assembly GCF_021869965.1). Classification (NCBI taxonomy): domain Eukaryota; kingdom Metazoa; phylum Chordata; class Chondrichthyes; order Orectolobiformes; family Rhincodontidae; genus Rhincodon; species Rhincodon typus. The sequence goes on from NC_063350.1 coordinate 16,798,947, forward strand.
TTGTTAGATTGATGCAAATCGTTGCCTGAGGATCTGATACCATTAGCAGAGTACCATGTAGTCAGGTGTATCACATTTGAAATAACCCCCTGTTCGAGCCTGACCTTAATTTTAAATTGTACATTCATTTTAAGCATGCATGGGACCTTCCTGGCTGTGAATAAACAAATGAGTTTGGCACCTGCCTTCATTGTGATATGGTTCACATTGTTATGTTTCCCGGGCCTCGAAAGAGTTTTGGAAATTTTTGGTTGAACTCATTTGCTTTTTCCTGCATGATAACTGCTTGCATTTTGAAAATGAGGTCAAAGCTTGTGCAGGCTCTCCTACTTAGTGGGGAACGTGATTGTTGTGGGCAACATATAGTGTTTCAACAATTACTTTGTCTTTGCATCTTACTGCTGCCAGAAGCTGACCTTTTACCTTGAGTCTAGTTCATCATGAGCCTTGCAGCTGGATAGAAACCATCTGGAATGTAATGTTTTGCAGTCACTTAAGACTACCTGACCAGCAGTGACTCCAGCCTCTGTGTCCACGTTAATGCATTTGCGAGGGCCATTGATGGCAATGTCAATATTCCAATGCTGACTATTATGGTTTGTAACTTCCTCAAGAGGAATAATTCACTGTGCTGGTTTGCCATGAGAATACTTTGACTTGTGTTTTTTGAGCATGACTATTCTACTGAAACGGAAACACTGTGATGTGGATTTTAGCAGTGTGGGCAAGGCCTTCTTCCTGCCTGTGGACCTTCTTCATGCCATCGTGGGAAGCTTTCAAAATTGTAGTTTTGACCTTTTCCATGTATTTGTCCTGTTTCTGTGAGTTTCTTTTGTGCACCTGTTGGCAGTTCTACCCTCTGTACGGTTTGTATGGAGCCCTGTGCTGTCTGGAAAGTTCTTGGGTGGATTAGGGCGAAAATCATTGTTTACCTAAATTGAACTCAGCAGACTAGCCTGGTGACTAGGTGAGCAATGAAGCCCTTTTCCCCCTGCACTACTCTGGGGGACACTGGCTTTATCTCCAGGTACTTCTCCTCTCTGACGGTTAGATCACTAGGTTGGCCTCATCCTTCAGTAATTACACTGTACTACTGCTGGGCTTCAATTTGAATGCTTCCCTGGCACCAGCTGCTGGTTCTTTGGGTCTGGTCACTGCTTGCCACATTATAGCCTGTACTCAAGTAACTGAACCTTAACAGGCTCATTTGATCATAACTAGCAGGTGGGATTAGTTTAGAATGTATCATGGTCAGTGCAGACATGGTGGGCCGAAGGGCATACTCCTATGCTGTACTCTTCTATGTTCTATAGTTTAGAAATTAGGGATGTCAAGAGAGGACATCTCGTTGTGCTACAGACCTGGGGTCCCAGGTCCATGTGATTTGATGTCACCGTGACATAACATCTAGTGCACATGCTCAGTTGTTATTCTTAGAGAATTGGTATCTTTAGATTTTTACTCCATGCTGGTAGCCTTTGATTGAGTGATTCCCATTCCCAAACAGTGAACAAACTGCCTCTACAGGTTAATCTGTCTGGTACGTCACACATTGACATTCTGGCCCCCAACTGGTTAATTTCAATGTTGGTGAGCTGAGACCTTTAAGTGATCATTACTTTATGAATTAAGTGCCACAATGGGCAACTGCGTGGGAAACTCAACTATGGACATTCTCTCTCCAAACCTAATTCTGGTGGAGATGGGAAGACAGCTAAGTAAGTGGCTTTTCCACCTCAAAGCTTGTCTCCCCTGGGAGCACATGTTTCTTCTCATAACTTAATCAAGCTACAATTGGAATAGACAGGCCATGAACTTATTTGGACTTCCAGGCTGTGAGAGAGTGAAGATCATGTGACAACCCAATATTTGATACGTTTAAGGCCTCTGCTTCTCTGTAGAACAGAGCAAGCAGCTGAGACATTGAAACAATAAGAAAAAAACTGAGTGAGCTCCATCTTTTCTCTCTCTCTACCCAACTTGAAGGTTTTTGAATAATACCTGTTCACTGTGACCAATCCAGATGCTGCAGGTTAGATTTTTGAAAGAATGCAAACCAGAATGAACTGTCTCTAGAAGAACAAATAAATTATCTGTCTGCATTTTTAAATCAACTCGACACTGATGCATCAGGACCACTGAATTCAGCCTGAATGAAGCCAGGTCACCAAACTCCATAAATTGTGTATCATTTTAAATTAAATGGATTCTATTTTGCGTGCACTATCCTCCCCGTTCTGGAATCTGTACCCTGGATTTCACCTGAAAAAGGAGCAGCGGTCCAAAAGCTTGTGATTTCAAATAAACCTGATGGACTATAACCTGGTGTCATGTGACTTCTGACTTTGTCCACCCCAGTCCAACACCAGCATCTCCACATCATGGAATCTGTTTGTGTGTGGTCAAAATTCACAAGTGTATGTGCTGTAAGGGACCAGATATTTTTCCTTTTTGGACTATAAACTGGAATGGAATTTGGATACTGCTATAGAGCTGAAATGCCAGGAGAGGTTTGCAACTTGAACTATGAAGTAGGGTACAAGTGGTATACTGTGTAAGACAGTATTGCTTTTAGAGCAGTGACATTGTTGTATTATTGATTCAGGGAGGCACCAGGAGTATTTGAGTTTAAGGAAAACGACCTGATAACAGCCCTTGGATTGGTTGAGCTGCTATTTGGCATAGGCTGGTGGGTGCAGTGCTGCCAGTACCAGGCAAAAACAGCAATCAGAAAGCGTACATTTTCCTCCTCTCTGCATAAGTGAAAAGGGAACAAAATCCAAGAATCTTCAAAGAAAGAATTCTAATGTAAGAAAAGATGTATGTCTATCCAATCAACAATTGAATCTATGAATGACTGTCACTGTGGAGAGATTAACATTTCATCATTGCTAAAATCAAAAGAACTGTGAGAAATAACTCTCCACCTTGTGATCTGGACTTTTGATCTTCAGAATTTAGTTTTACCATCTATAGTTTTCCAGCTGTAATATTTGTGTTGAACCATCCATCTTTTGTCTGTCTTATCTGTGAATGTTTGTGTGTATTTGGAGTTTTAAAGGAGTAGAGACAAAGTAACATAGTAGTAATTTAGTAATCCTTTCTTTGTTCTCAGCCACCTATCAAAGAATAAGTGTATTCACTATAAATTGGGTTATTTTCCTGTTAATAACAAAACCTGGTGTGGATTCCTGTTGTCCCGAATAATAGGCAATAGTAAGGAAAATTGATCATCCTGTGGTTTAATTACTTATTCACATATTTATAATGGCCTGTGGAACAGTGGGGCTTGGTTATTATATCCATAGAATCCATAGAATCATATCCATAGGATCCCTACAGTGTGGAAACAGGCCCTTCGGCCCAACAAGTCCACACCAATCCTCAGAGCATCCCACCAAGACCAATTCTCCAAACCCACCTGATCTACACATCCCTGAACACTATGGGCAATTTAGCATGGCCAATCCACCTAGCCTGCATATCTTTGGACTATGGGAGGGAACTGGAGCACTTGGAGGAAACCCGCGCAGACATGGGAAGAATGTGCAAACTCCACACAGACAGTTGCCCGAGAGGGAATCAAACCCAGGCCCCTGACGCTGTGAGGCAGCAGTGCTAACCACTGAGCCACCGTGCCGCCATGATACTATATCATTTAGTACAGAAGAGACTCTTTGGCCTATTAAGTCTGTACTGTCAAAAATACACTACCACCTAGTCTCACACTCCTGCACTAGGCCCAGAGCCTTAAATGTTATGGCATTTCAAATGCTCATCCAAGTATTTTTTAAATGTTGTGACGTTTTCTGCCTCAACTACCCTCTCAGGAGCGTGGCTAGACTGGCAAACGTTGAAAAGGTAATTAGTGCAATCTTTCCAATTAAGTCATAACTGTGTGCATGTGTTTCATGTCTGTATTTTACTTCGACCAGATTGAGTACTTTAATAGCTATCCTCTATTCTTTGTTAAAATTTAAGAAAGCCTGTCTGATTGTATCTTTTATGATCACAGCACGTAATCACACATTGATTTTGCAACAGTATCCTTTAAAAAAGAATTGTGTTGCAGTCAAATGAGGAGAGGAAAGAAAGGAGTTAATGGATTTCTCCGTACTGTAAATAGTACACACTGAAGACATAGAACATTAATGGGGAGGGGAAATAAATGTTTAAGCTACTGGTTTAATTTCAATTTCAATTTCAATTCAATTTCATTTTTTGTCCATGTGGAAATTCATTTTGGGTGCATTATTTGTTCATCAAAAAACTGAATATAAATGAATAATAACAATGAAAAGAAAGAACATTACCCTCTCAAAGAACTCAAACTTCAGTTAAATGGTAGAAAACCAAACCCCAATAGAAGAGAAAAGGAAAAGAGGAAACAAACCAGAAAAAAACTAAAGTAAAAACAAAGACCCACTTTGCTGCAGAGCAGCACTACACATGCTTGCTGTGTTGCACGTTTTATGAGAGAACACAATACATGGGAGAATGAATGTACTCTATTAATAATCTGATCGCTTTGTTGAATTAATGGAATGAAAATATCAACATTTTATTGAACTTGGACATTGTTTCCCATTGCCTTTGTTGTAGTTATGTTTATGAATATCTGTTATGTGTATTATTAGATCGTTTATCATCAGATTTCGTTCGTTGGCTTCAGTACTGTCCACACCAGAACAAAACTTAGATCATGCAGCACAGTGCTGCTGCAGGCTTTGAACGGTAATGATTTGGAATAATGCCAGCTATGCAGTTTGTTAGATATGCCTGAACTGATGCAGCAGATTGCAAAGCATAGGCTGTTGAAACATTTGCTGGATTTCACGTTAGATGCAGACAGATACAAAGAGAGTCAATGACAAGCATATGACCTTTCTTTTAAATTATTTCATGGGATGTGGGTGTCACTGGCAAGACCTGCAACAATTCCTTGTCCTTAACTGTCCTTGAACTGAATGTTTTGCTGGGCCACTTAAAAGTCCAACAAAGCGTCAACGAAATTACTGTGGATCTGGAATCACCATAGGGCAGACCAGATAAAAGATCACAGATTTCCTTCTCTAAAGGACATGAGTGGATTAGATGGCAATTAATAATGGTTGTCATGGTCACCATGAATGAGGTGAGCTTTATATTCAATATTTATTAAAACTTCAATTCCACTAGTTTTCATTTTTCCAGACCATTAGTTTGACCTACTGAATTACTTAACATTATCACTAAGCCATTGTTTTTCTATGTAGGATTACACAACACGATTGATATGTTGTGAACAAAACTCTTTAACTTCTGCAGGTGACAATCTTTGAGGGTATTGGTCCATGAGTGGCAGCCTTTCCTTCCACTGTGTCACCCAAGAGTTACATCCTTCTCTATGATCTGGGGCAGTGAATGTTTGTGTTAGATTATTCATAAAAAGATAGGAACAGATCGCTATGCAAATGCTGTATTCAGTCAGATGATGAGCAATAGTGTTACCAGTTGACTTGCCACTTGGAGAGCTGCAAGAAGTGTGCTCAGTGGAGTTCTATCATTAAATGTGTGGTTATTTTGAAACCAGAAGATGTAACAGCTAGCAGCTGAGCATGCAGCAAAGATAGAATGAATTATATTTAAAATTGAGGACAATCTTGGTGCATTATGTACAGTGTGATGCTACACCAATTTGGCAATACCAGCAACTCCTTGTTTATAAGAATAATAGCATACATCTAAATGTCACATTTAAGGTAGCAAAACGCCCCAGCGCAATTCACAGTAACAACAATTCACATAATATATGAGGACTCATGACCAAATGCTTGAAGAAAGGTAACTTTTAAAAAGGGACATAGAGGAGGAGAGAGACAGCAATGCAGAAAGTTTTAGGAAGGGTATTCCAGATCTTAGGACCTTGTGACATTTGAACGCAAATGCCGAACAGAGGGCAAATAAAATCAGAAATATGCAAAAGGTCAGAATGTACTGTTTTTGCTCTTGATTTTCAGCATCTGTACTTTTCTCAATTTTTATTGCTTTGAATGAACTGGGCTTGTATCCCAGCATCAACTTCAATTTGAACTCCGCTATCCATCCCCCAGTTGAAAATATTTTATTGCAAAGAAGCCTTGGAATTATTTCAGAGTTAAAATCTGAAGCATTGAAGTATGTATGGGTTTCAATTCGGGAAGTTGGGGTGAGCGCAACATCTGCAAAGAACAAGCAGAAGACTTTGTACATCTGTTATTTGTTTCAAATCAAATTCTCAACCTCCAGTTGGTTTTACTCCTTTCTGATAGAATGAATCTGGTCAGCTACACCAGGCCACTTGCTGCTCTGCCCAGATAGCAGTGATCAGTGACGAGGCGGTGGTGATCGGCCATGAGGGATAGTGGTGGTGGTCAGTGCTGAAGCCTTGCAAGTGACGGCGAATCCTGGCATGCCCAGGCTGTCTTAACCCAGTGTGGTGGGAGGTGGGGGCAGAGCGAGCCCTCTTGGGGAAACCCAGCTTGGAGATCTGCAGTTCTGAGGAAGGGTCACCGGACCCGAAACGTTAACTCTGTTTTCTCCTTCACAGATGCTGCCAGACCTGCTGAGCTTTTCCAGCAACTTTGTTTTTGTTGGAGATCTGCAGGTCCATGGCTCAAGAAAGGACTGTCATGTTTGACCTTTTAACTTTATTTCTTTACTTTTCTACTTTTATGCTAAGAAGGGCTGCAGGGCTGAACTTTTAAACATTTCTTTATTTCTCTATTTCAGTAATTAAGATGTTGTACCTAGGTACTTTGTACCGAAGATGGCACTGTGTGTGGCGACATTGTAAACTTCTCACTGTACTCTTGTACCCCATACTTGAGTAAATGTGACAATAAAACCTAAATCTAAAATCTAAGACAGTTCAGATATGAGCTCAGGTCTGTCACCTTCTAATGCATTCTCATAGAATTTACTTGTGTAAGTGACTTCTGAAGCTCCTGTATACATGATCTGTACAGCCAAACAGCAGCTGTCACTATTAAAAAGCATGAAATGTTTATGGAATTAAAAATAAATCCACTTTGAGGGAGACTTTAATGCAGATTGTAGATGTGACCTTGAGTGAGCAACAAATTATTTGTCCCTTCTGTAATCCTGGGTTAAGTTTACTGCTGTACTATGCACTGATACTTAGAATAGTAACACTTTAAACCAATGTATTTTGAAGATTATTGCAGGTAACTAGACTAATTAATAAGACACTACTAGAGTTAATGCAAGATACTTACTGTTCTGAAAATGTATTATCAGAATTATTGATTTTGCATATAATTGATTCAACCTACATTTACATTTTGGAAGTTTTGGAAAGGACACTTTACAAAGCAAAAGAGAATAGCTGCAGCAGGGGACAATATTGCAAATTAAAAACACAAGCTGCTCGACTGGAACCACTACAATCTTTTCAGAGGTAGAACACATTTTATGCGTGCAGTAAAGCTATAGGATTTGAACAGAAATGGAGAGACCACTTGCCTAGAGCAACTGCTTTTGTCCTCTTGCCTTTCTTTTCTCTGAAACCCCACTAATTAAAGTGTATAAGTTGAAAAATCACTGGAAGGCCTCATCACCATAAGTGGAGAGTTTTTAAACGAGAATTCAAAATCTACCCCACTGCCTCCAGACAAGTGATCAATCTGCCATAACAAATCCAGGAAGATACCCCAGAGCCAACAGCTTGTGTACAAAATGACTTCACTCAACATTTGGCAATCTGTGAATGTCATTTTTTTTCTGAATTTAACCACTACTTGGCCAAAGTAAGATAACACTGTGCAGAGTGTCTTTTTTTATTCATCCACAGGGTGTGGGTGTTGGCGGTTGGGGCAGTATTTATTTTCCCTCAGACTTGATGGTGCGAATGTTTGTTAGTTTTCAAGAAGGATACTTGTATATATTTGCAAAATTGAAACCTTGTGTTAGTAACCTTTATTTGTTCGTGACTAAATTTTGTTTGAAATGAACCAATGATTTGTCCCATTCTGAAGAAGGATCAGTGGACCCAAAACATTAACTCTGCTTTCTCTCAACAGATGCTGCCAAACCTACTGAGTTTTCAGAGTAGTTTCTGTTTTTGATTCTGATTTCCAGCAGCCATAGTTGTATTTTTTTTTTGTTTGGGGTTAGTGGTAATTTATTAGCTTGGAAAGAGAATTGACTAACCAACAGAAAGCAGAGAGTTGGAATAAATGGGTCTATTTCTGGTTGGCAAGATATAACTAATAGGGTGGCAAGGTCCTTGAGCCCCAAATACTTATAATGTATGTTAATAATTTGGATGCAGGGATGGAAAGTACTGTAGCCAAATTTGCAGATGACATTAAAAAGGATGGGAAAATAAATCGCAATGCAGAAAGAAGAAATTTACAATGGATGTGGATAACCTAGGTGAATGTGCCAAAATTTGGTAGATGAGGTTTAATGTGGATACGTGTGAGGTTATCTATTTTGATCGGAGGAATAGAAAGGCAACTTATCTAAATGGAAATAAATTTCAGAGTGCTTAGATACAGAGGTGTCTGGGTGTCCTCGCACATGAACCGCAGAATACTAATATGCAGGTACAGCAGTAATAAGGAAGTCATTGCTGAAAGACTAGAGTATAAAAGTAGGGAAGTAGGAAATGTTGCTTCATTCATTAGTAAGACCGCATCTGGAGTATAGTGTACAATTTTGGTCCCCTAAATTAGGAGTGATATAGTTGCAATGGAGACAATTCAGAGGACGTTCACTAGATTGACTCCAGAGATAAGGGATTTGTCTTATGAAGAGAGGTTGAGTAGTTTAGGCCTGCACACTCCGGAGTTTAGAAGAATGACAGATCTAATTGAAGTTATGTGAGATGCTAAAGGTGACTGACAAGAGACCATGTTTCCTCATGTGGGGTAATGTAGAATGAGAGATCATTGTTTAGCATAAGGAGTAGAGGATTTAAGATAGAGATGAAGAGAAATTACTTCTCTCAAAAAGTCATCTGCCTTGTGGAATTCACCACCCCAGAGTGTGGTGGATGCTGGGATATTGATTAAATTTAAAGGAGGAGATAGAGAGATTTTTAATTCATAATTGGTTGAAAGGTTATGGAGAGTGGGCAGGAGAGTGGAGTTGAGGCTGCGATGAGATCAGCCTGCGATAGGAATAAATGGTGGAGGAGACACGTGGGGCTGAATTACTACTCCTGCTCCTAATTCTTATGTTATGAAGAGCGAAACAAGGAAAGTAATCAATTCATCCATCCAAAGTGGATCATAACAGTGTGGTATGATTCTACTGCGCAACTTATTCACCTATTTAAGTAGTCACTTGAAACAGGAAAGATTTATAGTCATGTAGTGCCCTTTATATATAGATTGTGACCAACTCATTTTCATTTCAGAACTTATTTTATTCCATATTCATGCCTTCAAGATGGAGCTGGACTAGCTTTTAGAATTCTATCTTAAAGGAAAGTAAGTGGATTACCAGGTGACAAAGATTTTGGTCGTCTGAAGCAGCCAGAGAGGAGTTTTAACAGTATATTTTCTTCCTTAACCCTGAACACTTTTGTATTGAATTTGCCTCTTCCAGGAGTTTGTAAGGTAGTGAAGGAGAAATAATGGGATGAGGCGAGTATGATGGAAACAGGTGCAAAGTGTATCATGAATAGTTCAACCATCATGAGCTTGTGCCAAGCTTGTCTTTTTCTGCCTGCTGTTTTCACAAGCTTGTGTGACACTACAGAGGGAATCATGCTACTGCTTAGATCTGAAGACCTGAATGACGAAAGGGCATTGGGCAGTTGTATCATTTAATACTGGAACTGTAGCGGAAGAATTGGGAATATGTGGTGTGTGAATGGAGGATGTAATTTGACTATGAGAACTGTTGGACAAAGAAAACTTCCAGTATGTAACAGTATCTAAAATCTTAAGAGAAAAAAGGGGCAAAGAAAAGATCCTTCTAAATACCAGAAAAATACAATCAGTTCAAAAAAGATCGGTACAAAACGAAGGTATTAACTTGCTCCTTAAAAATGTAGAAACATAGAGCTTAATAGCAAAAATAGACAATTCAATCCTTGAAGCCTGTACCACCATTTGATATGATCATGATTTATGGTCTTCAATCACATTTCTTGCCTGTCTCCCATAACTTCCTTATCTATCAAAATCCTACCCAACTATGCCTTGAAACTAACCTCAATGATCCACTTCTATAATTTTCTGCAGAAGAGAATTCCACAGACTAACAGTGCTTTGACTGAAAAAAAAACTTCTTCTGTCTTAAAAGCGAGACCTCTTATTTTTAAATACTGTCCCTGGTTTCTATCTTCCTTCCACAAGAGGAAACATCCTCCTGGTATCCAGTCACCTTAGGATCTTTATGGGTAGAATTTTCTCTTTGCTGGTGTGGCATAGGTAATCACAGAATCCCTGTAAGTGGAAACAGGCCGTTTGGCCCAACAAGCCCACACCGACCCACGGAGCATCCCACCCAATCTACACATCCCTGAACACTAGGGGCAATTTAGCATGGCCAACCCACCTAACCTGCACATCTTTGGACTGTGGGAGGAAACTGGAGCATCCAGAGGAAACCCACACAAACACAGGGAGAACGTGCAAACTCCACACAGACGGTTGCCCAAGGGTGGAATCGAACCCGGGTCCCTGGTGCTGTGAGGCAGCAGTGCTAACCACTGAGCCACCGTGCTGTAATGATGTGAAAGTTGGGAAAATACAGAGAGAATGAAAAAAATCAAAACCTTGACATAGAGAAAACAAAATTTGATTTTTCTCTTAGGCTTTAAATATAGAATAATTGAAGATAGGAGCAGTGGTAGGCCATTTAGCCCCTTGAGCCAGCTCTGCCATTCAATATGATCATGGATGATCATCGAGTTCACTACCCTAATCTTCCCCTATCCTCGCATCCCTTGATCCCTTTAGCCACAAGAACTATATCTACCTCCTTCATGAAAATACACAATGTTTTGGCTTCAACCAGTTTCTGTGGCAATTAATTCCACAGGCTTACCACTCTCTGGGTGAAAAATGTTAGAGTCAAAGAGATATACAGCAAGGAAACAGACCCTTTGGTCCAAATCGTCTATGTCATCCAGATATCCTAAATAAATCTAGTCCTATTCTCCTCATCTGAATCCTAAAAGGTTTACCCGGTAATCTTTAAACCCTGATTCTGGACTCCCCAACCATTTGGAACATCCTTCCTACATTTAAAGGTAGTAAGAACTGTACATAAGAACTGGAGTCAGAGATAACACAGGGTGGAGCTGGAGGAACACAGTGGCCAGGCAGCATCAGAGGAGCAGGATAGTTGACGTTTTGGGTCGGGACCCTTCTTCATTTAACATTTAGCATGTCTAGACCTGTTAGAATTTTGTAGGTTTCTATGAGAATGCCCCCTCATTCTTCTAAACTCCAGTGACTACAATCCTAATTGACTCACTCTCTTCATAAATCAGTCCTGCCATCCCAGGAATCAATGTGGTAAATGGTGAGTTCAGAATTGATTGTTGAGTGGTGATTACCTTGTTTCCATGTATTTGCACCTCATTATTAACTCACTCTGCCTTATTTCCATGCCACTTCCAATTTTCCTCTCCTTGCTTGATGTGCTGCAAATGCTTGGCATGTAAGTCAGAATGGGTACCTAGCAACTGCTGAAAGCTTGTCTCAGCCATCCTCCAAGTGATTTTTCACAACAACGTGTGTCTGCTTCCATGGCTACCAGCGTCCTTCATTCACAAATGTTGGCAGCAGCAAGTCACTAGTTTCACCATATCAGCATGTCTGCTCTTGGATCAACTTACACGTTACTTTGGTCCTTCAACAATTTACTTTGCAGCTTGAGGACACCCACAACCTGCATGCTACTGCCAGGTCACCTTGTTTGTAGGGAGCACACACGCATCTCATGCATTTGCGCAGAATGCAATTTATGGCGATGAGCTTGCTGTCTTAGAGCTCATTTACTTTGTGCTTTCTTTGAGGCTGCAAACTTCTGTTTATTGTGTTGCTTTGTAATGCAGAGACAGAGGCAGACAGCTTATTGCAGTTCAGAGAACCAATCAAGGAAATGGACATATTGTTGTATCGCACAGTGCTATATCAACACCATACCTATAGCATGTGCCAATAGTTTAGGCAGCAAACACACTACCTGTGCTTTAGGTAAATGTCCATGTCCAAGTCTCAAAAGGGAGCAGTCCCTGGTGGAGTCAGAGGGTTCCATGGTCAGTCAGGAAGTACCATAACAGTCAGTCAAAGGGTTTGTCTGATTATTGTACTGGGGATTGACTACAGCCAGTGAGGTGTTTGATCCTACCAGAGTCTGGGAATCTTTGCAATCTAGGAACTGATACACTCAGTTCTGCAGATGAATTGCAACCAGTCCAGGGATTACAGACGGGTCAGTCCAGGTGCGGGGGTGAATTTATTCCAGGCAATGGGCCGTGCTCAGTCAGGTCTGTCCTGCAGTCCGTCTAGGATTGCACTACAGTCAGTTCCGGGTGATTGGTCAGTGATGGTCAGAGGCTCATCAGGAACAGTCCTTTAGCGCTGGGGGAAATGGGTAACTCAATATGAACAAACATAGAAAGAGTAAAAGAACTGTGGATGCTGTAAATCAGGAACAAAAGCAGAAGTTGCTGGAAAAACTCAGCAGGTCTGGCAGCATCTGTGAAGAAAATATCAGAGTTAACGTTTCGGGTCCAGGTTCTGAGCAAGGGTCACCAGACCCAAAACGTTAACTCTGAATTTTTTTCACACATGCTGCCAAACATAGAAAGAGTCCGATTTGAATCTTCTTCAGAACTATTCTGAGGAAGAGTTATTTTGGACTTGAAACATTAACTCTGTCTCTCCCTTCACACATGCTGCTAGACCTGCTAAGTTTCTCCAGCATTTTCTGAGTTAGTTTCAGATTTGCAGCATCGGCAGTACTTTGTTTTCATTCAAATGTGGGAATGAGTTCATTGCATTGGATCTCTGAGGGAATGGTGACAGTGATGGAGCTAATTCTAGATAGTAAGGAGGAAGTTCATCGATTACAGAAATGGTTCTCAAGGTCACTGTTAAGCTGGCCGCTAGATGGGGAAAATGTAAGACCAATAAGGGCATGGAGATTTATAAGACAAAGAGCTCTGGCGGTAAAATTGGGCCTAGTTATACAAAGGCAAGTGAACATAAATGGAGGAAACTGAAAGGTCATGGGGCCATGGGGTCATAACACAGAAGGGAACATAAAGGATTCAGATGTGGGGGAATTATCTGCATCTCAGATGTGAAGCCTGCAACTCATCCACATAAACACAAGGAAAGAACCTTACCAATTCAGATCAAAACTCAACTGCACAATATCTGAACAAAATGATTGATGCCATGTGTAAAGTGGGTGGAGTAAATTACAATTTATTTTCTTCAGAGGCTGAGTAAAATGTCTGGAATTTGAGGCCTTGCTAGGGGCATTTGTAATTATCATGACTGCAGTGATGCAGTAATACCACCCATCTGGCTTCTATTTGCACTTGATCAGCAGGTCATTTATTGTCCAAGAAGGTACATTAAGAATGACGTCTTCGAGCAAACATGACCATTACACATGTGCACTGATTCTTTTTCCATATTTCTCTCTAATAGCAGCAGTGTTGCCCCTAGTTTTTTTTCTCTCCACGGGACCTCGGAGGACCATGCGTGGCAGTGAGTTCCAGAACTGGAAGTCAATGCTATGTTCCATGTCTGCATGCTGTTTGCTGTGCATGGAATGTCAGAGTGGCTGTGCAAGCATCAGCACAACAATCTGCTTAACTTCAGCAGATTACTAAGGAAAGAAAAATGAATTAACAAGGATTTCCCCTAGCAATTTGGTTGGTTATCAGACAAACGTACATATAGCATTGTCACCTTAACTTCTCAATTCAGAAAGCCATTCCAAAGCTAAGACTGGAAGACATCACTTCACAGGTGGTATATTCACACACTGAACTGTAAGTAGGCAAGGAAATAGGTCTGTGATGTGCAAGGATGACTTTTCTTTATGGGGCTATCATGGTGGCTTACTGGCAGAATTCTGCTTTCCTGATCTAGCAAGAAAACTCTGGAAGTGCAATGTATAAAAATATGCTTAAGTACAGAACACCGTAATAAGGTGTACATTGACCTCTTTAGGAAGCCTCTATGTCACACTGCATGAGGGCACAACCTAAGGCTTCATTGTGCTGAATGCGAGGGCTCATGTGTTCTTTCAATAAACTCGTGTAATGTTTCTGACCTTCCCCACGGGCTATATGCTCATGCATCTGACATGGAAATCACTTTGGCTTGAGTTCTTGTGACCTTGCTTCAAATGTGAAGACAGTGTTGAAGGAGACAGCAATTGTAGGTTTGTTGGTAAACCCAGCAAGAACATCAACCTCCAGTTATCCTAACACAGAGGGAGATTCAGCAAGAAGTCAGAGGGGTATGATGAGACACTGTATCTGCAGGCCACACTGATATTTTCTTCAAATGTATTCTAAATAAAAGGCATGTTTCATTTTGCAGTCATCAGGACAATTTGTAACAATACCAATTTAAGGGGAAAACTAACATGTATGAGAAGAGAGTGTTACTGGTTGTCAAGTAGATTTTGATTGATAGAGGCAATGCCAAGCACATCACATCAGTTAACATTGATTTCCAGTTAACTGTCAGTTTTTGTTTAAATTTTAAACCAGGCCGGAAGATTCCGATTGGTGGTACCTCACCCTGAGAAATGAATCAGTGAATGGCTTTGACTTATTTTGTCGATTTGAAACAGGTGCAGAGTGTTGACAAGTTGTTCGGGTGTGCGAATAAACAGGACCATCCGTATTAATATATGTCACTTCCTGTACACAAAAACGCGACATACTCCAAGCCTGGCTGGCAATCCTGAATTGATTGTCAACGTAATTCTTCTTTATGAATAACTTTGACAAAACATGTCATTTTTCAGCAATTCTAAAGTTCCGTACTTCCAAATGAGTACTCGTCAACTCTCCGAAAGACAGTGCAGGCATCAATTTAGGTGTCTCCCATTCCATCATCACCGAACTGTGTAATCCGCTGGCTCATTTCAAGGAGAAACTGGGGGCCTGTGTGGCATCTTCCAAACATTGACACAGAAAAGAATCCAGGGTGTCACTTTATGCCATTTTCTCCAGATCACAACTCTTCATATCCTTCCCGCCCATGACGAGGACAGTTGAGGTTTGGTTGGCTTCCTCCTCAGAGGCAAAAGTGGAACTGAAGAAAGAGAAATCAGGAACCAAAATGATTTGAAACTATAAATCTGTACCAGCACACTCACAAATGTGAACTCATATATCTGAAGCCCCTAAATCACAGGACTCTCACTTAGTGCAGTATATATTTATAGCAAGAGGTGAATGTAATTCTGTTCAAAACTTCACATTGTGCATAATATAAAGCAGTGAACAATCTTAATGTAACATAGCAGGCAAACAATCCATTATCTGACCTTGATGCTCTGTTGCTAATGAAGAGGTGCAGCATGATCCCATTTTTTCCATTTTTTTGTAGGAATGTGCTTAGTCTTTATTCAGTACCTCTGCACAACACTATCGTTCAGGTTGGCATTTACAGTGTGAGGAAATCTCAACCACAAGCCCATATATTCATAGAACAGTAGAGAGATTCTGCTCCTATGATGCTGCTTAGCCTGCTGTGTTCATCCAGCTCTGCACCTTGTTGTCAGAGATTTGAGAAGGTTACTTTTCGTTAGTGGACTCAACATGGAAGTTATTTTTCTTAGGTTATAAGAGGAGAGAAAGGCTGGTGTCCAAATATGAAATAAAAACAGAGTGCTCAGGCCTTTCTTAAAGGCACCTTTATTTAAAGCAAACAATTTTATTCAGCAACATTTTTCATATTTTTAAGCTACATGCACTGCAATATCTCTCTACTGAACATTGCACTGGTGTCACAGGCTGGTTACCTAAGAAATAATAAAAAATGAGCAACTCTGCTATTGATTTAATATGGATGCCTGCTCTTCACAATGAATACAAAAGAGATTCAGCTCTGTTACAGCAAAATGCAATGCAAATACATTTCTGTCATTGTGCAATAGAATATAATTTACCCAGTTGTACCATTTGCAACAATTTCTGACCTGGCTGCTAAAAAATTATAATAGATAGCAGTGTGAAAAGTCAATTCCTTCAGTAACAGTGATAACCTAAAGATTTGCAGTTTTGGAATTAGTTCAATATAAGAGTTCAGTATCATATAAGACACCTGTCTTTCTGATCATCCTTATGAAAACACAATTTCATCAATGAGATGCTCTAAATGAATTTCTATGGCTTTTTGACATTTCAGTTTGTATCATTTAACTCCAGTCCAAAACAAGTCAATACTCAATGCATGGGGATTTATTTTTAAAGCATATCTATGTTTAATGTCCTGTACTGTTTCATTGCTTCACATGATGATATTACTTTTAACTAATATAAATACAATGTGTTAAAGAGCACACAAGGGAACTTTACATAAACACATTAAGTGGTGCAGGAAATGAAACTTGCTGAGGTTCATCTTAAGATAAATATAAATGCTTGTTGACATTCCCAAAGTAGCACACTGTCTACAGATTATTTATAAATACACAGTTAAATTGCATAGATTATTTAGACTGTAGAGGCTAGAAGTTGTTGGGAAGTTGCACTTTTAGAATGATGCATTCATCTGCATGACATTATTCATTTCAACGTTTTGTAGAGTGAAAATACCATATCAATGGTTGGCATAAAGTCCAATTAATCCACGACCAAATACACCATGCAGAAATTTATGGCCAGAGGGATGATTTTGTTACTTGTACAGACAATGTACATTGTCCAATGATAGCAGTCGGGAAATCTGAATAGATGCATTTTGAGTCACTTCTCACCAACTCATCAACAACATCTTCACTGGCATAAAATTTACCAGGGAAGAGCAGAACAACAACCTGATTCTCATTCCTGGATGTATTGGTTGAATGAAGGGCCAACGTTGAGCTCCAGAGCACCATATACAGGAAGGCTACCCATACGGATCAAATACTTAACTACAACAGCAACCACTCCAACACCCACAAACGAACTGCATCAGGACTGTGTTCAAAGGAGCCATAACACACTGCAGCATGCCGGAACTGTGCAAAGCCGAAAAAAAACACCTCCACAGTGTCATTAAAAACAACAGCCACCCAAAAAGCGTCTGCTGGTACTTACTCAACAGACAGCCACAGGAAGACATAGCATGCCTGGATACACTAATCACCCTACCATACATCAAGAACATATCATAGATGACCACCAGACTACTCTGAACACTCGGAATTGTGATAGCACACAAACCCACAGCTACACTACAACAACTACTGACAAAAACAAATGATCCCATATCCACAACTAACAGGACCAACGGTATATATAAAATCCCACGTAAGGACTGCCACAAACACTACATCGGACAGACTGGGAGAAAACTAACTATCAGGGTCTATAAGCATTAACTAGCTACCAAGAGACACAACCAACTATCACTGGTTTCCATACACTTGGACAAAGAAGGCTATGAATTCGACTGGGACAGCATAACCATCCTAAGACAAGCCAACCAAGGGCATGAACGGGATTTCTTGGAAGCCTGGTACTCAACCCGGAACTCCTTCTACAAAGCTGTGGAAATAGACCCCATATACCAATTACTATGAAGCAGAACCAGAAACCACAACCACCACATCAGACTGGACCCACATAAATAACAAGCGGGACAGACCAACAACGCTTCCTCAGAGGCGCACTGATGATGTTACCTAGTACGGTGATGAAACGTCTGCAAACCAACCTACCAGCCCAGTGAACAAATCAACAACCTCATTCACAACCTGAGCTACGAGTCTTCTCAAAAACGTTAGAACGGAATAAGTCATGCAATTGCTGACAGAATGGCGAAGTGTACTGAAATATCACAGCAGAGAGTGATAGAGCAGAGGCACATAAGCCTAGGCTGTTCTGCTTAGGAGTGAAATAGTAGAGGTGAAGAGTTTCCATTTGCAATTAAGAAAAGTCAGGGAAATGTCTCAAAGGGGATTTCTCAACTGCTCACCTCAATAGAGATGACACATCTGAAAGACTCAAGGCAAGGAGGAGCCCACAAGTAAAATAAGACTTCTATATTCTGATTGATAGTCTTTAGTCTACATCCTTCAGTTATTTATAAGGGTTCTAAGTGAAAGGAATTTCTGTTTCATTTCTGTCCCTCTATCTTAGCATACAAAGCTTATGTCATATGATTTCGACATTACATTGGTAATCTCATTTAGAGAGGATGTAGGAAAAGCTGGTATTAGGAAATGGAAGAATGAATGACAGCAGGAACTATAAAAGGTTATGGTTAAGAAATAATATTGGGGTAGTGACGCTCTTACTCTTACTTAGACAATAAACACTTTATCAGTACAGGAGATCATAAATTGAAGTGCTCTATTTTTTCAGCAATTCTTTAACCCACAAGGAAATGCCTGTTAGAAATGGCAGATTTCCTTGAATCCCAGAACGAGATCAACTCGTGTTCGTGTTATTGTGATTTTGCCGACACAACTTTCAAATTCAGCCTAAATTCTGACAGATAACATAACTGATTCTGAGAAACAAAGCTAATTTCTACCCTTTAATGTAAGTGTTCAATTCTAAACCAGCTATTGATCCACTAGAATGTTTGGTTGACTGCTGATCAGAAAAAAGTTAGAACTTTGTGATTGAACCAGAGCTTAACAATGTCATGTATATATTTCTGTTCACAGAGAATCTTCAGTATTCAGTTCTAATGCTTTGTGGTAAATCCCCTTCTCAATTTGAACTGCAAAAGTAAAACATTTATTGTCAACACCATAACTTAATACTGTAACAGATAAAATGCACAAAAAATTAATATATAGAAACAGTAAACTCTAGCAACTGCTATACTTAAATAAAAAATGTTTCTGTTTATTTCAGATTTTTGGATAAATTTGCTTGGAAAAATTCCAATTTTGCACCAGCCTTGGTAAGAACCGTGTGTGCTACAGGAACCAGGTGTGGACTGGAGCCCCTTTTACTCTTTTCCAATGACTCAGTTGAATTGACACTGTGCAAAGTTACTAATGGACCAGGAAATATTTGTGCAAGGTTCCGCTCACTAGTATTTTGGTGAAGGTGCTATTCTGTTTAAAGTAAATGAGTGAATGCCTTCATTAAAATAACAGGAATTTTATTTCAGGTGGGGATCCTATATTTTACTTCATGCACTGTCAACATGATATTTAAACTTAAGCCCAAGAAGTAAAAGGGAGAGTCCTGCACGGCTATGTTCCACCACGTAACAAACACAGGCCCTTCACGTATAAAAGAATCAAAATGCCTATTTTTTATATGCATGGTACACCAACTGGGACAAACACACTCATTATGATATGACCCAGAGATACTTTCCTGTTGGGGAAGATCCAGCAGCTTGTGCAACAATGGACTGGAAGTTTCATTGCTTTTCTGCCTTCCCTAATTAAGAACACTGCAGGTCCTGAAACAATGTGTTTATTGCAGATTCTTCTCTCTTGGTTTAGCTGCCATTAGAATACTGAAAATGGCATTCTAAACAGCTGGAATGACATGGAACTGGACTGTTTCAAATAAAGAAGTTGACCTGGTAACTTTGCCCACTTGCTCAAAGAGTAACAGGTTGTAGAGGTTGACTGGGCCAGTGTAAACTATATGGCAATAAGTGGACAGCATTCAAGGAGAAACTGCAGTCTGAACAACTGCAGGCATAATATATGGATAATGATCTAAACATAGAGCAGCATTGTAGGTATTTAAACAGAGAGTTTGACGCTCTGGGTCAGGTTTCTTCTGATATAACTCTGTGGTTGATCATCAACACCAATTTACATTTATACAGAGATAGTAAAATGTTCCAAGGTTCTTCAATGGAGCTTTGTTACTTAGAATTTGACTCAGCCTCATAAAGGGATTAGAGCAGTTCACCTAAAGCTTGGTCTAAAAGGTAGGTTTTAAGGTTGGCCTTGGAGGAGGAGATATGCATATGGAGGCAGAAAGGTTTTGGGAGGGAATTCTTGAGTTGAGGGACTCAGCAACTGAAAGCAATCATGATAGTGTCAACTGATGGAACATAGTAGTGTGCAAGTGTCTAGAATTGGAGAAATGCATGGATGGTAGAAGTGGGTTTGGAGGTTACAGAACCAGGGAAGGTCGAGACCATGGGTGAATTTGAATGCAAAAGAATGAAGATTTTTAGTTTGAGCTGTTGCCAGACCAGGAGCCAATGTTGGTCAGCAAGCACATGGGTCATGGTGAATGACACTTGGTGAAAGTTCAATACATTGCAGAGCTTTGGATGAGCTTAATCTTATGTATGGTGAAAAGTCAAGAATTCATTGGAGCAGATAACTAAGATGTGGAGAAAATTTTGAAAGTCCATTATATGAGAGTATTTAATGATGACAGTGGTTTCCACACAAAAAGGTTTGGATCCTCAGCAAATCGGCAATTACGATCAGATTAATATCCTGTTTCTACTTTTCAGTGTTTAATACTGCTCTGCATTTCTGATTGGGTCTTCCAAGACCAGCTTCTTCAGAAATGTAGAGCTTCATTGCAAGGTTGGAGCTTTGGGTGATTGGGGAGACAAATCAAGTCTCCCTTTTTACAGCAACAGTTATTGAAAGGCAAGTTGTCCAGTGTGAATGCTAGTTAATGTGTGAATGATGAATGAATGAATGAATAGGAAGGTTGGTAGTCTGGGTTGGTGGGTGAAGTAAATGCGTAAATAAGGAAAGTAGTAGGTGATAGTTTGGCAGGTGCATAACATACTGATGGTATGGTGCCAAGTGGAGAGAGTGTAAAGTGGAGAAAGTGGAAGGTGGAGTGTGTGGTAGGTTGGCAGGTTTGTAGGCTGGCAAGTGGCTAGCATGGCAAGATTGAGGGTGATGCATAGGTGGAGTGGTCGCTGGATAGATGGGTTCATGGATAAATGGGTCAGGAGGTAGTTGGGTTGGATGGGAAGGGGATGTTAGGTCAGGGTCTAATCAGGCTGCATCAGCAGAAAGTGTAGTCTGGGCTGCAAAAGGGGAGATGGAGGGCTCACTGAAAGTGAATGGGGATTTGTTGCATAGTAACCCAGGTAGAGTCTTTCTGTCTAATGTTTCCTGGGTAACTACCCAGCTCAGTACATCAGAATGTCCAAAGTTGTCAATTCTCATTCAGAATAACTAACTCTTAAAGGGAAGTAGTGACATTGCCCACCACGGGGCCAGACTTCCCTGGAAATTCCCAAGGAAGTCGTCAAGTCAGAACCTCTGCAGCATTTGGATATGTATCTTGGGTTACTGATCCGGAGACCAGGAGATCCAGGACAATAAAATTGAAACAACTTTCACTTGAACATTTTGCTGTGTCTTATTCCATCTGATCACATTTTACTTCTTCTTCTTATGAACTAGGAGCAAAAATAGGCAATTCAGCCCTAAACTATGCCCTCTAGTTTTGGACTCCCCTGCCCTTGGTAAAAGACATTGGCTATTTATGCCCCTCATGATTTTATAAACCTTTTTAAGGTCAACCCTCAGCCTTGAACTTCATCTGGCCCCTCCATGACCCTTTCAATATCCCTTTCAGTTCTGCACTATCTTCCCAAAGTTTACAATTCTTCCAAATTTTGTATTACTGGAACCCTGTTCTAACTTGCCAAATGACTGTTATTCATTTGTGAATTCAGTAGAGAGTATTTTATCATCAGGGACCATCACAGCTAAGTCCATTCACAAGCATTTCGTCATCTGTGGATCATACTTCCAGCAGGGGGCAGTAATCAATAGCAGAAGATCCAGCTGTATTTAGTCATCCTAACTCAAGAGATTGAGGCCAATTGTTGCACTCTCCTGCACCCTAGTGGCAAGGAGTTATTTCACCAACCACTTTGATTAAACCTGCAATTTGCTGGTTTGTCCAACTCAGCTGCTACTTAACCAGTTGAACTAGTGAAGCAGTTTAACCATGTTCTAACAACGATATCTTCTATTCACATGATGTCAGCTGCCATCACAGAGGAAGATGGTTTGTGCTGTGCCAGTAAACTCTGTACGTTATCACCTATTGTGGCTCAGGAGTGGTTCTCTGGCATGGCAATCATTGCTGCATTTGCTGCCAAAGATGACAGAAATGGTAAATGATTTATGGGTCCCTATTTTAGAATTTTAGAATCACAGAATTCCTACAGTGTGGAAAGAGGCCATTCAGCCTGAATCTGCACTGATCCTCTGAAGAGCATCCCACCTAGACCCAGACCTCTACTGTATCTGCATAACCTCACATTTCTCATGGCAAACCACCTCGCCTGCACATCCTTATCACTACGGACAATTTAGCATGGCCAGACCACCTTTGAACTTTTTTCAGGGTCAGCTGAGCTTTTCATTACTTCTTGCCTCTTCTAATTCTCCTCCAAACAGTCAGCTTTTAGAAGTCACAATTGTCAGTTACTGTCTTCCAGTTATCAGTGTCGATGTTTGCTGCCTTCATACAAAAGCAGAATGTGCTTGAGAAACTCGGCAAGTCTGGCAACATCTGTAGAGTAAAAAAAGAGATAATATTTCGAGTCTAGTTGGCTTTTTATAACATAAGAACAGGAGGAGGCCATTCAGCCCCTTGAGCCTGTTCTCTGACGAAGGGTCACTAGCCTTAAATTTTAACTCTATTTTTCTCTCTCCACATGGTGCCAGACCTGTGGAGTTAACAAGCATCCTCTGTTTTTGTTTCAGATCTCCAGCATCTAGCAGTTCTTTGTTTTGTTTTTTATGATTTCCTTGCAGTGGAGGAATGGACCAGCAAGATGTTATGATCCAGTGGCCAGTTCATCAAACAATGGATCTTTGGGTTTACAACTGTCATTGATCTGATGATTGTGGCTGACTCACAGGATATTGTTGGTTTGTCAATAAGCTATGCAGGAATTAGCACACTCCATTACTTGTCTTTCCTAAAGATGCTAAAGATAGTCCGAGATAAATAAGGTGGAAACTGTTAAGCCTTTTCACCTTCCTAGTACATGTTGTGCTCACAGTCTATTTTCAGTTGAGTTGCTGTTGTTCCACACTTACTTGGCTTGGATATAACAGCTGCAGCTTTTTCAATGTATATGTTGAGTTCTGCATCAGGTGGCAGATTGCTAGTGATTGTGGAGCCTAGATCCGTGAATTTATCGGGAAGTTCCAGTTGCCCATTGCCATTGCTGATAGATAGCAGTCTGGCACCATCCTAGACCATGACATTTGTCCCTCTGATGCTGACATTCAAATCAAACTCTTCACAGGCATGAGAGAGTCTGTCTATTTGCTGCCGAACTTGTTCCTCATCATGGGCGGCTGGATTGGGACGTGTTGGAAATTGTACTGGCCTGTGACAAGTTTGTACATGTGGTATGTTTCCATGTCACGAAAACTCAGCAATGAGAAATAATTTTCAATCAAGTCCCACCTTCAAGATAAAGTTAGTGGCACATGAGAACCTTGTGGCACCTGGTTTACCATTATTTCAAGATGGTGTGCAGCTATGGACAGTATGTAGGAGATCATCGACTTCCCTACTTTCTCTCTGTAGCACAAGGTGGAGGAGAATGGATTCTTACATAGAGGCTTAGGATTAGTAAAGGTCTGTGGATTTATGGGGTGGGATCAAGGACATGGAATGTTTGAAGAGGAACTGGGAGACTGCTACAGAGGATGGGGTAGAGAACATGGACGAGTGAAGTGAGAAGGGTTTGCTGCCCTGTGTGCGATGTGGGGAGCAGGCACAGTTAGTGAAGGTAAGAAAGTTAGGTGCTGAAAGTTCGGGCTGACAACAGTCCACATGTTATTGTATCTCAGGGTGTTGACTGACACAGTTCTTATAGGGCTTTGAATTCACCCACAACATTTCAAACAGACACACAAAGGCAGAATAAAAACTCATCCTTGAACTTCTTTTCACTGATGAGACACTCCCCTGGCCCACAGTCAGTCAGCCTCGCAACGGATAACGACATGTTTTTCCAAAGAGCTGCAACTGTTTACACTAAAACTCATTTTCAAGAGAAGTGAAGTCCTGCATTGGCCTGCACTCCAAGAAGAATGAGGACAAACAAGTGATATCATTGCAAGACCCGAGCTGGAAGCGGTTAAGCAGTTTTGGGGACTGTCACCTTGTCTGATGCCACCATCAACAAGGAAGTGGACAAACGCTTTCAAAAGTGAGCAGTGTATTCGGTGGACTGCACAAATGAACACAGCCTCATTGTGCAGACCAAACTCGTGTGAATTTTAGCAGCAATTGCTGGAGAAACTCAGCTGGTCTGGCAGCATCTGTGGAGAATTAATATTTCAGGTCCAGTGACCCTCCTTCAGAGCTACTAGCAGCTAGGAAAAGGTGTCATATATGCTGAAGACATATGTTGGAGGTAAAGGAATCAGTGATAAGTGGAGACAGAACCCGGAACCCTTGTCAGCCTTCCGCAGGGACTGTTCCCTTCGGGACATCCTGGTCCATTCCTTTTTCATCCCCAACACCTTCCCACAGCTCCATGGTACCTGCCCTTGTAATTACAGAAGGTGTAACACTTACCTGTTTACTTCCTCCATCCTCACCATCCAAGGTCCCAGACACACCTTCCAGATGAAGCAGCGATTTACCTGCACTTCCCACAATCTAGTCTACTGTATTCGCTGCTCACAATGTGGTCTCTTCTCCACTGGGGAGACAAAGCGCAGACTGGGTGACCACTTTGCAGAACACCTACATTCTGCCTGCCAAAAGTCCCCAGCTTCTAGTTGTCGGCCACTTCAACATACCACCTTGTTCCCTGCCAACATCACTGTCTCAGGCTTGCTGCAGTGCTCCAGTGCAGCTCAGCACAAGCTGGAATAACAGCTGCTCATTTTCTACCTGAGGACCCTTCAGCCTTGTGGATTTAATATTTAGTTCAATACTTTTAGGGCCTGAAAACCTTTGTTCTTTATTCACACACACACCCCAGGCCCTGTCATGACATGGGCTGCTTTAAGTGCAGCCAACACAATTTCACCTAATTATGGTTCCCATTAGCAGTTTTTCTCTCTCCCTGACTTACCATTATTATCCCTTTGTCTGTCTAACCGTCTTTCTCTCCCTCTGGGCTCCCTCTCCATCTAGCAGTTCCTCCTTCACTTCCTCCACAGCCACAACCTTACCCCCTGTCTTCAGCATATATGCCACCTTTTTCTAGCTACTACCTGTTCTGAAGAAGGGTCACTGGACCCTAAATGTTAACTCTGTTCCTCTCTCCATAGATGCTGCCAGATCTGCTGAGTTTCTTCAGCAATTTCTGTTTCTCTTTCAGATTTCCAGCAGCTGTAGCTCTTTGTTTTATTTCAACGTGTTCAATGCTGTAGTTCTCTTCTGTATGGCACTGAGCTATGGATCATGCTCCATTCTCATCTACACTGTCTAAGGACTACCACTGAAGCATCCTCAAGATCTGCTGGCAGGACTGCATCACAAACATTGAAATCCTGGAAACAACCAACATCACTTGCAGTGATGCCATCCTCTTACAATGCCAAGTGGGTTGGATGCCCAGTGACACAACAATCATCTGCCAAGATCTGTACAGACTACTGGTAAATGTAACAGAGGCTGTATGTAAACCTTTCAATACTCCCTGAAGAAGTCACTCTCTGTGTGCCACATCTATCATAGTTGGTAGGAAGCATGGGTGGAGATCATTATGCTTGGAATTGCTACATTGGGAAGGCTACAGATATCTTTGAGACCGAGAACAAAGGCAGCATTAAAGAGAAAAGGAGGAGAAGAATAGATCCAGTTATCCCTACCAGTGACACCTTCACTTGCTTCCAATTTGGGAGTATCTACCAGTCATGAATAGCTCTAACTATCCCCAAGCAAGCCTGCAACTGACGAATACAACCTTCTTAAAAGTTTTGACTGTGAAGAGGTGAAAAGAAGACAATATTTTGATTACCCCCAGTGAGATTACTCCAGGAAAGTGTCCTTTACAATGCATAGGACGAAGGGCCAGTGGGGCCTGCAAGTTCAGCTGTGTTCCACAAGGTGTTGAGAACACTGGTCACTAATACAAAGATTCAATAGTGAGTGAATGCAAAAGCACAACATTGTTTCTTTGACAATAAAGGAAATATTGCCAACTCCCTTGTACCATCAATGCATGCCAACTGTTTGACTTACCAGGATATTTGGTTCTCTGACTAAACTGATTGAATTAATAATGATGATGCATGTGTGAATAATGTGAAAGCAATGCAACACGAAATATTTACAAATGACATTTAATTTTGAAAAGTATCCATGCCCAATAGTCCTCTCACGTCCTATGTTAACAGAAATGAGGTTGGGCAGGGAAGTTGTGGCGGTGACGCAGACCCTCCTTGTTTGACCAGGATACTCTTTAATAGCCCACCCCTAGATGAGGCATTGTCAGCCAATGATGTGTTTTACCAATGGAAAACTTCTCCAGCCACTGCAATACATGTGTTTCACACGCGTGCCATTGGCATCGTGAATTTTAATTATGTTTGCATGGAAAAAGGCAGAAACAGGGAAAGCAGCAGTGGCACTCAGTTCTGGTTACAACATTAAGAGTGACACATTGTTGACAAAATCCCAACTCTTGTTTTCACACTCAGGAGGAAAAAATTTTACTCTGTGTATAATGTCAGATCATAGAATCCCCATGGTGTGGAAGTAGGCCATATGGCACATTGAGTCCACATCAACCCTCTGAAAAGCATCCCATCCAGATTCACCCCCTACTCTATCCCTGTAAGTCTGCATTGCCCCTGGCCAATCCATCTAAACTGCACATCCCTGGACACCACAGGCAAATTAACGTATCCAATCCACCTAACCTGCATATCTTTGGACTGTGGGAGGAAACGGGAGCTCCCGGAGGAAGTTCATGCAGAGACAAGGAGAATATGCAAACTCCACAAAGCCTGAGATGGACTTGAACCCAGGACTCTGGCACTGTGAGGCAGTGGTGTTAACCACTGAGCCACCATGCTGCCCCATTTTGATCCATTCTCCACAAAAAAGAATAAAAAAAAATGCTGTTTTGTTTCCCAGTCAGGAATGCTATACCACTTAACTAAATACACCTTAATGTATTGCATATTCACTGACACCATATGTTGTAATACAACCAGTGTAACAAAGATTTCCTATTAATAGCACAGTTAGAAATTGAGCAGTGAGAAGGCTGTGAACTTTGTTAGATCAACCACCCCCTGCCCAGCAGAAGCAATGAGTAGGTTTAGCTAAAGAGGAAATTATTAAAAATATATTTAACTAACACAATAATGGATCATTTCCTGGTTATAAATATTACTAGATTCCCACACACCAATGTGATGGAGTCATAACTGCCTTGTCAAATGTTACCCACATCCTGAGAATGAACAAGAACCAAACAAAATCAGAAACACGCTAAATTCAGTATGCCTTGTGATATTGAATCGCATACATACAGAAAATTCTGAGCTTTGCTCTGCAGTCTGTACTGAGTAGCCTGAAAAGAAGTGGCTAGTGAGATAATTGATGTATTGATTTTAATTTTCAAAACTCCCTTGACCTGGGGACAATCCCATTAGGTCGCAAGATTGAGAACATAATTCCTTTCTTCAGAAAAGAGTGAGACAGAAGCAAGAAACTATCAGCTGATAACTTAAAATATTTCAGAGGGAAAATGTTTGGAAGCTGTTTTGAAAGAAATTAGAACAGGGCACTTGGATAAGTTCAAGGCAATCAGGCACTGTCAACATGGTTTTGTGAAAAGGAAATCATGTTTGACCAATCTATTAGAGCTATTTGAGAAGGTAACGTTGTGCTGTGGATAAAGGAGAATTAGTGGATGTACTCTACTTAGATTTCCAGAAGGCATTTCATAAGATGACACGTTATGCAGAAAATAGAAGCACATGATGTGGGGATAGCATATTGGTATGGATAGAATTTTGGATTTTAATTAATTTCCTTTTCCCTGCCATTTCTTCATTATTGAATTGAATGCCAGAATAATAGTTAAGAAACGTATGATATTACAATCCTAACTCTACATATAATTACTTGTTTGCATAAAAGAGAGTAGGTGCAAATAGATCTTTTTAAGGTTGGCAAGATGTAACGAGTAGTGTGCCACAGAGATCAGTGCTGGAACCTCAACAGTTTACAATTTATATAAATGACTTAGATGAAGGGATGAAAGGTATGGTTGCCAAATTTGCTGATGACACAAAGATAGAAAAGAAAGTAAGTTGTGAAGGGCTCACAAAGAAGCTGCAAAAAGTAGGGACAGGGTAAGTGAGTGGGCAAAGATGTGGTAAATGGAGCATTATGTGAAACTTTACGTTTTGGCAGGAATAATAAAAAGGGAAGCATATGATCTAAATGGTGGGAGATGGCAGAGCTCAGAGGTACAAAGGGATCTGAGTGTCCTCATGCATGAATCACCAAAGGTTAGCATGCAGGTACAACAAGTAATAATGAATGCTAATGGAATGTTTTCATTTGCCGCACAGGGAATTAAATACAAATAAAAAAGAGGTGATGCTTCAGTTACATAAGGCATTGATGAGAATGCATCTGGAGTGCTGTGCACAGTATTGGTCACTTTCTTTAAGGAAGCCTGTAAATACATTAGTGGCTGCTAGGAGAAGGTTTGCAGGACTAATACATGTAATGGACAGGTTGTTTTATCAGGAAATGTTGGGCTGGCTAGGCTTGTATCGTTGGAATTTAGAAGATTAGGAGGCAACACAATTGAAAGATATAAAGGGCGTGGATTCAGTGGATGTGGAATGGATGTCTCTATATATGGAAAAATCTAGTACTAGGGGTTACTGTTCAAAAATCAGGGATTGCCCACTTAAAACAGAGATTAGGTGACCGTTTTTTCTTTCACAATGTCATGGGTCTTTGAAACTGTCTTCCAAAAAAATGTGGAAGCACGATACTTGAATATTCTTATTTTCTCTTCTCCTCTTCCTATCTGTCTCAAGGCAGAGGTAGGTAGATTTTTGTTAAGCAAACGGTTGAAAGGTTATCAGGGTAAGCAAAAATGTGGATTTAAGATTACAATAGATCAGTTGCAATGATATTGAATGGCAGAGCAGGTTTGTGGGGCTGAATGAACTAATCCTGCTCCTGATTTGTATGTTCATATGCAGAATCAATGTATACTTGTTCAATATCATTGTCCAACTGAATTTCCCAAAATAACATGGATGCTGTGTAATTATCTGGGCCAGAGCTTCTTGCTTCTCCTTAACAAAACTGGTTAGTTGCCGTGATCAATGCACCATACCAGCATTTACCTCCTTGCCGTGTATGACCTCTGGCAGCCATGCTGATGCTTACAAATTTTTCTAAGAAGATTCTGAGGGCTAAAATCGATGTTTGAGAAGGCAGCAGTTCATTTTACATGCTGCCTCCAGGTAGGGTATCCAACAGGTTGTTGACTGAATTTAGGGATAAAGAAATGAATGGGTTGTGGTAAAGGTGATAATTACTCATGCTTAGTCCAAGCGATCCTTTGATCAACACGTGAACACAAAACTTAGCTGAATTGTAATATTATGCGATGGTTTTCCATGCATTTTATTTTATATGATGTCAAACATAATATCAAGATCAAAAACAGAAGTTGCTGGAGCAGCTCAGCAGATGTGACAGCATCTGTGAAGAAAAAATCAGAGTTAACGTTTCGGGTCTTGTGAACTCATTCTGAGGAACGGTCACCAGACCTGAAACATTAACTCTGACTTTTTCTTCACAGATGCTGCCAGACCTGCTGAGCTTTTTCAGCACTTTCTGTTTTTGTTCCTGATTTACAGCATCTGCAGTTCTTCCGTTTTTTTTTAATGAAATCAAGATTATTTATTATGTTATGACTGTTTAGGACAATTATCACTGAACTCTTACCTTCCTGGAACTAACTCTGGATCGCTGGATGTTCTGTTTTCTGTGATTTCTACACTTCTTTGTGAGGCATGTGTGGAGGCTGATGGTGTTGGTTTGCATCTTTTGATTCGTCTTCCTCTCTTATATGCGGCTATAAGCAAACAAGTAATTACATGCAGAGTTAGGGTGGTGATATCTTACGTTTCTTAATTATTATTCCGGCATTCAATTCAATAATGAAGAAATGGCAGAGAAAAGGAAAGTAATGAAAATCCAAAGTTTGAGTCTTCAAGATAGATATGAATGTCTATGCAGACACTTTGATTTTGGCTCTTCTTATTCTGCCTGCATTGCCTTTATTAGTTATTATTTAATTGGATCGCTTTGGCAAATAGAGTTAAGGAGAATTTAAAGAGATTCGATAAATATATTGAAGGCAAAAGAGTAACTACAGAGAGAATCCTCCTTAAAGATCAACGAGGCCATCTACATGTGGAATCACAGGAAATGGATGATATACTAAACAAATATTTACGTCAGTATTTACTGCGAAGAAAGACATGGAAGCTAGGGAACTTGGGGAAATGAATAGTGATGGCTTGGAAAGCATTCATATCATAGAAAAGGAGGTGCTGGAGGTCTTAAAATGCATAAAGGTAGATAAATCCCTGGGACCTGATCAGGCACTTCCCAGAACTTTGTGGGAAGCTAGGGAAGAGATTGCTGGGCACCTTGCTGAGATATTTGTATCATTGGTAGCCAAGGATTAGGTGCCGGAAACCTGGGGGTTGGCTAATGTGGTGCCATTATTTAAGAAAGGCTGTAAGGAAAAGACAGCGAACTATAGACCAGTGAGTCTGATGTCAGTGGTGGGTAAATTGTTGGAGGGGATTCTGAGGGACAGGATTTACATGTATTTGGAAAGACAAGGACTGATTAGGGATGGTCAGCATGGCATTGTGCATGGGAAATCATGTCTCACTAACTTGTTTGAGTTTTTTGAAGAGGTGTCAAAGTAGATTGATGAAGGCAGAGCAGTAGACATTGTCCATATGGATTTCAGTGAAGTGTTTGACAAGGTTTTGCATGGTAAACTAGTTAGTAAGGTTAGTTCATATGGATTCCAAGGACAGCTAGTCATTTGGATACAAGACTAGTTTGAAGGTAGGAGACAGAGGGTGGTAGTGGTGGAGGTTTGTTTTTTGGACTGGAGGCCTGTGACTAGTGGTTTACCACAAGGATCAGTGCTGGGTCCACTGCTTTTCATCATTTATATATAGATGATTTGAATCTGAATATAGGAAGCACAATTATTAAGTTTGCAGATGATACTAAAATTGGAGGTGTAGTGGACAGTGAAGAAGATTATCTCAGAGTACAACACGTCCTAGATCAGATGAGTCAATGGGCTGAGGAGTGGCAGATGGAGTTTAATTTAGATAAATGTGAGGCATTGCATTTTGGTAAGGTAACCCAGGGCAGGACTTATACAGTTAATGGTAGGGCCTTGGGGAGTGTTGCTGAACAAAAAGACCTAAAAGTGCAGGTTCATAGTTCCTTGAGTGAGGAGTCACAGGTAGACACAGTGGTGAAGAAGGCATTTGGCATGTTTGCCTTCATTAGTCATAACATTGAATGTAGGAGCTGGGACGTCATGTTGCGGCTGTTGTTTTGGACCAGACCAAACTCCTTCAAAGTATATTAAGAATATAGTCTAGATCCTAACTTTTTCTTATTTTAAAGGTAAATGTAAGGCATTGTGTTCTGGATGCAATTTGATTCGTCAAACCACCAGGCTTGAAACAAAACACACTTTATTCATACATATTAAAATAAAGACAAAATAAAAATAAAAGAATTGGTTTAACTGTAACACTATCAAAATGTTTAACAAAATGATATATATATATTATTATATGTATATAACTACTATTAATTAACTGTTCCAATACAGTAAAATCCCATAAACACACCCTTGGCAAAGGCAAATTCAGTAAAACAGATTGTGCCACATGCAATTCTAGCATCAAGAAGAGAACCCCAGCTCTTGGCTGTAACAGAGAGAGGAATACAAGCTTCTACATCCAGCTTCAAGATCTCAGCAACTGCTGTTGAAGGCTACAACTTTTAAAAAATCCAGGCTCTGTGGGAGCTTGGCCCCACCCATTCAGGTTGTTTTTATTGTTCCAACTTATAAAAAAAGGCCTCACAAGCTGTTTACTTTATTGACTTTGGAGCAGACTGCTCACTACCTCTGTCTCAACCTTTCTTCATAAAACAAACCAGGACAAAATAGATTTCTTAAAGCCATACTATTGTCACACTATACAGTATACTGGCGAGGTCACTTTTAGAATATTGGACACAAGTCTGGTCGCCCTTCTATGGGAAGAATGTTGTTAAACTTGAGAAGGTGCAGAAAATATTTACAAGGATGTTGCTGGGACTGGATGGTTTGAGCTACAGGGAGAGGCTGGGGCTATTTTCCCTGGAACTTCAGACGCTGAGGAATGACCTTACAGAGGCTTATAAAATCAAGAGGGGCATGGATAGGATGAATAGCCAACGTCTTTTTCCTAGGTTGGTGGGTGGGGGGGGGGGGGGGGAAAAAAAAAAAGGGCATAAGTTTAGGGGGGGAGGGGAAAGATTTAAAAAGCAGACAGTGGTTTCTGTATGGAACAAGCTGCCAGAGGAAGT
The DNA here is from genome assembly GCF_021869965.1 of Rhincodon typus. Taxonomy (NCBI): domain Eukaryota; kingdom Metazoa; phylum Chordata; class Chondrichthyes; order Orectolobiformes; family Rhincodontidae; genus Rhincodon; species Rhincodon typus. Next base: position 16,831,705 of record NC_063350.1, read on the forward strand.
GGTGGAAGCTGGTACAATTACAACATTTAAAAGGCATCTGGATGGGTATATGAATAGGAAGGGTTTAGAGGGATATGTGCCAAATGCTGGCAAATGGGACTGGGTCAGATTGGGATGTCTGGTTGGCATGAACGAGTTGGACCGAAGTGTATATTTCTGTGCTGTATGACCCGATGACTCTATGACTCTAACAATTAATATTTTATTACTCTTTTATTTCTCTTTTTTGTGTACAGAAATGCTAAAGAGCAGAAATCAGGTTGCCTACCTAAAGTCACTTACAGCTATACAATACTGCCCTGGCAAGGCTGATGACTTGCAAACAGGAGAACTGATAATGGAAACCTGTTAAGTTGCTTCACATAAATTGTTACCTTTTATTTATTTATAGCTTATCAGCAACATCAGTGAATGATACAAATCACATAAGTATCTATCAACAACAACCATATGTATCAGAGAAAGAAACAGGGAGGATATATAACATAGAATGAGGATTGCATTATGCAATGATACTTTTGAAGTGAAAAAGATTAATTAACTTCACATTTAATAATTATATACTAATTTATAATTGTAGGTACTAATTCCAAAATTATGGAATTAGATATCTTTAAAGTATATATAGTTGTACATATTTCTATATTGCCTGATATATTATAGCCTATGTATTGACACATCATTTCAATTTTTATTTGTTATATAACAAAAAGAGTACAGATAATGCTTAATCCAGGTTGGATAGCAAACATTTATTTTATATAACTATCGTACGTGAGTGGCTGTTGGACACAGGCTTATTTGTGTGTATTCTCAGTTACTCAAGGTCGCTTTTTACTTCATGCACAGTGTCATGGGAGTTTACTATACAATAACAAGGGCTTTTATATATCATCTCTAATCAGAAGAACATAAATAAGAGTGGAGCAGAGGCACAAGCCAAGAAGGGAGGGATTGGTAGAAGTGACCAAAAGCTCAGAGAAAAGCGTGAGTTGATTGTAAAGATGAAGGTCAAGGAAGGGTTATCCAAAGACCTAAGTACCTGAAAGCTGGGTGTGAAAATTGTAGGGGAACAAAGTAGATTAGAGTTGGAGAAGTCGAATCTTCAGAATATGGTATCTGTCTATCCAAGATGGGTTGGGAAAGGTCATTGAAGAATTTATAACAAACGGAAAGAATTTTGAAGTTAATGGGCTGGACAATCTAGCCAATGTGGGATGGCTACCTCAGTTCGCTAGACGGCTAGTGTGTGACTCAGAATAGTGCAAACTGCATGGATAGTTGTGGCTCAGAGTTGTGCTCCCTGCATGGGCTGGATTCCCACTCCAGCTGAGATTGGTGCAGAATCTGCCTCCCTGCTGTGTCACTGAGAGTGTACGGTGATAGCAAACAATCACTGACAAAAACAGGCAAGAAAAAGAAGCATCAACACACAATGAGACAAGGGTCTGCCTTTATTTACATCTTACATGAAGGAATGAATTGATGGACAGGTGGAACATGGGGCAGAATCTTGTGGAGGTGCCAGTCATCTCACCCGTTGGCTGGAGAATCGACCAGAGGTAATTTTTTAGGGTAGATCCATTGCATGAGCCACTCGCACACTTAACAGTCCAGTGGTGGGCCTCCTTCAGGATTAAGGACCTAAGATCTGAAATTTAGCTAGCCAAGTGCTGTTAGCCATTTAGAAACTAGCATCTTTTTGTACTCAATAGCACCACTTGGCATCTGTAACTGCTGCTGGCAGGACACCCACCTGAAGCCAAGGATTGCCTCTGGATCCCAGATCAGAACAAAGAACAATACATCACAGGAACAGGCCCTTCAGCCCTCAAGCCTGTACCGACACATTTTGCCTTTCCATACCAAAACGATCTTCACTTACAGGATCGGTATCCCTCTATGCCCTTTCTATTCATGTATTCATTCAGGTGCTTCTTGAATTCTGCTATTGTGTCTGCTTCCACCATTTCCTCTGGCAACATGTTCCAGGCACTCACCACCCTTTGTGTGAAAAACTTTCCTCGCACATCTCCTTTTAACTTTCCCACCTTGCACCTTGAACCTGTGCCCCCTAGTAATTGACCCCTCCACCCTGGCAAAAATACCTTATACTCTCCACTCTATCCATGCCATTCACAATTTTATAAACTTCTATCAGGTGTCCCCTCAACCTCCTGCGTTCCAATGTAAACAAACCCAGTTTCTTCATAGCTAAAATCTCCTATACTAGGCGGCATCCTGATAAACCTTTTCTGTACCCTTCTGGCATTTCTGGCAGTCCTTCTGGCAATGTGGTGACCAGAACTGTACGCAATATTCCAAGTGGGGCCTAACTAAAGTACTATATAGCTGCGGCATAACTTGTCTATCCTTATACTCAATGCCCAATCCAATGAAGGTAAGCATGCCATAGGCCTTTTTTACTACTTTATCTACGTGCTCTGCCACTTTCAGTGATCTGTGGACCTGCACACCCAGATCCCTCTGCATATCAATACTCCTAAGGGTTCTGCCATTCATTGTCTAATTTCCACCTGTATTTAACCTTCCAAAATGCTTCACCTCACATTTGTCTGGATTAAACTCCATCTGCCGTTTTTCTGCTCATGCCTCCAACTCATCTATATCCTGCTGTATCCTCTGACAATCATTCCCACTATCCGCAACTCCATCAATCTTTGTATCCCACAAGCTTACTAATTAGACCAGCCACGTTTTCCTCCAAATCACTAATGTAGACGATGAACAGCAGAGATACTAGCACTGATCCCTGTGGAACCCTCCATTCCGAAAAGCGTCAGTCCACTGCTACCCTCTGTCTCTAATGACTAAGCCAGTGCTGTATCCATCTTGCTAGCTCACACCTGATATCATGTGACTTTAGCTTTTGTACCAGTCTGCCTGAAGGACCTTGTCAAAGGCTTTACTGAAATCCATGTAGACAACATCAATCATTTTTCTGTCATTAATCATCTTCACCACCTCCTCAAAAACTCGATCAAGTTAGTGAGACATGACCTCCCCTGCACAAAACCATGTTGTCTATCGCTAGCAAATCTATTTGCTTCTAAATGTGTATAGGTCTTGTCCCTGAGAATCTTTTCCAATAATTTCCCTACCACCGACATGAGAATCACAGGCTTGTACTTTGCAGGATTATCCCTGCTACCCTTCTTAAACAATGGGACAACATTGGCTATTCTGCAGTCCTCTGGGACCTCACCTGTGGCCAAAGAGGATACAAAGATGTCTGTCAATGATCCAGTAAGTTGTTCTCTTGCCTTCCTCAATATTCTGGTTTAGATCCCATAAAGACCCAGCGACTCAGAGATGAGTGATCACAGAAAGGGGATCAGGGAAACTGGGGTTGGCAACAAAGACAAAGTTAGGTTGCTCTTGGCAGAGCCTGTATGCAAACACAGCAAGATTGCTTCTCGTGAAAGTATTTTTGAAACAACCTGTTCAGAGATGTTACTATACTATTTTTGAAACAACCTGTTCAGAGATGTTACTATACACCTTTGGAGCAGATGGAACTTGAATGTGAGCCTCCTAGTTCAGAAGTAGAGACACAATCACAGTGCCACAATACTCTGCATTGGGAGACTCCGTTTACTCCTGAGTTAATCGCAATTGTGGCAAGAAGAGAGCTTTAAGTGGGAATTAATTGCTGTCCATAGCTCTTCCCATTTCAGATTTAAGTACGTTGGAGGTGGGAAGGTGTGATAATCTCTGCCCCTGCCCTTCCACCTAATTAAATGGCCCCTTACCACTAGGGAGGGCACATGATTCTGCCCCTAAATTCAACAGAGTTTTAAGCAGTTGGAATCTATGGTTTGATTTCATTTGCTTTGATTTATTATTGTCACATGTACCAAGGCATGGTAAAAAATATTGTCTTGCATGTTAACCAGACAAATCATCCTTTGTACAAGTACATCAGGGTAATATAACAGAATGCAGTAGATAGCTACAGAGAAGGTTCAGAGAAAGAGGAAAGGATTATTAACAAGGTTATACATTTGTTGGGATATGACAAATGCATTTGCAACCACATTGAGGCTGACATGGAGGTGAGAGCAGGTAATATAAACATAAGGTAAACAATGCATGTCACAGTGGGATTTTGCATTCAGCTCAAGATAAACAGGATAATTAAAATTCAAAAGATCCAATTAAGTGGAAGTGTGGCCAGTGGATAAGAGACAAAGAGATACAATTTGTTCCGAAGGCGGACGAATGTGGCTTTGGTCTTTGTGATTCATTTGTGAGTCATAAAATCCTCGATGTCAGATGAGCAGTTTAAGAAAAACAGAGGTAGTCAAGGGATATAGGATAGATGGAGTTAAAAAGAAATTGATGCAGTCACATTGCTGAACCTGAATCTGTACATGTTATCACTGAAGGATAGTGTGTAGGTCAACAAATGGAAGTGGTGATGAAAGGTCCTTGCGATACACAAAAGATGATTGATTAATAAAGGGAAATGACAGCTTTGTTGGAAATATACTACTTACTTTTAGTTATGTGTGGTGCAATCTTATAAGACATGAAAATTATAGGTCCTCCTTTTGAATTTCACACCAGATGTGTTCTCTCTGTGTTAACCCTTTCAAATCCCCTCTTTAAATACCCCAATTACATTATCCTTCAAATTACTATCACAGTACAAAGTTTACACAACTTGAGCTGATAATTTAACACTTTAAAAAGCCCTGGTGTGATACCAGTAAACTTGAGTTGTACCCCATCCCCAAAAGCCCACTATAATGTTACTGCATTTGAAGTGATGCCTGATTAAGTCTTCCGACAACCATTCATACATTATCATAGATCATAAAATCCCTGCACCATGGGAATGGGCCATTCAGTCCACACCAACCCTCCAAAGAGCATCCCATCCAGATCCACCCATCCCCTGCTTTTCCCATTGCTAATCTACCTTAACCTAAACATCTTCAGACTGTGGGAGGAAACCAGAGCACTCAGAGGAAACCCACACAGTCATCCAATGGTGGAATCAAACCTGGGTCCCTGGTGCTATGAGACAGTAGTGCTAAACACTGAGCCACTGTGCTACCATCGCTTTTGATTTCCAAACATTCCAAGATAAAAATTAATATTCCAATAAAGTTCTAGAACCTGTGCAAATTGTTGCTGAGTTATTTGCAGGGACTTTGTCATGTAGGTGATGTAAAATTGTAGAAATAACACTTGGTTGGAATTGGTTTTTGGAGACAAAAGCCTCCATGGCATTTTATATCAAAATGAATGCAGTGAGTGAGTAGAAGGGGTAAAAAAGATAATTGTTTATGGTAAAAACATACCTTGGGCACTTCTAAACCATTAGGATTGATAACTATCATCTTTGCAATTACTGATACAATGTGCTGTTTACTTATCGAATCTCATCTCTGTTAAGGCCTTGTAATTAAAAATATGTGGCAGGTTAGGCAGAAATTCCAGTTTGCAAAATTATTGATACACGGATATCAAATTTCACATTGAAATACAAGCCCACTCAATGTTTCACCACTGTTTATTGAACATCCCTCATTAAGTTTGAAATGTTGGTAGTGTGCCAATTCAATTTAAATTACAAGGGTGTGGGGGTTTTATTACCGGACGAGGACACCAGAAGTCTGAACATTTTTTAAAAATCATTCATTGGATGTGGACATTGTTGGCTAGTCACTGAAAGTGCTAAATGGGGTGCTTATCAGCCCTGTGTCCCACATACCAGGCCTTGTTACCACACCACCTGCCATTACACACCACCTGTGAGTGACTAACAGTCCCCATTAACAACTATTCGCCCTCCCAGCCTGATTGTTATCAACTCCTTGTCTGTCCATGTGCTCTTGTCTCTCTTTAGGCTCTATCCTATTGTTTACTCCCTGCTGCACCCCTCCCCTTTTTTCTGCATTTAAACTAACGTTTTCCCAGCCACCATCAGTTCTGAGGAAGGGTCACCAGACTCAAAATGTTCACTCTGATTTTTTCCGATGCTGCCAGATCTGCTGAGCTTTTCCAGCAACTTTGTTTTTGTTGTTGTGCTTTTCAAATGGATTGCTTTGTACTGATTAATTTTGTCTTTCTTGAGAGCCATGGGAGCTGCACTCATCCAAGAAAGTAGGGAGTGTCAATCACTGTCCTGATGTGTGCCTTGTCAATAGTGAGCAGGCTTTGGGGAGTCAGGAGTTGAGTTACTTGCCATTTTGAACTGCTTTTGTGGCTACAGTACTCTATGGCCGGCCCAGTTCTGCTTCTGGCAATTGTGCGGTGTGAATGTTACGCTTCATTTGTCAGCCCAAGCCTGAATGTTATCCAGATATTGCTGTATTTGGACATGGTCCAGTTCAGTATCTGAGCACTCACAAATGGTGCTGGATGTTGTGCAATCATCAGCAAACGTCTCCATTTTTGACCTTATGATGGACAGGAAGCCATCGATGAAGCAGTTGAAGATACTTTGATCTAGAACTCCACCCTGAGGAACTTCTGCAGAGATATACTTTGGCTGGATGATTGACTTCCAACAAACACAATCATCTTCCTTTGTTCTAAGAATTACACCAACTAGTGGAAAGCTTCCCCTGATTCACACTGACACCAATTTTGTTAGAGCTTCTTAATGCCATACTTGGTCAAATACTGCCTTGATATCAAAGATAATAATTCTTACTTCCCTCCTCATGGACCAAAGCTGTAATCAAGAGCTGAGTGGGCTTGATGGAACTCAACTGGACATTACTGAACAGGCTATTGATAGCACTGTTGATGATACCTTCCATCAATTTGCTGCTGATCAGGAGTAGACTGACAAGGAGGTAAATGGACAATTTGGATTTGTCTTGGTCTTTGTGTACAGAACACATTGTGCCAGTTTGCTACATTGCTAGGTAAATCTCGGCTTATAACTGCACTGGAACATCTTGGTTAGGGGGATGGCTAATTCTAGGCCACGAGTCTCTTAAGTACTGTAGGTGAAGTGTTGTTGGGGCTCATTGCTTAATAATCCAGAAACATGCATTTTTCAAATTTTGCTGTGGTGGATTATGAATTTGAATGGCTACTTCAGAACCTATTTCCACCTGGGCTGCAATTACCTCAGATCCAGGTAGAATCAAAAAACCTAAATCAGTGTGGACTGGCTGCCAGCTGTGGTGGTGGGGGCCGGATGGAGAACAAAGGGTGCTCCCTTGATTGGTACTAATTTGTGCTCATTTCAGAGACAGAATATAGGGCAAGGGTCTGACCACTGACAGTCAGATCCTACCTTTTCTTCTGTCAATCCTCACCCTTGCCTCCTCTCATTCATCCTCCGACTCCAGGATCCCTGACCTCAAAAGGCACTTACCTCAGACCTTGTTTCTCATGTTGCTCGGTGTCTTCCTGAAAGTAGCCATGGCATTCACAGTAGTATCGCAAAGTGCAAGTGCTGCTGCTGAGGGACTTGATTTTGGAAGAAGAGCCTGATTGGAGGAAGACCCACTGCTGTGCTCCATAATGCCCAATTGGAGAATGATGCACTGCTACCCTTCGAGTGACTACCACACCTGTTCATGAATGTGGTGGGCAATTAAACAACACATTGGAGGAGGAGGGTCCACAAATATTCTCATCCACAATGTTGGAGGAGCACAGCACATCAGTGTGAAAGACGAGACTGAAGCATTTGCAGCAACTTTTAGCCAGAAGTGCCAAGTGGATGATCTGTCTCGGCTTCCTCCAGTGGTGCCCAGTATCACAAATGCCAGTCTTCAGCCAATTTGATTCACTCCACGTGATATCAAGAAACGGGTGGAGGTGCTGGATACTGCAAAGGCTGTGGACCCTGTTAACATTCCAGCAATAGTACTGAAGACTTGTGCTCCAGTACTTGCTGCTCCCCAGCCAAATTCTTCCTGTACAGTTACAATACGGGCATCTACCCGACAATATGGAAAATTGCACAGATATGTCTTCTACACAAAACAAGACAAAACAAATCCAATCTGGCCAATTACTGCCGCTTCAGTCTCAGGGTATATCCTAGGCCCAACTATCTTCAGCTGCTTCATCAATGGTCTTCCCTCCGTCATAAGGTCAGAAGTTGGGATGTTCACGGATGATTGCACAATATTCAGCGCCATTCATGACTTCTCAGATACTGAGCAGTTCATGTCCAAATGCAACAAGTTGCTAACATTGTCCAGGCTTGGGCTGACAAGTGGCAAGTAATTTTTGCACTACGCAAAAGCCAGGCAATGACCATCTCCAATTAGAGAGAATTTACTACCACTCCTTAACATTCAATGGTGTTATGATCATCGAATAGCCCACTATCAACAACCTGGGGGCCACCATTGACCAGAAACGCAACTGGACTCCCATAAATACAATGGCTACAAGAGCAGATCGAAGACTAGGAGTACTGCGGTGAGTAATTCACATCCTGACAGCCCAAAACCTGTCCATCAATTACAAAGCACAAGTCAGGACTGTGATGGAATGCTCCCCACTTGCCTGGATGGGTGCAGCTTCAACAACACTCAAGAAGCCTGACACCATCCAGGACAAAGCAGCATGCTTGGTTGACACCACATCCACAAAAATCCACTCTTTACACCACTGACGCTCAGTAGCAGCAGTATGTACCATCGGCAAGATGCACTGCAGAAATTCGCCAAAGATCCTCAGAAAGCACCTTCCAAACCCACAGCTACATCCACCTGGAGGGACAAGGGCGAGGGAAACATGGGAACACCACTACCTTCATAGTATTGAATGAGTGTTACATTCTTAGAGGTGCTGTCTTTCAGATGAGCTGATAAATTGAGTCCTTAGCTGCCAACTGTGTTGACATAAAGGGACCTATGAAGAACTTTCAATCAACCAGTGGACCACTTCCAATGTCCCATACAAAATTATCTTTCAACTAAAATCTCTCAATAACAAATTCAAGTATGCATTTCTCATATTCCTGTTTTAATGACTTAGCTATGCACAAATTGGCTGCCACATTTCCCTCTGATAACAGACCCCAGACTTCAAAAGTAATTAATGCAAAATATTTGGGTATGTTCTGAGAACTTAAAAGTGCTATACAAAAACAAAAAGTGCCAGAGGAAAGTACCACAGGTTTGGCAGCATCTGTGGAGAGAGAAACAGAGTTAACATTTTGAGTCCAATGACTCTTCTTCAGAATCGAAGCATGGTGGTAAATGATAGTTTTTATGCCATTGATAAAGGTGGAAGAGGACCAAGCGGAAATGATGGTCAGGGTGCCCAGAGCAAAAGGCAAAGGACATGCTCACAATGTGGTCTCCTCTATGTTGGTGAGGCCAAACGCAGATTGAGTGACTGTTTTACAGATCACCTCCACTCCGCCAGGAAGGATGACCCTGACCTTCTTGTCACTTGCCATTTCAACTTGCCATCTTGCTCTCATGCAAATATTTCTATCCTAGGTCTGCTGCTGGACCCTTTCTCAGTCCAGGTATAAACACCTTACTGGGGAAGAACTCAGCTCTTTCTTTTATGTAAAGAAACAAGCATCAAATTAACTAATCACTCAATTAACCAGTTAAGCTTTCCATTCTAGATAGGAGTAAAGATACAACTGGGTTTCAAATGCAAGCCTTCCTGTTTAGAAATAGCATTAATATCAACATGAACCAAACTGACCAAACCAAGAACTCAGGTATTTTTTTTAAATTGAGTTTTACAAAGGCTTGAATGCAAATCTTTAATTTATTATGAACACCAGCTTCCACTGTTACCTGTCCAGAAATAGATCTCAGCTCTTTTTTGCTGTTAGTTACAGTTAAATTCCACTGGCTGCTATCGTTACATTTGAACCTCTACCTCAGAGAAGTAACCAAGGCATCTGGATTGCATGTCCAATGACATTACCACTAAACCAGCATCTACCTAGAACACCTTTTCTTTAACTAAAATAAACCCACCACCAATTTAACAATTTTTCATATTAATCAAATTGCAAATACTACTCTGCAGGGGCAGTATAATAAAAAAACAAACAAAACTAGGGAAAGTAAAGAGGTGACTCAATCAAAACAATGAACCTAAAGGCTTTGAGCATGCTGCTGGTCACTACAAGCTCCCTTACCAATGACACCTGGACATGAACGTAGCTGCAGAAGACAGACAGACAGATTGGAACTACAATCCCCTCCAACAGCCCGCTGCCTGGACCTATTGGCAGTTAGCCAGGTCCAGCAGCAGATCCATAAGGAGGTCCTCTGAATTGCTCACCCCTCGCTGCACTGGGTGAACAACATTCAGGAGTGTGGAATTCTGTCTGAGCAGGGAGTAGGTACAGATGGGAGAACACCGCACACCAGAACGTCCTCCAACATAACACAACAGCTAATTTCTACACAGCAAGTTCCCAAAAACAGCATCATGCTAATGACCAAACTATATTTTATGACATCAATTGAGGGGCTGCAACATGGCTCAGTGGTTAGCGCTGCTGCCTCAAAGTGCCAGGGATCTGGGTTTGATTCTACCCTTGGATGACTGTCCTTGTGGAGTCTGTACATTCTCCCCGTGTCTGCATGGGTTTCCTCCGGGTGCTCCGGTTTCCTCCCACAGTCCAAAGATGTGCAGGTTAGGTGGATTGGCCATGCTAAATTGCCCATAGTGTCCAGGGATGTGAAGGCTAGGTGGATTATTCATGGGAAATGCAGGGTTACAGGGATGGAGTGGCTCTGGGTGAAATGTTTTCAGAGGGTTGGTGTGGACTCAATGGGCTGAATGGCCTGCTTCCACATTGTAGGGATTCTATGTATTCTATTCCAGGGATACAGGGATATCTTCTCCTTTAGGAAATGGTAGGATCTTTTATGTCAAGCTGAAAGGACAGTCAGACCATGGTTTAATGTGCTATTTGAAGCATCTCCCACAATGCAGCAGTCTCCCAGTACTGCATTTAAAGTCATCCTTGATTTAGTGCATTCAGGTTCTATTTTGAACCCATATCCTTCTGAATCAGAGGTGAAAGAGCTACCAAGTCTGGGTAGCAGCTGGCACTGTCAATTAAATAAGTATCATTAGTACTAATAGCATCTGTTTGTGCAGTTTTTATTTATTATAAGTCTTATTCTCTCACCTTATGTGTAGTTCTTAAATGTTTTCAAGAGCTAAATTTTCATGCCCCAACACTGATTGGGCTCATTGAATAGCCTTCATCTGGAGCAAAGCCATATTCAATATTGAAACAGTCAGGTGCTTCCTTTAGCACAACAACAACTTTTTAAAAATAGCTACATTCCATGGTGCCAAGTTACCTTTGGGAATGTTCAAATCTGAGCAGATCTAATCCTAAACTTGACTGGGCTTGGTTGTGAATTAATTCTGTAGAACCACCCAGGTTTGAAGAAACTCACATTTCAACTTCCTTTGCTTGATCAGCCCTGCCCTTGGGTAAAAAATCTTTTTAAAAAAAAGAACAGTTGCTTTGCTTTTGCAATGCCATTCAAACTCCGAATTCAATGAGGAATGACCACTTTAAACAAGCAGTAAACTCAATGGCACATTGCAACTTCTTATCTCTCTAGTACAGTGTGAGTTTTAGCTGAAAATCTTATGCAATTCAAATTAAACACAAGCATACAAAATTAAATTTTGCTTTGATTAAAAGTAAATAGAGATCTTGTTTAATAAGTGTTTTGTAAAAAGTTCTGAACTGATATGACTGTCTCCAATGGCACAATCATATTGTTAATAACTGTCTGTAAATAAAAGGTTGACGTAAAAATCATAGTCCAATTATTACCTCACCCTTTCTGCACACATTCACCATTAGTGAATGTCAGATTGAAGGGGTTTATTCAGAGCAGTGCAATCCCACGCCCCAGATTGCTCTGAATTGACAAAAACTCACTATAAATTCAGCTCCCTCTTTTGTAACTAGTCCACTCTTGCCACAATGAAAATGCAGCATTACCAGTTTTGGGATTTCATGTCCTACTTCAGCAAAGCAAATAGTCAAAAAAACTGAAAGAACTGCGGATGCTGGAGATCAGAAACAAAAACAGAAATTGCTGGAAATTCTTAACAGATCTGGCAGCATCTGTGGAGAGAAATCAGAGTCAATATATTGGGTCCAGTGACCTTTCTTCAGAAGAAGGGTTCTGAAGAGGAGTCACTGGACCCAAAACGTTAACATTGATTTCTCTCCAAAGGTGCTGCCAGACTTGCTGATAATTTCTAGCAGTTCCTGTTTTTGTAGTAAATAGTTGGATGAAGACCGAATTTCACAAAGATATCATGCATCTCCTGAACTGACTGAATGGTGGCAGTACCTGAAAGTGGACATGGGAATGTGATATATGATTAATCCTTGCCAGTTGAGTGTGATGCAGGCAGTGTAACAACTTGGAGTTGCATGTTTATTTCAATATCATCATTGCCAACTGTGCTACAGATTGGCTGGATGTCAATCTTGTGAATGGCATGTCAAAAGCTAGCCTGCATCATTTAAAGGGGCGGTACATTGTGGCTGGAATAGGTCCCTTCACTAATGTAGGAAATGAATCTGTTCTGTGAAACATTGAAGAGTAGTGCAAGGTGGCGCAAGAGATCTGCACAGGAGAGATGTCGCATGGCAGTCAGGCACTAGGATTACCTCCACACACAGCCTCAGATAGGAGACAAGCTCCAGTGCAGTGCCTCAAGACATTCAATGATCTCACATGAGTGGTCAAGGCAAGTGAATGCATCTTCAGATATCGTATCTTATCAATTGCATCTATAGCCTCAGAACCTACTCAAATCACTGTATATCCAACTATCACCATGCTTTATCATTGAGGGCTCATAACTGGTATTCTTGTGCTCCACCCCAGGCTCACACACTGTGGTAAGCTTCACACTTACATCTCACAGGTTGTGCACTCTGCCAGCTATATAACTCATGCCAGCCACATCATCTGAACTGATTTCATCCCATTCACTGATACACTTCTTGATTTTCATGGATGGAAAGGTTATTAAATAGGATAAGGGATCGTTGAGTTGCCGGTAATATACTTGCAAAGACAGTGGATTACTTACTGGACAGAAGGCAGAGATTAGAAATAAATGGGATATTTTCAAATTTGCAGGATATAATGAATGTTGTGCCACAAGTACCAGTGCTGGGATCTCAGCTTTTTACTATCTATATTGATGACTTAAATGCCAGTTTATCCAGATGTATGCAAGTTTGTTCCCAGTGCAAGGTTAGCTGGGTCAACAAGCCTTGTGGAAGGCACAGAAAGACTGCAAAGTGATAAAGACAGGCCAAGTGAATGAGCAAATATGGGGAAAATCAAATATAATGTGGGGAAACATGAAGTTATTCACTAAAGTAGAACAAACAGAAAATCAGAATTTTTTTTAAAGTGAAGCTTTTGAATGTTGATGATCAAAGAGATTAGGTGTCTTCATACTAGCATCACAGAAAGTCACTATGTGGTACAGTAAACAATTAAGCAGGCAAATAGAAGGTTCACCTTTATTGCAAGAAGGCAAGAGTACATTTGTACAGGGTTTTGTTGAGATGATACCTGGAGGGCTGTGTGCAGTTTTGGTTTCCTTATCTAAGGCAGGAAATACTTGTCTTAGAGAGATGAAACAAAGGCTAACATGATTCCTGTCATGAAAAGTTTGTTTGATGAGGAGAGATTGAGGAGAATGTCTTTACACTCGCTGGAGTGATCTCATTGAAACACATGAGGTGCCGAGCGGGTTTGACAAGATAGATACTGAGAAGGTGTTTCTTCTGGCTGACGTTTCTAGAATAAGGGGGCATTGTCTCAGGTTAAGGAATCAGTCATTAACACCGAAAAGAAGAGGAATTTCCTCACTTAGAGGGTCAGGAGCCTTTGGAATTCTCTATCCAGAGAACTGTGGCTGCTCAGTCGTATATTCAAGGCTGAGATCAGGAGATGTTTAGCTTCCCATGGGATCAAGGGATGTGGAGATCAGATCGATAAGCAAAATGAAGGTCTAAAATGACTGGAGAATTGAGCTTGATGGGTCATGTGGCCTACTCGTGTTCCTGTTTCTTATGTTTTTTTTAAATGTTCTTATGAGACACCAAATATGATTGGGTTGCAGCCAGGGCCTCTCAAGCATCTTGGAGGAGAGTGGGGCTGGGTTATATAGCAGACATAATGAGGTAGTGAGATTATGGAACAAATTAAAGTTAAATATTGTGAAAAGAAGGATATGGGCAACAGAGGTTTGGATGATCTCAAAATTAAAGCAGAAAATGCTGGCAACTCACTCATAGTCCTGAAGAGTTAACCTTTTCAAAACAAAGTTTTATCATTCCAACACCTCTACCCAAAATGTGGGTTTGAATCATTGGAGACACAGGAATGTTATTCTTTTTATAAACATACGAAGCTATCAGAAAAGGTTGTATTATTACCAGAGGTCCAATAGTCCTGGAGCCTTTTCTTTTTCTTCTTCTTTGGCTGTAACTCATTGCTTCCAGACTGATGCTTCACATTTTCTGATGTTATCTCTTGGTTTCCATGCACTTCTTGAAAGTTTTCAGTCTGATAAGGCAAATACATTTTTTAAAAAGCTCCCAATGGAAGACTGCAAACTACACATTAATAGGGCCATAGATAGCCTGAGGCTATTTAATTGCAGCATTTCACTTAATACCTAAAATGACTTTCTCCCTTAATCTGAAGCTAGTGATCTGGGTATGCTGCTAAGGGAAGGATTAAGATTAAAATAAAGTGACTATTGACCACCTGGTAATTTTTTCCCCCTCTTTTCGTAGAGGTAGAAATCAGGGTTCCTTTAAACAACAAAGACCATTTCATGTTGAATACGATTAAAATCCTCTCCGAGGTAACCTGGAATTCATTTGTTTGATAGAGTAGCATTTTGGGACAAAGTGCTCCTTAATAAGGGGCAGTTACATTTTCTTATCTCAGTGCCATAGAATTCCTGTGCCATCAGAAAACAAAATAAGGACCAGGGCAGACTAGGCAAAAAATGAGGTAATGGTCTAGTGGCATTATTGCTAGACTATTGGTCCAGAGATAGTAGGAACTGCAGATGCTGGAGACTCTGAGACAACAAGGTGCAGGGCTGGATGAACACAGCAGGCCACGCAGCATCATAGGAGCAGAGAGGCTGACGTTTCGGGCCTAGACCCTTCATCAGAAAAGGGGGAGGGGAAGGGGGTTCTGAAATAAATAGGGAGAGAGTGGGAGGCGGATAGAAGATGGATAGAGGAGAGGATAGGTGGAGAGGAAACAAACAGGTCGAAGAGGCGGGGATGGAGCCAGTAAAGGTGAGTGTAGGTGGGGAGTTAGGGAGGGGATAGGTCAGTCCAGGGAGGACGGACAGGTCAAGGGGGCAGGATGAGGTTAGTCGGTAGGAGATGGGGGTGCGACTTGAGGTGGGAGGAGGGGATAGGTGGGAGGAAGAACAGGTTAGGGCGGCGGGGACGAGCTGGACTGGTTTTGGGATGCGGTGGGGGGAGGGGAGATTTTGAAGCTTGTGAAATCCACATTGATACCATTGGGCTGCAGGGTTCCCAAGCGGAATATGAGTTGCTGTTCCTGCAACCTTTGGGTGGCATCGTTGTGGCACTGCAGGAGGCCCAGGATGGACATGTCGTCTGAGGAGTGGGAGGGGGAGTTGAAATGGTTCGCAACTGGGAGGTGCAGTTGTTTATTGCGAACCGAGTGTAGGTGTTCTGTAAAGCGGTCCCCGAGCCTCCGCTTGGTTTCCTCGATGTAGAGGAGGCCACAACGGGTACAGCGGATGCAGTACACTACATTGGCAGATGTGCAGGTGAACATCTGCTTGATGTGGAAAGTCTTCTTGGGGCCTGGTATGGGGGTGTGGGAGGAGATATGGGGGCGGATGTAGCACTTCCTGCGGTTGCAGGGAAAAGTGCCGGGTGTGGTGGGGCTGGAGGGGAGTGTGGAGCGGACAAGGGAGTCACGGAGAGAGTGGTCCCTCCGGAAAGCAGATCAGGGTGGGGAGGGAAAGATGCCTTTGGTGGTGGGGTCGGATTGCAGATGGCGGAAGTGTCGGAGGATGATGCGTTGGATCCGGAGGTTGGTGGAGTGGTACGTGAGGACGAGGGGGATTCTTTTTTGGTTCTTATTGCGTGGACGGGGTGTGAGGGATGAGTTGCGGGAGATGTGGGAGACACGGTTGAGGGCATTCTCGACCACTGAGGGGGGGAAGTTACGGTCCTTGAAAAACGAGGACAACTGAGATGTACGGGAGTGGAATGCCTCATCCTGGGAGCAGATGCGGCGGAGCTGAAGGAATTGGGAATAGGGGATAGCATTTTTGCAGGAAGGTGGGTGGGAGGAGGAGTATTCTAGGTAGCTGTGGGAGTCGGTGGGCTTGAAATGAACATCGGTTTCTAGGTGGTTGCCCGATATGGAGACAGAGAGGTCCAGGAAGGGGAGAGAGGTATTCAAGATGGTCCAGGTAAACTTAAGGTTGGGGTGGAAGGTGTTGGTGAAGCGGATGAACTGTTCGAGCTCCTCGTGGGAGCACGAGGCGGCGCCGATACAGTCATCAATGTAACTGAGGAAGAGGTGGGGTTTAGGGCCGGTGTAGGTACGGAAGAGGGATTGTTCCACGTAACCTACAAAGAGGCAGGCATAGCTTGGGCCCATGCGGGTACCCATGGCCACCCCCTTTGTCTGTAGGAAGTGGGAGGAATTGAAAGAGAAGTTGTTGAGGGTGAGGACGAGTTCGGCTAAGCGGATGAGGGTGTCAGTGGAGGGGGACTGGTCAGGCCTGCGGGACAGGAAAAAGCGGAGGGCCTTTAGGCCATCTGCATGGGGAATGCAGGTGTAGAGGGACTGGACGTCCATGGTAAAGATGAGGTGTTGGGTACCGGGGAATTGGAAGTTCTGGAGGAGGTGGAGGGCGTGGGTGGTGTCACGGACATAGGTAGGGAGTTCCTGGACCAAGGGGGAGAAAATGGAGTCCAGATAGTTGGAGATCAGTTCGGTGGGGCAGGAGCAGGCGGACACAAGGGTCGACCAGGGCATTCAGGTTTGTGGATTTTGGGAAGGAGATAGAAGCGGGCAGTGCAGGGTTGGGGAACGATGAGGTTGGAAACTCAGGTAATGTTCTGGGGTTTGAATCCTGCCATGGCAGGTCATGGAATTTGAATTCAATAAACATCAGGAATTAAGAGTCTAGGGATGACCATCAAACCATTGTCAATTGTCAGAAAAAAACCCATCTAGTTCACAAAATATCCTTTAGGAAGGAAACTGCTCTCCTTACCTGATCTGACCTACATGTGACTCTGGACCCACAGCAATGCGGCTCTCTTAAATACCCTCTGGGCAATTAGGGATGGGTAACAAATGCTGGCCTAGCCAGTAACACCCACACTCCACAAATGAACAAACAAAAAAAAAGCTTCTAAAGAAGGATTGATGGCAATTAAAAGAAAGTTCAAGGATAAATGACATTTAAGTAGGAAGCCAGTAGGGATATTTCTGCTGAAAGTGCAGAGTGGAAGAATAGAATACTATTCAGTAACAAAAGGTGGAAATCAAACACATTAACTTTGAACGATTTGTTTCCTGAATGCAGAGTTATTAGTATTTACTTTTAACTTCAAATCTATGTTATGTTGTTGATTCTGCTCATTTCTTTAATTTTGAGATTCCTTCTTCTTGCATTTTGGTTTATTGTCTGCATTTGTTCTCAATTCTTACTGCACCTGTCAATCCCCAAACCATCACTGAGGGCAGAGATTCCAGTGTCACACCCTGAAATTCTGGAATTCTGCTGTCTAAGCTGTTCCAGTTGTTTCCATCTCTCCCATCCTTAAAAAAAAACATCAAAAAACTATTTTCAACCACTTTTTCAGTCACCCCCTTTAACATCAAGCTAACTGTTGCTTGTTGTCATGGAATTATACAATCACTGCAGTGCGGAAAGAAGCCATTTGGCCTATCCAGTCCACACTGACCCTCCAAACAGCATCCCAGCCAGATCCAGAACACCCATTAATGCCCATTTACCATGGCTAATCTCCCTAACCTGCATATTCCTGGACACTATGGGCAATTTAACGAGGCCAATCCACCTAACCTGCACATTTTTGGACTGCGGGAGGAAACTGGAGCATCCGGAGGAAACCCATGCAGATACGGGAAGAATGTTTCTAATAACTCCTAGCTTTGATATGTTCAAGGTGAAATATACGGTCAGGGAAAAGTCGTGTTTCCAGATAAGGCTTCTTCAGTAAACCTTACTTAGAATTGTTTTTAAATCTCAAACTGAAACAAAATGAATGTCTCAGCTTGTTAACATTATTTAGATTGTGGAACAAAATAAGATCCTACAGTGTCACTTTCTCCAAAGAAAACATTGAGCATGAAATAAATAGAACCTGTGAGGAGACTGGAGAAAGCCAAAATGAAATTTGATATTTGAAAACAACACTGTACCTTAATATAAAATGAGTGCTGTTACCTTCAAAACTAAGAAAAAATTGAACACGATTGAGTGGCAATGGTTTCCACAGTTACAATTCCAAACACTTTAAGTCAAAGGTGAAGGGGGTGATGGTGTGAATGGGAGTAAGAGAAATGTAACATGCTCTGTATTCTTTCGATTATCACTTTGCAGCACAAGAGGTAAGTACTCGATCAAGTACAGTCAAGTAAACTACAAAGGAAAGAGAAAGGCATTCAGCGGAAAAACTGGTTTGATTACTTACCTTATATTATGGTTACACGTTGTCCTGAAACTTGATTTGTTTGTACATGACGTAACTGTGGCTGTGCTGGTTTAAAATGCATGGTAAGGCAAATACAGCGACATGTTGTACATCACAAATACTGCAGAATATTGAGGGAGGAAATAAACTAATCGAAAGTTCCACTTAGGACTACCCAGTCTCTAATGATTAGTTGTGCCTCTTTCTAACACAGCCCCAATTTCACCACAGGCGGAAAATTCGAAAAGGGAAAACTTAATTTGTGTATAGTACAGATGCAGCTCATAATTGTTCTGACTGAACAATGTATTGTTAGCTTAATATGTTGGCATGGCACTATGAGGAGTAAGTTCACTTTGTTCTCATACTGAAGTAAATCACCTTCTTAATACAGGGCCAACATTAAACTTTGCCAGGTTGGTGAGGAAGGTGGGGCACCTATGCTTAGTGCAGACAACTCTGAACTCACAACTTGCTCATCTCTGTAAAATGAAACGCTGAGGAGGATAGGAGCCCAAAGGCAAAATGGGAACAAATTTCAAAACCTGTTTTTCTTTAATGCAGTTTTCATTGAAAACCTATTTTTGTCTTGTCACTCAGGAGCCATTCTTCAAAATGATTCCAACTGGTGGATTTTTCAGAGCCAACTATTAATTATGAGCAGCAAAACAGAAAATTCCGGAAATAAGAGGGTCAAGCAGAATCTCTGGAGACAGAAACAGACTTAATGGGCTGACTTTTATGTTGGGGCCCAGGGTAGAAGAGTGATGGGATAGCCCCATTAACAGTAGTCAGGCTGCCAATTGGTTTGAGGTGAGACCTTAGCTTTCATGATGAAGAAAACTCTGCCTTTGACAGCTGCCAACCAAACAAATGGCCGATAGCTCTCCAGGACACCCCTCAGAGTCGTGGTCAATGCTGGAATTGCAGTGAGTCCTGATTGGAAGCAAGCTGTGAAGGAGCCCAGATAAAGGTAAGTCCGGTGCCTTGCCAGGACTGGGCTCTCAGGCTTCAGCAAAGAGGGGTAGGGCTGTATTTAAACAGGTTGGAGGGACTGTAGGACTAGAAGAAGTACTTTGTGGGAGGGACATTCCATTGGCACAGGGTACTAAAAAAGGATGTACCCTTACCTCCTTGCATGGCTATCATTGTTTCACTACTTGGGCTGGAAAGTTAGCACAGGCCTGTCCTCTTCATAGGAAAAATCCCAGTAGCAGCAAATATAGGCCCTTAAGTGGCCTTCCTTGTCACTGCTAAAATTGTAGGCATCAGGAACAGCATGGGTTGCATGGCAAATTGATATCACACCCTGTAGGCTTTCCTGCTCCAAAGGGGATATATGTTTCAGCCCAATGTTTCAGGTTGATGAAAGGCAGAATCTTCTGCACTTCGATCTTGCTGGGAGAGTGGGACCGTAGCTGATTTTGTAAGGTACAGCAAGACGAGTGTCCTAAAACTCTCAGCTGGCTGCCTTCATTCTTTCATGTCCTTAGCATTCTTCTACACATCGTTCATCTGGGTCAGGAATCTAACTAAGCAGTTGTAACTTGGGAGCAGTAAGGCTTTGCTCCCACACGGAGAGGGAGCACAAAGTAAGACAAGGAATGAGTGCTAAATTGGGAATTTTATACAGATGGGAAGTCATATTAGGGGAGGAAGAGCTGCTTTTACAGTCACCAGTGGCTTTTGTCTTTGTCTCTGCTACTACTTTTGCTGTGTAAATTACTTTAGCAGTGTAAATTAATAGCGAATTGACTAATTAAATGCACGTATTCAGACACAGCAGGGATAGTGGTATACTTTGCTAGTCCAACATATGAGAATCTGTGGAATGCACTGCACTTTCAGAAAATCACATCTGCAGTGAGTTTTCGTGTTGAGCAATTTTGGCTCAGAGTCGTTCAACTAGAGTTTGAGTTGCAGGCAATTTGGAGCATCAGGAAGGGGGAAAGTTAACTGAACACTTTGTTCCAAAAGATAGTTCCACCTCTTTAGTTAGGTAGAACTTCACAGTTGGTCAATGGTCAGGGACAGCAGAGTTTTGACTGCAAGTCAGGCAGGCATGGGGACCCAGGATGTAGTGATGGACGGTACTCAACCATTGACTTTGAACAAGAGGAATGAGGTACTTGCTGCCCAAGTGGATGAACAGAAGGAATACAGGGTGAATAAATAAATTCACCAGAGAACTCTGGTGCTGGATACCATTCAAGTGGGGAGAGCAAAGAGAAACATAACAGTGATAAGGAACAGCATATTCAGGGGGATAAACTCTGCTCTCTGTGTTGTGTTGCCTACCCTGCACTAGGGCTAAGGAGATTTAGGGGAGGTGATGGCCTAGTGGTATTATTGCTGGACTGTTAATCCACAGACCCAGATAACGTTCTGGGGACCTGCGTTCAAATCCTGCCACAGCAGATGATGGAATTTGAATTCAATAAGATATCTGGAATGAAGAATCTAATGATGGCCATGAATTGATTGTCAGGAAAAAACCCCATCTGGTTCAGTAATGCCCTTTCGGGAAGGAAACTGCCATCCTCACCTGGTCTGATTCATGTGTGGCTGCAGACCCACAGCAATGTGTTTGACTCTTAACTGCCCGCTGGGCAATTAGGGATGGGCAATAAATGCTGACTAGCCAGCGATGCCCACATCCCATGAATGATTAAGAAAAAAAAAATCTCCTCATAGTGGGTGATGAACTTAGAGTGAATGGGTTCATCTAGTTGTTCTATAACCTGTTGAAACAGGAATGATGTTCTGCTGAGAGATTTTGAAAAGTTAGGATCCAAAATAAAATAGAGAACATCAAAGATAATAATCTCTGGATTGTTACCTGAGCCATGTGTCAATTGACAGAGGGTGAAACCTTAAATTAGAATTAAATGCATGGCTCCAAGCATGGTATGGGAAGAAGTGACTTTTGATTTATGGGCGCTGGTGCCAGTACTCAGTAAAAAGAGAACTGTTCTGTTGGGATGGGCTTCACTTAAACTGGGTTGGAATTAATCCTGACAAACTATATCAAAGGTGCTGTTGATAAGGTTTTACACTAAAAGAGAAATGGTCAGGGTGGATTGGTTGGGGACACAACGATTCAGAGAAGGAAGATTTAGAAATCTAAATGGACGGGTTGAGGCAAAAGCACAGTGCAGTAATTGGGGTAAAAGCAAGCACAGTGGGGCAGGAAAAGGTAGAGTTTAACAGTAATTGTCCATTAGTATGGTCCATGCATAGATTAATAGTTACAAAAAATGTAATTAAGGGTTCTTTATTTGAATGCATGAAGCATTTGCAATAAGACAGATCAACTAATGGCACAAATAGAGCTAATAATTTAGACCATAAAGGAGAAGAAGTCACTGAAGGGTCATGATCCGTTGAGAATGTCCGTCAGCAAGAGGAAAAGTAGAAAAGGAAACCGAGAAAGGAATTTCAGCAGTCTCAAGGCCAAGAAACTATTCCATCTCCTGGAAATACCTGCCAAACATGTGGTCAGAAATTTCGCTCTGGGAATGGGCTCATCATCCACATGAGGACCCACAGAACCCACGACCAGTGACACAGAATTTCACAGCGGACAATTAAACCCATTAGCTGATGATGACAATTAATTTAGATCTAGTTGCCATTATATTCTAGTACCTATGAAAATACATACCTGAAACATTTACCTGAATTTTCACAGACCATAGGGTTGCTCTCTCTTTAGGAGAGTCAACTGGTGGTGATTTAACCTGTGGGCCACTATACCTCAGGCAAGGGGAGAGGTTGAGAAGGAGAGTCCTTCATGGTAACCTCAGCCTATGATTGGAATTCAGCCTTTGCTGTTGGCATCACACTGCTTTGCAAACTAACCATCCAGCCAACTGAGCTAAACTAAACCCCATCCAAGTGAGCTAAGCCAACCCCTATCACTTAATAAGTGTTGACTGACCTGCTGAGTATTACTAGCGTGTTATATTTAACACTGAATGGTTATTTTTATATACTGCATGATTTCTCTTTTGTTAGTGTGAACAGAGCAGTCACTCCATCTCCACATGTTAGATATTTTAAAGAGAAACATTGTCTGAATTTAAAGCTTGTTGTTACGTGTGTGTGATTAATGTCTTTGTTTGGATTCCTAATGAATTACAGATATGTATTGTTGAAAACATGAACGAAAACATGCATTTATCATGCTATCATGAGTAAAGATCTGAGGATTTCTGTGTGACTAATAGTGAGAGGAGGATAATGCAAGAGGAGTGACACGTTGACAGAGTATTTTTACAATGGATTCCCTTTTCTAAAATGTTATGATTCATCTAACAGTGAGGGAAGTTTTCTTCTGTGCAATTGGGCAGCAAATAATTGAATGGATGCAGATATATCGAGAAAAACTGTGAAGAGGGAACCCAGAACCAACTCCACTTGTTTCTCAGATCACTTAAATTGAAGGAAAAAGACAATTGGGCAGACTCTATTAAAGGTATGCAATCTTCTGTGCTTGATTTTCCTCTATGCACTCTGCTCATTTGATCACTTAGTACCAATATCGGACAAAAAGCTTCCTGCAGTGTTTTTGTCAATACTCTGATCTTAGATAACAGCCTATGTACTATAGAAACAAAAACAAAGTTGCTGGAGAAGCTCAGCAGGTCTGGTAGCATCTGTGAAGGTAAAAACAGAGTTAACGTTTCGGGTCCGGTGACCCTTCCTCTGAACAGCAATTACTATAGCCCTACTATACTACAGCAATTTTCTTTGCAGTTTAACATTCAGTGTAACATCTAAAGTTGAACATTTTCCACTACTTTATACTATAAATTTCATCCTCTGACCTTAATAGAACTATTAGTCATTTGATAGGTAAGAACTTGACTATTGGTGGAAAAAGATAGATTTTGTCAAAGCTATTCATCATGCACTTTTCAAAATAGTTTACAATTATGTAAATTCAAGGGGAAAAACTAACATTTATACTGCATGAAAGGAGAGTGTTAATTGGTTGGCAAATCAACCCTGATTGGTAGAGATGTTGCTGTGGAGAATATACCCATTAATGCTGATTGACAGTTGACAGCCAGGCTTCGTTAAGTTTTAAACCAGTATGGTTGGTCAGGGCATTGGCCTGAGAAATGAATCAGAGAATTTTATAACCTATTTTGTTGAGTTGAAACTGGCGCAGTGCATGTAAACGTTCTTTCTGCCTGCCCTTTATGCCCAATCTTATCTGTGACTGATTCTGCACAATAAGAGCCGGCCAAATGTTTGGGTAAATTGTTGCAATGAGTTTTAAGCAAGTTATCTGTTTACATGGTGAAGGACTTCTTCACATTTATGAATGCCATGCAGAACTTGCATATTGATAGCAATGTAGTGTCTATGTGCTCCATTTATACTGTTAGCTCATTCACCAATGCACCTTTCAAAGAAACCCGAGACATCTGCACTGCAGCACTACGTTATGGCAACCTAGACCTGCTTCCATTTCATTAATTGGTATTCGTTGAACTTATGAACTCAGCAACTCATGCAGTTGAATTCAGTTTTAATGACACCATGTATGTCAAAATAGATGAGGCTTCTATGGGATCACCATGAGGTCTAGCTCTTACAATCATCTTTGTTATATTTCATGAGAAATGTGTCTTTAATGGAATGACATCTAACCTTCCAGCCCTTCCATATATCTGATTTACAGTATTGATAATAAATTTGCATAATACACTTGAATCTGCAGTTGCATGTAAATAATTTCCTTATGTGTCTTAATGGACTCTATTAAGTTGACCAATCATAGTCAACCTTTCTGGTTGCACTCAAACTTGTGTTTGAAATGGAACAATTAAATGAGCTTTCCTTGATAGTTAAGAAATTGGCCAGGGTTTCTCTGTTACAGTCTACCACAAACGGTGCCTTTACTGGTCAGTTGGGGTCCCTACAATTCTACACTATAAGACTGAACTTATTAGAAACCTCATAAATATGGCATGATTCATTTGTTCACCAACTAAACTAGATACCAAAATAGGGTACATCAAGGTTATCTAGTAGGGTTATGGCTAAGCTGGCCAAATCATTTCTCACTGTATATTGTGAAAATTCATGGAAGGCCCTAAAGCAGGAGGTTAATTGTGGTTCTGAGAAAAGCCCAATCTACCTTAGGTTATCCTCGGTAAGTAAGCTAACTTAAAAGTTAGAGCAACAGGTGAAGCTATCTGTTTCATGCTGCTTCTATGCAGAAACTACTTAAGTGGTTTCGGCTTTAACAGAATGGTGCTGTCACGCCAAAAGGACATTCTGCCTATCACATGAATGAGAGATTATGGGTCATGAATTTCAGTGCCAACGTGATGTCAGGTGTGGGGGTTGTTTGCCTATAGATTAACAGATTGTATCAAACAGCATGTCCCTTCAGCTGTTCGCAACAAGAAAGGTGCAGGCAAATGAACATACAAACAAACATGTGAACAATGATCAAGAATAGGCTACTTGGTCCTTGGAGCTCATTCTGCCCTTCAACAGTATCATAACTGATTTAATTTTAATCTCAACTTCACAATTCCTGAATAACCCCAATAATCTTTGATACCCTGGTAGTCAAGAAATTATTTAACCTCTTGTTGTGCCAAACATGACATCAAATGAAACTAATCCCTTCTGCCTGCCCTTGGTCCATATCCCTCCATTCCTTGCATATTCATGTGCTTATCAAAAAGTCCCTTAAATACTCTTATCATATCTGCCTCCACCAGCCCCCCTGGCAGTGCGTTGCAGACCCTTACCACACTGTTTAAAACAACTTGCTCCTCACGTCTCCTTTGAACTTTCCCTCTCTCACCTTGTATTAGACATTTCAACTGTGGGATAAAGATTCTGACCATCAACCCTATCTACGCATCTCATAACTTTATAGACTCGTATCAAATGTCCCCTCAGCCTCCGCCGCTCAAAAGAAAACAACCTGAGATTTTCTAGCCTCTCCTGATAGCTCATACCCTCTACTCCAGGCAGCATCCTGGTAAACCTCTTCTGCACCCTCTCCAAAGCCTCCACATCCTTCCTCTAATGTGGTGACCAGAATTGAACACAATACTCTAAGTGTAGCCTAACCAAAGTTTTTTAAAGCTGCAACACAATTCATGTTCTGCGATTAACCCCTGATTGCAAAACATGTGACATAGTGTCTAACATTAGATGTGACTCTGCAACAGGACAACATTTGTTGGATGATCCTGAATGTGCAAGGAGTTATGCTGACAACCGATTGAGGATTGTCAGTTGAGCTTGCACTATCTATTACATTTTAAAAAAAAATTAACCTATTTTCCTAAGCAACATGTTCAAAGATGTTATTATACACCTCTGGAGCAGGTAAGACTTGAACCCAGGCTTTCCGGCCTAAGGGTGTGGAAACTATAACTGCACCACAAAAGGGCACAACCATGACTAGAAGCTAAAAAGTCACTGTATTCCTACCAGATCATGTAGCTGCACTATCATTACAGGGAGATGACTGGTGGTGGTTTAACATGAGGGTCATCACACCTTAGATGAGGGGAAAAGTTGAGAAGATGAGTTTTTTGTGGGACAACTTAATTATCCATTTATATCCATCACATTAAATAATTCCAGTAAAGCAACATTTTGAAGTGACAAAGGTTTTGAAATAGCAAGTATTGATTCATAATCTTAACTTTAACATAGATTTGGAAGGGCAGACAAGCAGTTTTTGAAAGGTAGGAAATTCCTGCAGTGTGCCCAGAAGGGATTCCTACAACAATATGTCCTGGACGCAACAAGGGGACAAGCAATAGTCATGGATTTAGTCATGGATAATGAGCCAGAATTAATTAGTAACCTAACTGTGTGTGAACATTTATCAAATAGTGATCATACATGATTTAGTTCAATGTAGCGTTTGAAAGCAAAAACCATGGATCAGCTACGAGTGATTTTGATTTAGGGTAAGGCTGATTTTAACAAGATGAGACAGAGACTGTCCACAGTAAACTGGAACAATCTGCTAATGGATAAAACAACTGAAGAACAGTGGATGAGGTTTAAAGAAACAGTACAGAACCAGCTTATACCCCTAACAGGAAAAAGCTTTACTTCACAAAAGACATCAGCCATGGACAATTAAAGGGATAACAAAAAGAAAAGGCATACAAAAAAACAGCACAGATCCTGCTGAATGGGAAACACACAAAGACCAGGAAAGGCCCATGAAGCTGTTTATAAGAACCACTAAAAGGGATTAAGAAAGGAAATTTCCCTTGAACATCAAAATCAATAAGAAGAAATGTTATAGTTATATAAAGGGAAAGCAGTGGTCAGGAGCCATGTTGGCCCACTAAAGGCTGAAAGAGCAGATATTGTCAATGGCTATGGGGAAATGGCAAGCATGTTGAATAATTACTTTGCCTCAATGTTTACAGTGGAAAAGGAGGATAGCTTGCCAGCAGTCCTGAGAAAATTAATAGTAGATTGGGAACAGGGACTGAATAAAATTAATGTAAGTAATAAATGGCAATGAGAAAATTAATGGAATTAAAGAGTGACAAATCCCTGAGACCTGACAGTTTTCATCAGAGCATGTTAAAGGAAGTAGGGGACCACAGGAGTCCTCCCTCTGGATTGGTAGATTGCACTTGTCACTCTGCTTTATAAGGAAGATGAAAGAGGAAAACCAGAGAATTACTGACCAGTTCACCGAATACCTGTGGTGGGGAAATTGTTGGATGCTAGAATCAAGGATGGGGTAACTGAACATTTTGAAAATTTTCAGTTAATCAGAGACAGCCAGCACAGATTAATGGCAGGTAGGTCATACCTAACATTGAATTATTTGAAGAGGTGACTGAGGTGGTGAACAGGGAAATGTCTATGAATGTTGTATATATGGACCTCTACAAGGTATTTGATAAAGTCCCATATAAGAGACTGTTAACTAGGGTAGAAGAATGTGGAATTGAGAGAAAATTATTGACAGGGCTGGGAAATTGGTTGAGTGGCAGGTGACACAAACTGAGACTGATGAGTAGGTAGTCAAATTGCCAAGATGTGACCAGTAGTGTTCCACAAGGATCCATGTTAGGGTCTTAATTACTCATGTTAGTTATTAACGACTTGGATAATGGCATAGAAAGTCATATATCAAAATTTGCTGATGATGCAAAGTTAGGTGGCATTATAGACAGTGTAGATGATAGCATAAAATTGCAAAGGGATATTGATAGACTAAGTGAATGGGCAAAACTGTGGTAGATGGAGTTCATTGTAAGCAAATGTGAGGTTATCCATTTTGGACTGAAAATGAATGTACTTTCTAGATGGTCTGAAGTTAAACACATTGAAAGAGACTTGGGGTGCAGGTGCATAGATTTTTAAAATACAAGTACAGAAAGTAATCAAGGAAGCTACTGGAATGCTGGCCCTTTATATCTAGGGGACTGGAGTATAGGGATGCAGAAGTTATGTTGCAGTTAAACAAAACCCTGGTTAGATCCCACTTGGACTCCTGTGTGCAGATATGAGCACTACATTTTAGGATAGATACGTTGGTCTTGAGGGAGTACAACATAGGTTTATAAGAATGCTACCTAGCCTTCAGGGGTTAAGTTATGAAGAGAGATTATACAAATTAGGCCTGTTTTCTGTAGAAGTTAGATGGTTAAGGGGTGATCTGATCAAAAACTTCAGGAAAAGACAGGGTTGATACAGATAAATTATTTCCACAGATTGTGCATTCTAGAACTAGGGGGCATAGTCTGAGAATTAGGGCCCAACCATTCAGATGACATGTTAGGAAGCACTTTTATAAACAAAGGGTAGTAGATGTTAGGAACTCTCTTCCCCATATGGCAGTGGATGGTCGATCAGTTGTTAACTTTGAACCTGAGAGAGATAAATTTTATTAAACAAAGATATGAAGGGAAATGGGCCAAAGGCAGGCATATGGAGTTAGGCCACAGATCAGCCATGAGCTTATTGAATGGTAGAACAGGCTTGAGGGACAGAATGGACTACTCCTGTTCCTATGTTACTGTGGAAGACAATTGCCCAACTTCCCTCAGTTGGTACAGGAATTGAACCCTTGCTCTTTGCATCACCATGCATTACAAACCAGCCATTCAGTCAACTGAGCTGAGTTACAAACCCCCACAAGGATTACAGTGGAACTATGTACTAAAAGACACAAGACCAGAAATCAGGGAAATCCATGTAGTAAGAATATTGACCGTCAAAAGCTATTAGAAATTTCTAACATGTATGCGTTGATTTCAATTTCTATCCACATGTAAAGTGAACATCTCAATTAATAGGTTTACAGAAAATTTTCTTTCTAAAGCCAACTTTGATTTGGATATAATTTTGAAGCTACGGATATTAAATCAGAAAGAACATGTACACACCCAATGCCTGTTTTAATTCAACAAAATAGCTGACAACTGTTCTCTCATTCACTTCTCAGGACAATGCCCTGACCAATCAGAGTCAAGCTGCCTGGTTTCAAATTTAACAGTGTCTGTCTGTCAACTGACAGTCAGTGTTAATGGTTAATAGTTAAGTTATTCATGGTAATGCCTCTAGCAGTCAGGGCCCACTTGCCAACAAATCAGCATCTTTCCTCTCATGCAGTATAAATGTTCATTTTTTCACCTTGAATTTGTACTCTCGAGAAAAGTCCTGATGAGTACATGACAAAAGCTTTGACAAAATGTCTTTTCACAGGTGTAACAAAATCACTGAAGAACAACCAAGGACATGCCAAAGAATATCTTTATGTTTCATTCACAACATTGCCATTTAAAAGCTCTGAGTAGTTCTCACTTATGGATCAAGGTACATCCATGCCTTAACTTCTGTACTAACCTCACATTGAGGGGGATCATGCATGTCTGGCTGCATATTCAAAAATTGCAGATGAACTTCCACTGAGGAGGAAAAAAAGAAATATGTTAATTACACTGCAATTTATAATTTATATTTTAAATTAGAAGATAACCAATATAATTTGTGGCTATTTGCAGTTTCTGCTCCTTCTGAAGGAACTTGGGCAGTTTCCTTTTACAGGGATTACTGTTGTTTATTAGAATAGTTTAAAGCAAATGCAAATTTGTTCATCAATACTTGCCATTTCAACATCTTTATCACTTCAGAATCTTACTTCATGAGAATTGTTTAATGTGATGGATGTGACCCATAATTTAGCTAAATTCACCTACTGGGTGTCAGCCTGATGACCATCTCAGGAACTTTCTGGTCAAAACATACCATGACTAATTTATTGACAAGATTATAAGGGTGCGTTTCTGATAAAGAAAACAATTTTGGTTAACTATAATTTTATTTAGAAAAGCCGAGCTACTGAAAAAACTGCACATCAGGTAAACACAATTTTTTTTTCTTTATTCATTCACAGGATGAGGGCGTCACTGGCAATGCAGCATTTATTGCCCATCCCTAATTGCCCAGAGGACAACCACATTGCTTTGGGTCTGGAGTCACATGTAGGCCAAACCAGCAAGGATGGCAATTTCCTTTCCTAAAGGACATTAGTGAACCAGATGGGTTTTGGTATATATATATATGTAAATTTAAAAATGATATATATAAATATGGTATATAAAATACAAGATACAACCTGTCATGTTTACTATCACTATGTTAACTTTGATGCCACTAAAAACATACATACTTACAAATCACACATAGATAAGTAATATTATTTTCAACACTATACACAAATCAGAAGTGGCTTTAGAAAGAGACAACAAGGTGCAGGGCTGGATGAACACAGCAGGCCAAGCAGCATCATAGGAGCAGAGAGGCTGACGCTTCGGGCCTAGACCCTTCATCAGAAAAGGGGGAGGGGAAGGGGGTTCTGAAATAAATAGGGAGAGAGTGGGAGGCGGATAGAAGAGGGATAGAGGAGAGGATAGGTGGAGAGGAAACAAACAGGTCGAAGAGGCGGGGATGGAGCCAGTAAAGGTGAGTGTAGGTGGGGAGTTAGGAAGGGGATAGATCAGTATATTGTCATGGTTGGGGCCAAATTGGGAAGGCTTGAATGTGGATTGTAGTCCATTGGGGATGATCTGGTTCCGTAGGCAGGTGCTAAGGAAGGTGATGTGGCTGTAGTACCTGGTTTGCTTCAGGACGTGGTCGAGCAGTTTCAGGGCCGAAGAGATTACGAGAGAGTTGCAGTGGGAGAGAGATCCCTTGAGGTTTGTCCGGAGGGAGGAGGGTAACTTCTTCAGGCTAGGCATCCTTAGAAGAGGCTTCACAGTGGGGTTAAAAATGAATCAGAGATAGTAGGAACTGCAGATGCTGGAGAATCCGAGACAACAAGGTGCAGGGCTGGATGAACACAGCAGGCCAAGCAGCATCAACTTTTCCCTACCCCTAACAATTGAGATCTTCAATTTATATGTAGTTGGAAGTTGAAATCAACAAATACATTTTAGAAATTTCTAATAGTTTTTGAAGGCCAGTATTCTTACCACTTGGATTTCCCCCATTCTTCGTCTTGGGTCTTTTAGTGCATAGTTTCATTCTAATCCGTGGATTGACATCTGGCTCTCTGGATTTAGAATTGCTGTCATATTGTGCCTGCAAGGAGAGCAGCTGATCCTCCATCTCAACTCGTATAGCACAGTACATATAGGACACCACAACACACTTTTCAGTTAACATATAAACTTAAAAGTGCAACTATGAAATTAAAACAAATTGCAAAACATACTATCTTATTTTAGTTGTATGAATAGCAGTAACTATTAGTTGTCTACTTAATTTTAAAAAACTTCCTTATTTTTAATTGCACTGAGTTCTGTTATGCCAACAGACCCAGAATGTACCTTCTTCCCTTTGCTTGTGCTAAAACATAAAATAAATAAAATACATTTGCTAGTAATTGATTCATAAGTTAAGCAGTTTATGTGATGGACTGTTTTTACTTGAAAGCTTAAATATAATGCATATATGTAAAAAAATTGTTAACACTGACATTTAGTGTCAACTTGATTGCAATTGTGATTCTAAATCTAAAGGTTCCCCACTCTGCACTATTGGCATTCTTGTGTAACCAACAGAAAAGGAATCCCAGCACTAAAATACTGAGGTGTTGGTGGTTTTGAGTGCATCATTACCATAGTTCTGTATGGCTACTCGACAGTAAAAATCTTAGAAAGTTACAACATTAATCACTAAGGTGGGTATACTTAGTTTCCGCTAACATCACATGCTTTTCATTTTGGTTTAATAATTATTTTACATTTTCCTAAAGCAGTTCGTTCATTTAACAAGTGAGAAAGGATGTTTTATAATGTGTGTGCAATGAAGTACACAATCTAGACCTGACATCTGCTGTAGCTTAATAAATGTTGGTGGAGCAGTGGGAGGTGGAATGTGAGCAAGGTAGGTGTTACCTCTTTTACTTTAATTATTCCATGTCTTTGCTAAAATGTGGATGCAGGAATAACAGATAAATACTTTAAGTCCCTGTCAGGTAAGAATAGTTCCTGATCTAATGTCATGTAAGGTTGCACTTGTTTACCTTCACATTTTTCCCATCAGGCATTAGGTATCAACCTAATTGGTTTAAGAAGGCAGCTCATCACCACCTTCTCAAAAGCACTTAAGGATAGGCAACAAATGAATAAACGTATAACAAAAAAAGTGGAAAAGCAAATTAAAACAAATCAGTGTCTAATCTACAGATTTGAAAAGATTGCATTTGTAATACAACGAAGAAACACAGAAAGCTATCACACAGGTGGAGCAGGTAATCAGGAGGGCTAATGGAATGTTGGCCCTTGTTTCAAGGGAGTTGAAGTATTTATTCATTCACAGGATGTGGGCATCACTGGCCAGGCCAGCATTTATTGTCATTGCTAATTGCGTAGAGGGAAGCTAAGTGTTAACCACATTGCTGTGGGAGTGGGCTCACATATAGGTCAGACCAGGTAAGGATTGCAGTTTCCTTCCCTTATTGAACCAGATGGGTTTTCCCCAACAATTAGCAATAGTTTCATAGTCATAATTAATTAGTTCTAGATTTTTATTGAATTCAAATTCCACCATCTGCCATGGCAGGATTTGAACCCTCGTACCCAGAACATTACAACAGTCTTGGGGTTAATAGTTTAGTGATAATACCATTAGGCCTTCATCTTCCCTAAAATTAAGCAAGTAAGTAAGTAGGTAAGTCAATAAGTAAGCACAGGTATCCCCTAAGTATAAGAGTAGGGAAGTCTCACTGCAACTGCACAAGTTGCTGGTGAAACCATATCAGCAGTACCGTAAGCAGTTTTTGTCCCCTTATTTAAGTACAGGTATCGTTTCATTGAAGGCAGTTCAGAGAAGTTCATTAGGATGATCCCTTGCATACAGAGATTGTCTTATGAGCAAAGGCTAAACAGGTTGGGACTCTACTGACTGGAGGTTAGAAAAATGAGAGGTGATCTCATTGAAACATATAGGATTCTTAAGGGGCTTGACAGGGTAAATGCTGAGAGGATGTTTTCCCTTGTGGGAGAGTCTAGGACCAGAGGATATAGTCTCAGAATAAAGGGCACTAATTTAAGCCTGAGATGAGGAGGAATTTCTTCTCTCAGAGGGTTGAGAGACTTTAGAACTCATTGCTGCGGAGAACTATGGGGCAGAGTCCTTGTGTATATTTAAAGCTGAGATAGATAGATTCTTAACCAGTTAATGGAATCAAAGGTTATGGGGAAAATGCAGGAAAGTGGACGTGAGAAATGTCAAATCAGCCGTGATCCTATTGAATGGTGGAACAGGCTCAAAAGGCTGAAAGGCCTACTTCTGTCCTATTTCTTATGGTCTTATAATCTAGTTCCCATTAGGTTTTCCTGCTGCTGTATGTATCTCCGAAGTCTGTGCATGGTAGTAACTTTTGGACCTGAAAGTCAATGCATCTGTTGCCAACTGGAATGCGCAGACCCTTCTAGTGGCTACACAGTCAAGTGGTTTAGAGGGAACATTGCTCATTGTGTCTGCTTCCTTGATTCATTAACAAAGTGATGAAAGCTCTCTTTAACACACAAGTACTAATTTTATATCTTTGAGCTTCAGAGATATTTAACCAATGATATCCATTTATCGTCGACTTTTCTTGATTTCTGGCATGAGCGATCTATGTTTAATATTGAATGGTACTGTTCAAAAATGAAGATAACAGTAATTCCATAGCACTGATATTTTATTCATGACAAAACATGATAACACACCTTAATGTTCAAATTCTTGTACACTTTCTCTTCATTGTCACTCAATTTTAATCCATCTTTAGGGCTCGACACAATCTGTGTCTTATCTTTACTGGATGTTTCAACACTCACCACCTTGGCGACTGCTTCATAAGAGTGTGAACTGTCCCTGGAATTTCCACCTGGTAAATTATTGTGAGTATGTGGCTTTTCTGCTGGCTCTTTGAATCTTGGTTTCTTGGACTCAAATTGTATGGACAGTTCACTTCTGTCAGTGGACCAAGATGGCGTTTTGTTTTTACTGTAATCTGATAAATCCAAAGGTTTCTCCACAGATCTGTCAATCGTTTCCTCAGTCTTTAAACAGAAAAGAGGTGGATTCTTTTCTTCTCTGTTGTGTTTTTGCCTTGTCATGTCTGGCTGCTCTGAAAGATGTCTACTTCTTCTGCAATCTTTAGAAAAGTTATGTACCTCCCTGTAATCAGGATAGGAAAATTGTTATAATGACATCTGGTCAACTAATATCAACATTACATTATTCAGAAAGTATTGTTCAGTTTATCTCCATATTTATATTCCGAGATCAGCTCTTAAGATCTGTGTATTCCAACATTTTAGTCACATAGAATCACAGAATCCCTACAGTGTGAAAGCAGGCCATTCAGCCCATTGAGTCCACACTGACCCTCCGAACAGTACCCCACTCGGACCCATCCCTGCATTTCCCATGGCTAATCCACCTAGCCTGCACATCATGGGACAATATGGGCAATTTAACATGGCCAATCCACCTAACCTACACACCTTTGCATTGTGGGAGGAAACTGGAGCACCCGCTGGAAACCCACACAGACACGGGGAGAATGTGCAAACTCCACACAGACGGTTGCCAGAGGCTGGAATTGAACCTGGGTCCGTGGCGCTGTCCACCACAAGGTGGACCCCAAAGAGACCATTAAAAATAATGGGTAAGACCTGGTTCCAGAAGTGTTGCTGCTATTTAGAACAGATTTTATTTTGACAGTGGGTCAATGTGGGGTTTTGGGCAGGTGCGGGGAGATAGGATCAGAAAGTGACTCCAATTTGTGGACATCCCAGGTGAATGGACACCGTTTTTTTCTATTGACCTGCAGTGTGAGAGTGAATCTTTAATTACTCTTAAATGGTGAGTAACATCTATAGAACTGTCGAGCTGTCACGTTATTTAAACAGCCAACTGTCTGCCCCTGCAGTGTGGGAGTTGAGAAAAAGCTGCTATAGTAGTTTCGCTTGCTGTTTACCGTCAATACCTTAAGCATTATAATTACAGTGTTACCAATCATTGCCTCCTGCAACGATAGTTTGGGGTTTATAAGTTTACAGATGTACTGATAGCTCCAAATGGCTATGGAAGACTTTGCTGTCTATGATGTGGGGTTATGAATACAAATGTTTGTTTTTCTAAGGGATAAAATAGATGAAGTTTTAAAGGTAATGAACAGGCTTTCATAATGGAACAGGTTTTTATTAATTTAGAGAACTTTGTATTAGATATTTCAACTTTATTTTATTTAATTCCAATCTGGCTCGTGAACTCTGCGAATGATGGATACTGAGTGAGTTGGCGTGGAGAGTGTAAGGACAAAAGGTAGTGGCTTGGGGCTTGAGTTAGTACTAAGTCGGCATATGGTCTAAGGAGTTGCGGAGATGGTTGGAGGACATGGGTTGACATAGGGGGTATTAGGTGTTTAATTTTAAAAAATTGGGCTGAAATTGAGAGAATCAAGGTGAACAGGTTTTGAACATTTTGCCTTGGCAGCCTCTGTGGCCACCTCTGATGTATGTCTGGGGAAAGGCTAGGCTGACTCCATCCATATCTGACCCCCAGAATGAAAACTGCATCATTTGAAATACATTTTCCCCAGGCAAGTGAACTATGTTGGAAAATGTCCTGACTCGAAGTGCTAGTTAGGCCCAGTTGTCTATTATGCAGGTGCTCAATTGTTTTCTGAAAAAGGGTCCCGACCCGAAATGTCAGCTTTCCTGCTCCTCTGATGCTGCCTGGCCTGCTGTGTTCATCCAGCTCTACACCTTGTTATCTCAGACTCCAGCATCGGCAGTTCTTACTATCTCTATTGTTTTGATGCCTTGTTGCAGGCACTATTTAGCCACCCTCTGAAGTTGCCTAGGAAATCAATCCCTAAATGTCACCATTTGAATAATTATTTTCAAATGTTTGTTATAAAGTATCATTTGGCTCTGTCAGTGCTGACCTCCTGTAGCAATATGAAATGTTACGTACTCATGCTGTCTACATTCATGGTTTTTCACACTGGTCTGTGCTGTAGTAGCATCTCTCTCTGGCGTACGGCATGATCCATCACCAGCACCAGCACCAGCACCAGCACGCACCACTGCTATCGTTCCATGCAACTGGTTAGATATTCTTTGGGGATGCTAGAATCAAAAATAACTATCATCAAGAACAGTTCTGAATGAATGTTAATTGCTGTTAACACAATTGCAGTTAATAAGCAAATTAATTTGTCTTACTATTAGAACAGGATTTCCTTAAAAGTTGAATATTGTCGAGATTCAATAGCATGGAACCAATCCCTGTATTGGCTGTGGTGGTTCATTAAGACCTGTTGCCCGACCACACCATACACAACCAATTTTCTCTCTCTAAGGCAGAAAGGTGTCTATGGTCTTTTGTGAACTTTGGCTGCATACCATTCGACCCACTGCGTTCACACTTTAGTCCTACGAAGAGCATCCCACCCAGACTCACCCCTCTATCCTATGCCTGTAACCCTGCATTTCCCATGGCCAGTCCACCTAACCTGCACATGCTTAGACTGTGGGAGGAAATCCACACAAGGACAAGTAGGCTGTGCAAATTCCACAAAGACAGTCACCCAAGGCTGGGATCAAACCCACATCCCTGGCGCTGTGAGGCATGCAGTGCTAACCACTGAGCCATCATGCCCACCCAGTATGCATGACAATATCATATTCCTATAATGAGTATCACGTTGTTTTATCCATGCTATATAGTACTTTTGTGTGCATAGACTAATAATTCCAGCAACCTGGACGAATAGCACTGAGATGATGAACTGAACTCAAAGCTACAAATTTGGATTCAGTGTTTAAAATACTGGAAATGAAGTAAAAGTTAGTATCAATACTTAACATTTATATTCCTTTTGTTTTGTTCAAAAATATTAAAGAAAAGAATGATCAATGAACTTTAAATGAGCAGCTGATTGCCCTTTGAAGGTTTATCTTTGGTGAGGAAGTTCACTTTTGAAGAGTATTTTTAAAAAGTGACCACAAACTTTTTGGATTGTTAAAATCCCAGCTGTTTCAAAATTGTCCTTTAGCAAAGGTAACTTATTACAGTATCCTTAACCCATTCTGTACTATATTTAACTCCAACATGGCACTGCGCTTGACAATTAATACTTGATACTGGACACCTAATTACTGCCTTCAGAATAATAATCAGCCATTGACAAAAAAGTCCTAAACCAAAAGTAACCTATTATGCTTTCTGATACTTATAGTACAAAGCTATTTATTTCTGGCTGATTAATTGTTGTAATTTCTATACATTTTCTATTTCCTATATAAGTATAGTCATTGCCAGTAAAAATAATTGCATGAATTGCTGTCAGATGATTCAACGTGGTAGGCTTTCCAAGTGTAAATATGACTTATTAATTGTTGCCTCCCATTTATTAAAGGGTTAGCAATCTTGCGTGCTGAAACTAGGTGAGTGAACGGGCAGTTAAATTTCCCCTTGGAAGTTCCCACCGAAAACTAACTCTCTGAAGGCCCTATTTTTAACTGCCCACTAGAGCAGGTGGAGAAGTCACTGGGTAGAAAGCGGTAGGGTACTTCTTTAAAAATTTGTGTCAAGATTTTATGGGAACAAAATATCACAAATGGCAGGCTGGTGGCACAGTTCTTGGCCTAGAAACCAAAGGCTCCAGTTGATTCTCTGGAACTGTGAGCTCAAATCCCCCATGTCAGCTGATGGAAGTTAAATTCAATTAATAAATCCAGAATTGAAAGCAAATCTCCATGATGGTGATGATGAAACATTCATTTATTTAATGATTAAAAATCCATCTGGTTCACTAATGAAGTTAGGGAAGGAAATCAGCTGGCCTGCCCTATACGTGACCCCAGACCCACAGTAATAAGGTTGACTCCAGCCAATCATGCAGCTTGAAGTCAATTAAGTATGTCAATGCTGTCCACATCCCATGAAAGATGAAAGAAACAAAAAATCATTAGGGCCTAATTTAACAAATGGTCTATTATGGGTATCTTTTGTGCCTCTCCCATCACCAACAGAGGAGGTGATGGCCTAGTGGTATTATCACTGGACTATTAATCCAGAAACTCAGCTAATGAACCCAGGTTCAAATTCCATCACAGCAGATAATGGCATCTGTTGTGGTGGTGGCGTCTGTTGATTTCAATTCAATTCAGTTCAATTAAAAAGAAGCTGGAATTAAGAGTCTGACAATGACCATGAAATCATTGTCGATTGTCAGGGGGAAAAACCTCTCTGGGTCATTTCTGTCCTTCAGGGAATGAAATCTGCCATCCTTACCTGGTCTGGCCTACATGTGACTCCAGACCCACAGGAATGTTGTTGACTTTTAACTACCCTTTGGCCATTTAGGGATGGCCAATAAATGCTGGCCTAGCCAGAGATGCCCACATCCCTTGAGTGAGTTAAAAAAAAGGGTTTGTGTTGGAAGAAGCCCAAAATCTGTCTGTTTTACATTGATTTATTTTCCAGGAGAAACAGGAATATGCTTCTTAAATTCACCAGGTCAGTTTAGATCCTCTGTGCCTAGGATACCTTCTCTATGTCTTCTGATCATCACAATTTCCTGAACTTTCACCTGCTAATTAAAGGAATGCTGGGGTTGTTCCTTTGGTTCTTGATATTGGCCTCCTGTGACTTGACATTTCACAGGGGTCTATAGGCTTGCTACACTTCATGCTGGCTTTGGACAGGAGACTGCGACACGTGTGTAAAGGTTTACTAAGTCTCACACTGGGAAAATGTCAGCTTGAGACTGATGGCACCAATCTAGTCCCTCTGCTGCCTGACTCTCACCATCACATTAAATCTGGGTTTAAAAACCTGAGGTAGCTTGTGCTGGTTCTGTTTGGATTAGACAACAATTAGATAATTCCATACTTACCAAATCAAATAACGGTATCTCAGATAGATTATGAGAAACAGACCTTTTCGAAGCAGTGGGACTATCTAAAAGTGAAAATAGAAATGAGCAAATATTAAGACCTTGAAGAGAATTTTCACCTCATTGTCCAAAAATACAGAAATGTGCACTCAAACATGCCTGAAAATCCATTTGCTTCCCTTATTCTCATCTCTTATTCACTATCAGCTATGGTGCATTGACAGCACACTTGCTTCTGAGTTTGAAGGATTATGGTTCAAACTGCATTTTGGAGATATCAATGAAAAGACTGGACCAATGCCTAACTGCCACAATGAGGAATAATCGCTGTGCGTGTGTGTTTGCGTGTGTGTGTGTGTGTCATGGGGAGGGGAAGCAACAAGGTGCAATTGTCTTTGGAATAGTAAAATTTGACTTGATTGCTTTATCTGAACACCAGAATAGAGTGTCT
Source organism: Rhincodon typus (assembly GCF_021869965.1). Classification (NCBI taxonomy): domain Eukaryota; kingdom Metazoa; phylum Chordata; class Chondrichthyes; order Orectolobiformes; family Rhincodontidae; genus Rhincodon; species Rhincodon typus. Next base: position 16,871,326 of record NC_063350.1, read on the forward strand.
AATACAGACCCCTGCAAGTTTAAGAAATTCACATCCAGGTGAACCTTGCAGCAATGACTGACATTTTAATTGAAAGCTCCATCTTGTATATTTACACACAATTTTAATCTTCATTTATGTGGGCAACATGCTCTGCATTAATAGTTAATATAACCGAGTGATTGTTCTGTTGTGTTCCAAATAAAACAATGAATGGAGCCATACAAATGTATAGTAATACACAAGGGATCGCAGTTTACTGACCGAATGTTGCTTGGGGTATTGCATGCTTTCTCATCAATGCTGAAAACATTCACAGATGTTCACAGCTACCTACAAATTTTGTGGATTTGTTTTTTATTTTCTCCCTTTCCTGAAGGTTGCCAAAACCTAAGGTTAAAAATACCCCCATTTTTCAGTCTGTATTTTGAAATAAAAATGTGCAGAAAGTGTGGTTGCTTTTGTCTGGCTATTAAGTGAAGTCGCTGTAGCAGGCAAGGTCTATGAATGCTGATAATCTTCTATATCACACAAGTGGGGTAGAATGTTTCTGTTTTTAAGAGTTTGTCAAGTGAAATTTGTTGTGCCTGGTCCATCATGACTTGCAGAGACTTTTCTCACACCTCTCCTCCTCTTAAGATCAGAAGAATCATGAGAAATAGGAGTGGTGTAGGCCATTTGGTCCCTAAAGCCTACCCTGCAATTCAATAAGATCATAACTGATCTGCTCAGTTCTCAACTCTTCTGTCTGCTCAGCTCCTCAGAATGCTCCACTCCTCATTATTTCAATGATCTGTTAACCCCCTCTTTAAATTCTTTCAGTGATCTAGCTTTCACAATCTTTGAATAGAGAATTCCAGACATTTACTACCCTCTGAGGGAAGAAATTCCTTCACCTCTCAATTTTAAATGAGTGTACCCCCCACCCTCCCATTCTGTTAATATGTGTGCCCTAGTTTGAGATTGCTGCACTAGTGGAAATATTTCTCAACATCTACCCTGTTGAGCCTCCTCAGAATCTTGTATGTTTCAATAAGATCACTCCTCATTCTTCTTAAACTCTAATGAATAAAGTCCTAAACTGTTTAGCTGTTCTTGATAAGTGAACTGTTTCATCCCTGGAACCAGCAAATGAATATCTTCAATGCCAGTCCATCCTTTCTTAAGTACGGAGACCAAATCTGTACACAATACTCCAGGTGTGGCCTCACCAACATCATGTACAGTTGTAGCAAGATTTCCCTATTTTTAAATCCAATCTCCTTGCAATAAAAGCCCAAATTCCCTTTTGCCTTCTTAACTGCCAGCCACATCTGAATGTACTTTTGTTTCTCATGCAGAAGAACACCCAGACCCTTCTGCACTGCACTTTTTTGGATTCTCTCTCCTTCTAAATGATTGTCTGCCTTTTGATCGCTTCTGATCAAAATGCATGACCTGACACTTTCCTCCATGAAACTCCATCTGCCAATTTTTTGCTCACTCACTCAATTTCTACATCCGCTTACAGATTCACCACATTAATACTGCAACTGGGCTTTAGGTGCCTTTCTTAGGAAATGGTCTGACTCAGGAAGCCAGGAGTGCCCTCCTCCATATGGACCTGACAGCATTCATGCCACTGACACCATATTTGAGGCTTAGCTGCACACCACTTCAGATGGTGAAAGCCAAGTACAACACCTCACACTGTGGCAGATGGGGTGGTGGACAGGAATTCTGTCTTTTTTCCAACTAACTGCCACAGGAAGCCACACCATCATCCCAAACAGCCTGGACAAAAATTGCAAGCCCAAATTGGAAGCTGCGTCCCAGGTGAAGTGGGTCCATCAGCAATGAGGAAGGTCAGTGATGTTCTACATTTCACACAGATAGGTGTCACCATTGACTCTTTGTTACATCACAGTCACTGGGTTCCATTCAACCCAGCTCTGCCATTGTACACATGTCACCAAAGCTCATAGACTACAACTCTCAGTATTGCATGCATCAAGTCCACTTGATTTCTCTCATCCATCACATCCCCCCAAACTACTAACCCTTCCATCTCTGTGCTTTCTACTCCATCATTAGGGACACTTTATTAACTCTCTTGCTTGTGCATTGCCGTTAATAGGCCAATGAAGTAAAAACTTCAGCCAGATGAATCAGTTGAAGTATGATTGCTACAATTGCATCTAGTATAGCATCCAAATTTAAGTTTTACTCAGTGTTCAAAGGGAAAAAATATCCAGCAACTTACTCCACTCACTTTGCATGCTACGTCAACCATTTTGTATTGACTTTCAATCTATGATGGCCAGGATCCAGTTTTGTTTCAGCATGAGTGACTTGCAGGTTCCACCTGTCACACACAAATTCCCCTCATTCCTTTCTTTGATATTACTATCCCTTTGGTCCCTATACTTTTCAGTTTCCACGCATCCCTCCCCCACCCGCCCCGCAACTTTTACATAATTGTTAATGAAATGTCCTTGTCTTTGTTGGCCCTGCCTCCTCCTTGTGACCTGTTTGAAACATCTCTACACTTTCTTGTGCTCGCAGTCCCCTACTATTAATTTTGAGGTCCCATTCTATCCCTGTCAACACTTGAACCCAGTTCAAGGAGGCCCAACCCTGAACTTGAGTTGCCTGCTTTTGCCAGAACTCCATGGACTGCCCTCTGACCATTATTGACCAAACCCTCAGAACTGACCACAGCCCATTTCCTGGACAGACTTGTCAGGACAACCCCAAGTAAACATGGTCCATGCCTGAACTGATTTCTCCATAACACCCTGACTGATCTACCTGTAATCACCCGATTGGTAATACTTGATCCAGGGAATTGACTGTGGCCCAATCCTTGGACTCCAAGGATATGGATGCCCATGTATCTGACCTGTGAGGTTCAGCATGAGACAACATTGTGGATATATCAAGCATTTATTTATGAAGTGGAACTTCCAATGCCCAAACTTGTCTCTTGCTAAAACTTGATGAGTTCAAGATGAAAATAATTAAATAAGTTTATATATTTTTCTAGATTATTCAGGACAACATGAAATAAGGCCATTGTAAAAATGAACAGAAAATGAATAAAAATATTTTCATGTACTCAAAGATTTACATTAATAGTTTAAAGTAAGCATCCATTAACTATTAAATACATTCAAGAATCAGTGTACCTTCTGTAAATGGCTTAAACTCTTGCTTAAGGCTCTGATGCTCTTGCATAGAACTGAATGAACAATCCAAACTTTGTTTCCTTTTAGTATTCAAGACTGATTCTGCAGGTGTGGCATTGTCTGACAAAGAACGGCTTCCTCTTGGATACACTTGACTTTGCCTAGCTCTGTCAAATTTCAAAAGGCAAGCACATACAAATCCATTACAGTACATACAAAAGAAAAACAATGCTATTACTATCAAATGTTGACAAAGTTTCTTCATGCTCTTCCCACATACTATTATAGAAAGACTGGGGTAATTAGCAATCAAATTTGCCTGGCTGCGTAGTAATGGGATTAGGTTGACCTATTATTGATCTATGCAATACACAATTGGACAGGATATAAAGTGGATGGCTAGTCTAATCTTGTTAGTTGTCACTGGGAATATGAAATTACATTAGCCCTCCTCAGTATGAATGTACTACAAAACAGAATATTCAGTGTATCAAGTCTGTATACGTTTGCGCTATTCTGTGAGCTATTTGTCTTTTCCACTGTTTGCCATGTTTCCATATCCTTTAAATTACCTTTATGACAACATGAAATGATATTATATAGTAATTATCTGATTGGCTTAACAGGCATTACAAATGGACTTTTCTTTAACAATGTTTTGTTTAGGAGAGTATTCCACATTCAAATAACTGCCTGTGTAAGCATTTTGTAACCTCCTCTTTCATTCTTATTTCTGATTATCTCTCCTTGCTACCATTTAAGTAATTGTAACAATGAGTCACGATTTATTCTCACATATCTCTGTGCACCAGAAGTATGCCTACTGCAGCAAACTGAAGTTGCGAGAGGGTGAGAAATTGGTTTGACTCCAATACTGAGCCAGCTGGTAGCTTAGCTTCTATGGAAACCTTGAGAAGCATGCTTCACCTGGCTCTGTGGAATTTTTCTGCAACTTTTTTTGCGCACTGTCTTAGCGACTATTTGTGGTCCCTTTAATGGACACATTTTGGGTGGTTCACTGTCCAGAAAATTAGGTTTTATATATCACTAGTCACTAAAAATTGGAAGAATGGAGGCACTTATCCATCCATGATAAGATTGCTCAAACTCAATACTAACAAACATGACAGCTCATGACATTCAGCCATTCCAAATGAGCCATATCATTCAGAAATGTTCTGTAATATATGAGTTGTTCTAATCCTTAGTGGCTACTGGATATACCTGAGTTCATAGGAGTTCATACCTGATGCAAGAACAAATTTAATTCATACTTTGTGTGAAGAAATAATTGTTTAGATTGCAATCTTTTTGTAGGAACATTATTCTTCAGACCATAAACACCACAGAGCTTTCGTAAACAGGAACTCATAAGAATATTTTGATATGACTAATGTAATAAGGACCATTCACTTTACTCACTCCAAGAAATATTTTAGCTTTCTCAGTTCTTGGTGAAGCAATTTGTTTTCTTCTTTCAATCCATTGATTTCATTTGCTGTGAAATGTTCAACCAGAAGCAAGTAAGATACAATACTATGAAAAACCAAGTAGAAAATGTTGCAATGGAGAGTTCTGGAGTTCTTACTGAGAATGGAAATATGTTGAAGGCTTTGGAGTTGAGAACTTTCAAATTCCTGTTGTTTTTTCCTGGCCAGTTCTTGGGTGACTGTACATCTGTCACACAGACCTGCACGTAACCTAATGTAAACCTTTGATTAGTGTGTTGTACAGATTTAAGGTACATGAAGGTCACATCTGTGCTAAGTACTCCAAGTATGATCGGACCAAGATCCCAAACAAGTATAACACAACATCATTATCTTTGAATGTATGCCCTTAGATGTAAATAACAGAATACCATTAGCATTTTATTTCCCTTGTTGGCTTACAATGCTGCTTTTAATGATCTGATCATCTACATTCCTATCCGGATTAGTTACTTATTTTCTAAAGTATAGATCATCTTCTTGTTTTTTGCCTAAGTGTATTATCTAAAATTTTATCTATATTAAAGTTCATCTTGGAACAATTGGAAGAAGATAAAGAGACATTTTCTCTCTGGGCATCATCCTCATTGTGTGAAGCTTGCCAAGCCTGGCTTCTGCCATGATCGCTGTATGGTGCAAGTTAAGGAGGCAGGCCCCAAGAATTACCTCAGTTGGTATAAGGATTCAATCTATGTTGTTGGCTTTATTCTGCGCCACACTCTAGCCATCTAGCCAAATGAGTTTACTTGTCCACAAAGATCTTATCAACAAATAATAACTGATCTGAATTAACATGAGTCTTGGCTTATATTGTACCAGCCACTTTTCTTTAAATCATATTAATTCACAGACCATTAGTTTTAATCCTAGTTTCAGCCACATGTGTCAGTAATCCATTATAGCCTTTGTTTGTTGGGTCAACGTTTATGATTTGTGTAACATGTTCTCTCGTCACACACTGAGTATAGCCTGATCTTCATCCAAACAGTACATGCACTATAAATCCTTCACATTTGATATAGTAGGTGATACTGTATGCTTCATATCTAGAAGTGAGAATGCAGAGAGTTTTTAATGCTGGGTTATTTTTGTGCTGAAGGCTGTGAGCATTGGCTCCAAAACACAAACAAACTATATTTTCTCAACTCACCTGACCTCTAAGTATGTTTAAACCAGAAATTCCTGTGCTGCAATCAACTACTTGGAATAAAAGGGCTCCACTTGATATGACTACACCCAGTTCAAAGGGAAGGGCTATTTACTTTCTCTAACAACTCAAAATGTTTGCTTGTGCTTGCTCATTAAAGCTAAATCACATTCCATTTGGTACTTGGAACAAATCGGGCTCGAAATAGTTTCCTTCAAAGCTGTACACAAAATGTTGCATAGCAACCAACTTCTTTTTTCAAAGAAAGGACGAGCAGTTTTTCATCTGTCCTTTCATCTAGGTATTGCTCCACATTGTGATCCATGGGCATAGTTGTGTTCTGGTCCCTCTTGTCTGGGACCAGAGAGTATCGGAAGGTGTCTGAACAATATAGGCATTACAACAAAGCCTGCAAAGTAAAAACTGCACCAATAACACCTAAAACCTGTACTTATGGAGCATCCTAACATGTAAAATTCCCTGAGATAATTCATTATGAAACAAAGCTTACTACTGACCCATTCATGAAGATATTTGGATCGGCAGCCAAAAGCTGGTAAAGAGGAAAATATTTTCAGGAGGGCAGGAAGGGGAGAAACAGGTCGAGCATCAAAAGGTCTGGTAGCATCTACGGATAGAGAAACAAGGCAATGTTTCAAGTTCAATATGACTTCGTTGGAACACTGCAGTCTGGAGCTTCCGAAGAGTCACTGGACTTGAAACATTAACTATGTTCCTCTCTCCCCAGATTATGTATATTTTGGGATATTTTTTGAAAGATTTCAATGCACCTTAGACACTTTAAAGCTTAAAGAGGTACCTGACAGTTCAGAAACAAATTAGAAAAAAAACCTAACATAATCTTCCTTTTTTTTTTAAAGTTCATCCTACCTGTTTTCCAAGTTCTTGACATTTTCATTCATTATCTTGTGCTGCTCCCTCAGTTGGTGGTTCTTGCTAAACAGCTCGTCCAATCTCTGTGCATCACTGTGTAACAAAATAATGCTGTTAGGCTTGATTTATGCATTAAGAGCATGATTTTGTTCAAGTACTTAAGCCATTGAAGATGTAAAGGTCAATTTGGGTTTTTACATGCGACATCAGGTTAGCACTTGTTCGTTGGAAGCACCGTCTAGGCAAAGGAATTGAAGTCAGCACCAATGATGGTCACCTGGTGAATCATTATTGATTTACAAATAAATTGTTGCGAATGCTCATAAAAGATGCTATTTTGGAGGATAACACTTCTTTTTATGATGTTTCCAATGAAAGGCCAGTAGAACAGGAGTAAATAATTCATTTCAGAGGATTTTGAGTGTGACTTTGAGATATAACACCTTTTTTACTGTTCACCATCAACTGGATGTTTGAACAGGACTTTTGAAACACATTGCAAGACTTTCTGGGCTACTTAAAGTCATAGTTTTAGAGTCATACAGCAAGGAATCAGAACCTTCGGTCCAACTAGTCCGTGCTGACCATAATCCCAAACTGAACTAGTCCCACCTGCCTGTGCTTGGCCCACATCCCTGCAAGCCTTTCCTGTTCATGTACTTATCCAAATGTCTTTTAAACATTGTAACTGTACCTGCATCCATCACTTTCTCTGGGAGTTCATTCCACACACGAACCACTCTCTGTGTTTTAAAAAAAAAGTTGCCCCTCATGTCTTTTTTAAATCTTTCTCCTCTCACCTTAAAAATATGCCTTCTTGTCTTGAAATCCCCCACCCTAGGGAAAGGACACCTGACATTCACCTCATCTATACTGCTCATGATTTTATAAACCTGTATGACATCACGCCTCATCCTCCTACGCTCCACTGAGAAAGGTCTCAGCCTTTCCAGTCTCTCCTTATAACTCAAGACTGCATCAACAGAACATTGACATTTATTCTGGAAGTTTTCTGAGGACTTCACCGAAAGAGAGTAAGTGGTTTGCTACCCTACCGTATTCATATCTGACAAGAGTAAGGGAGATCTCGGACTCTGATATCTGGTTAAGGGTTCCCCATGGTTTGCGAGAGGAATGGGAATAAGAAATGAGGACAGGCAGATCAGTATCAGCAGCTGCCAGGGACGGGGCAAGGAAGAGCAAGTCAATTAGCTGGAGGCTGCTTCTCCCCACCACGTATCCCCCCCAGGAAACAAGACATCCCTTCTCTTCTGGATTGTTTCCACCAGGATCTGCCACAGTGCTGTGCCTGAAAACCTTCATGCCCTTGGTTCCTCAGTCATACGGAAAGCTGTCATTGCACATATATTGAGAAATAGCAAGAACTGCAGATGCTGGAGTCAGAGACAACACAGTATGGAGCTGGAGGAACATAGCAGGCCAGGCAGCGTCAGAAGAGCAGGAAAGTTGAAGTTTCGGGTTGGAGCCTTCTTCAGAAATGGGGAGGGGGAAGGCAGCTCTGAAATAAATAGAGAGAGGAGGGGTGGGACTGGGGAAGGTAGGTGGGATGGTGATAAGTGAGTGTAGGTAGGGAGTGGTGGGGATTGGTCAGTGGCCTACATTTGTCTCCAGACCCACAGCAATGTGGTTGACTCTTAACTGCCCTCTGGGCAATTAGGGATGGGCAATAGACATTGGTCTAGCCAGTGACACCTTCATCCTGTGATTGAATTTTAAAAAATGCAAGAAACAGCAGTGTGTGTGCTCTCACACCAAACAGACTGCCCCAATTTTGTCCCATTTTAAGAAGGCCCTAGTCCAGCACCACCTGTTACAGTGTCAGTGATGCCCATGTTTTTTGACAAACTAAAATATCTTTTGAATGCTTAAACTTCAGGCATCTGATTGAATTTCTTCAGCAAATTCAAATTATGCTAATCAGCAATGAGGACCAAAATTGTGGGCTAAACTTGACTTTTGAATGGACAACTCTTAGTTGTGTAGCACCCATATACTGCCTGTTTTCAATTCTTTTCCAAAATAATGCCTTGAACATTCAATATATTGACATTTTATCTTCTATTATCATAATTCTAACAATGTTTTTTATATAAACAGAACATTCAATGGAAAATCAAGAGTTTGGAATTGATCCCACTCATAAAGAAGACTTGTACAACTTACATCTATGTGTGGGAAATCTAGCTGTGCAACTGGGTATACATAATAATAGCTTCACAAAAATGGATTCAACCTGAGTGCATTGGCTGATATGTAACCTTTCTTTGGTTTTAAGGGAAAACAAGCTATTTTCAAAAGAACTGAGATTCAAAAGAACCACAATACAAGCTAGTCCAAATCTCCAAATGAAGAAATTATCAACAAGATACCACTTTTTGTAGCTTTTACTTTAACATAAGTTATGCATGAACTATTAGCAAATGATACTTCAGATAAAAAGGTTGTATTTCCCATTCGATAGTCAATACAACAAAGATGTGTTTTATTAAAATACAAGCACTCACATACACAGAACTTTATGGTCAACCCACAGAGTATTTCCTGGAGCTCCTGTTTCCGTTTCTGTCCCACCTGCACCACGTGCCAGCAGTTTTGGTGGCAAACACACGACATATGCAGAAGCAAGCAGCCATGATTCAAAGTCTAAGGGAAGTAGTCCTAACTAATGTCCATCAACTGGCATGGAACATCAAGAGCAGATTCCTATAGTAGTCAAGAGGATTGGCACAGTCAGGTCTCGAGGTGTTTGCAATCAGGGCCCCATGCCTCTACAGGCCAGGGAGTTGGTCCTAACCAGTCTATTGGCTCTAAAGCAGCAAGTCCAGAGATAACACAGTTGGGGAGATATATATCAACAGTCAGGGATCAGTGCACATCTCAGTCACGGTTGTCTGAACAAGTCAGGCAAGGGGGTGGGTCACAGTAGGTTCATTGGATCCATTCACAGAAACTAAGGGGGAGTGGGAGGAAGGTATATCCATTGTAGTGGGACTGAGCCTCAGCAATATGGTTGTTGAGATTGGAGGCTGCAGGCTCTGGGCAATGGGTCCTGTAACATTGTGAAATGGGAGGGGGACGGATTGTGTCAGCAGGATTTTCTGGGGGGGGTACAGTAAAGCATGGGTGGGAGGGGCTGTCTTGTTGCACGGGGTTGTCCAAGGTCAGGAACATTCTGGCTACAAGGGAGAGTAGTGAATGACTGTACCTGTAGTAGTCACCTCAAATGCCAGGGCTGAGCAGGGAAGGTATGCAGATGGAGACAAATGTAGATGGTTGGGTGGGGTCTTGGGGAAGTGTGAACCCTGTGGGGGTTGACAGAATGGGCTACTGGGAAAGGGATGTGGATATTTGGGAGCTAACTGATATGTTCAGGCTGAGGCTGGAAGGCATTGGCAGAGGAGCACTCACTGTCAATTGTGTTCCAAATCAAAAGGGGAAGGAAATGGTTGTGACCATACTTGGAGTAGGCAGAGTGAGTGAATTAACCTATGAGGGAGAGAGCTGCAGCAAACATCAATCATAGGTGTTTTAAACAGAAATATTATTGGTCACATGCCATGTACAGCACACAGGATGCCTACTCCCCGGCCATCCCACAGCATTGAGCCCGTCTGTATGTTGTACATCCCTGGCACAGCCAATGGTTGACAATTCGTTGACATCTACACCTTTGCACACAGAGGGAGCCAAACACTACGGATGCTAAATGAGGAGGGACAAAGGTCTCGTTAGCTAATGCCACAGGTATACATTCTATCCCCTCCTGCCAGATTGTGCAATAGGCTCTCAGCACAGCTGCCCATCCATGGAGCTTCATCTCTGGCTTTCAAATGTTAGAGAGAGTGATACGGTTTTTACAGCAAGGATCAATGGCCTTCATCCATCATATCCACATTGGTCATCCAGCATCTAGCTATTCTAAGTCCTCTTTCCAGCAGTTGGCCTGTAGCCTTATATGCTATAGCATTTCAAGTGCTCATCTAAATATTTCTTAAATATCTTGAATGCTACTGCCTCTAACACACTTTTAGGCAATGACTTCTGGATTCCCACCACTTTCTGGGTGAGAAACAATTCCTTCAAAACCTCTTGCTCCTTCTCTAAAAACGGTGCTTCCTGGTTATTGTACCCTGCCATTATGCCTTTCTGTTCAAACTCTGTCCATTAACAGGCAGGACATCTTTGAATGCTAGAGCTTGTCCAGGTGAACAATGGGCTTTTAAAGAGGATGCAGGGTCAAAGGAAGACAGTCTATGGGCAGATAACCACTGAGTGGCAAGTTGTTGTAGGAAGAGCATGCAGAAGGATGGGGTACAAGTCAATGGGAGTGATGCCATAGGGACTGGTATAGACTTCGCCAACAAAAAAATCAGATTCAGAAAGCCAAGAGAGCAGCAGGATTAATTTTGGATTATTTTAACATAGTGTCAACACAGGTATGGGGGGTCAAAACACCTCCTTCTCTTCTAAGTTTATTAGTTCTGTATAACTCACTGCAGAAAAATGTAATGGTATATTTTGAGATCAAGATAAGGACAGAAAAGGATCACCAAGAGCCAAGATACAAGTTTTAAGTCAGAACATATAAGAGACGAACAGAATTTTTACCTTTGCATCTAGAGGCATGAATAGGGTCACAAAGCTGTAAACTCTAAATTAGAGCTACCTGTGGTAATACCAGATTTCCAGTATTGTGTACAGACAAGTAATGAAGGACACAGGAGCAAAGGAAAAGGTGCACTAAATTCACTGGAATATTACTGGGGTGATAGATCATCGTTCTGTAAAGAAATAAAGGAGTAACCTGATTGAACGTTCGAGATTAAGAATGGTAATTAATCGGAGATTTTGTTTGACTGGTCAATGGGTTGTGAATAAGAAGGCACAAATACTGGATGATCATCAATAGCATTAGGATTATATGAAGGAAGAGAGAAAAGTGCAATTAGAAACAGAACATGCTGTACTCACAGACATCGCTCCATGTTTATTTCAGTTAGTTTTGTGTACAGTCCTAAACAGTAAAGGTAAAAGGTTAACTCAGAGAAAAAACAAACTTTAGAAACAATCTAATCATTGTTAGCATTCTCAAGTAGCTTTCCTGAAAGAATGTGACTGTTCAATGTTAGAATAAATTTTGCAAAGATGCATTCTTGCCAAAAATGTCAAGTGAAGATAAAAGACAACTCTATATTAACATTTCATATTTAACAGTGGCTTTGTAAAGTGAATCTATTCACAATGTAAAGGATTGCATGGAACAGCTAACTTTTTTTATACTTTCTGTACCTTGTACTTCTTGGTCATGCAGTTCCTTGAGCTTTGCCCAGACATCTGTAAAGTTCTCCATTGTCATTTCTCACTCCACTGAAGTGATTAGGCTGAGCTTTGGCTCCAGCTACGTAGGTTAAAAAAAAACAATGTTCAAACAAGGAGCATTTTATTGTTCTTATAATAACAACCTTTAACATAACAAAACATCTCGCAGGAATGAGCTTCATAGGAGTGGAATCGGCAGAAAATTGACATAGAGAAGAATGTAAAAGAGTTGGGGATTTGCCTTACTGATTAGGGAGAATATCAGAGCTGTACTGAGAGAGGACACTTTGGAAGGCTCATCCAGTGAGGCCAGAAAGGTAGAGCTCAGGAATAGGAAGGGTGCAATCACTTTGATGGGATTGTACTACAGGCCACCCAGCGGCCAGTGGGTGATAGAGGAACAGATATGCAGACATGGAAAAATGTGAAAACAACAGAGTTGTTGTGTTGGGTGATTTTTAACTTGCCCGAATTGACTGGATTCACTTATTGCCAGGGGCTTGGATGGGGGAATTTGTTAGGTGAGTCCAAGACAGTTTTTTGAAACAATATGGAAATAGTTCAGCTAAGGGAGGGGTTAAACTAAACGTGGGGTACTGGGAATGAGCCGGCCAGGTGATCAAACTTTCAGAGGGGTATCATTTCAGGAACAGCGACCATAATTCTGTAAGTTTTAAGTTACTTATGGAAAAGGATTAGAAAAGTCCTCAGGTGGAAGTACTAAATTGGGGGAAGGCTAACTAGTACAGTATTAGGCAGGAACTCGGGAATATAGATTGGGGGCAGCTGTTTGAGGGTAAATCCACATTTGGCATATGGGAATTATTATAAGGATAGTTGATTAGAGTCCAGGACCAGCATGTTCCTGTGAAAATGAAGGATAAGGATGGCAAGATTAAGAAACCTTGTATGTCAAGAGAAATTGAGCACTAAGTCAAAAAGGAAAATGAAAAGCATATAGTTTAGAATCTAAAGACAGACAGAGCCCTCAAGGAATACAAAAATAGCAGGAAAGAACTCAAATAAATAATTAGAAAGGCTAAAAGGGGCTATGAAATGTCTTTGGCAAACAGAATTAAGGAAAATTTTTATACATATATAAGGATCAAGAGGGTGGCTAAGGAAAGAGTAGGTCCACTTGAGGACAAAGGAGGGAATCTATGTGTGCAGCCAGAGGAAGTGGGTAAGGTCCTTAAGGAATATTTGCATCGGTATTCACAAAAGCAGACATGGTGGATGGTGGGTCTCAGGAAGGATATGTTTATATTCTCAGGCATGTTGACATAAGAAAAGAGATGGTGTTGTTTTAAAAAGCGTTAAAGCATACAAGTCCCCAGGATGTGATGGGATCTACCCCAGATTGCTGAGGGAGGCAGGTCAGGAAATTGCTGGGGCCTTGAACGATATCTTTGTATCCTTTTTAGTCACAGGAGAGGTCCAGAGGACTGGAGAATAGCCAGTGTTGTTCTTTTGTTTAAGAAGGGCAATTGGGATAATCTGGGAAATTATAGGCCAGTGAGCCTTATGTCAGTGGTAGGGAAATCATTGGAGAAGATCCTTAAGGATAGGATTTACTCACATTTGGAAATATGTGGACTTATTAGTGGTAGACAACATGGCTTTGTGTGGGAGAGATCATGTCTCACAAACTTGATTTGAGTTTTTTGAAGAAGTGTCAACAATGATTGATGAAGACAGGGCAGTGGATTTGTCTTTGTCGACTTTACTAAAGACTTCGACAAGGTGCCTCATGGCAGGCTGATACAAAAGGTATAGTCACATGGGATCCATAGTGAGTTGGTAAGATGGATACAAAACTGGCTTGGTCATAGAAGACAGAGAATAGCAGTGTGAGGGTGCTTTTCTGATTAGAGACCTGTGACCACTGGTGTTCTACAGGGTTCAGTGCTGGGACCCCTGTTGTTTGTAATATATAGAAATGATTTGGAGGAGAATGTAGCTGACATGATTAGTAAGTTTGTGAATGCTACGAAGATTGGGGAGCTGTGGATAGTGAGGAGGATTGCCAGAGGATACAGCAGGATAGACATAGGCTGTAGACTTGGGCAGAGGAGTGGCAGATGGGATTTAATCTGGACAAATATGAAGTGATGCATTTTGGTAGATCTAGTGCAGGAAGGAAGTATACATTAAATGGCAGAACCCTTAGTTGCATCAACATACAGAGGCATCTAGGCCTACAGGTCCTCAGTTCCCTGAAAGTGCAAGACAAGAGGATAAAGTGCTCAAGAAGGCATATAGCTTGCTTGCCTTGATCGGTCAGGGCATTGAGTATAAAAATTGTTAAGCCATGTTGCAGCTATACAGAACTTTAGTTATGCCACATTTGGAATATTGTGTTCAGTTCTGGTTGTCACACAACCAGAAGGATGTGGAGACTTTAGAGAGGGCACAAAAAGGTTTATCGGGATGTTGCCTGTTTTGGTGGGTACCAGCCATGAGGACGGATTGGACAAACTTGGTTTGTTCTCAGTTGAACATCAAAGAATGAGGGATAACCTGACAGAAGTTTACAAAATTATGACAGGAAAGGATAGAATGGATACTTGGAGTCTTCTTCCCAGGGTAGAAATGTCAATTACCAGGGGACATAAGTTTAAGGTAAAAAGGGGTAAGTTTAAAGGAGATGTGAGAGGCAAGGTTTTTTCCGCAGAGGGTTGTAAGTTCCTGGAATGTGCAATTTTTAAAAAATTTTGAATTAAGAGTCTAATGATGACCATGATTATTGGAAAAATAATCTGGTTCACTTATGCCCTTTAGGGAAGAAAATTGCTGTCCTCACCCAGTCTGTCTTACACATAACTCCAGGCCCATAGCAACGTGTCTGACTCTCCTTGTCCTCAGGGCATTTCGGGATGAGCAGTAAATAATGCCCCTGTTTGATGGATGAATATAGAAAATGAACTGGAGACTTGGCAGCTGTTCAGCCCTAGGCAAGAGAGGACTCCAAGGTGGCCTCAACTAAGAACTTCACAGAAATGCAGAAACAGACACATGTTTGGCAGATAGGTTTGTTAGAAGCACTGAGCAAACTGACTGAAGGCTGGAGCGCTCCAACAACATTGTTTACATTGTGCTGCCTGTGACATGTGAATGTCTGGCTGCCTCATCGACAGGATGGCAGCTGGCATGGAGATCTAAGTCCAACATTTCTGGTGCCTGCTGGATAAAAAAAAGACTTGCATTCTATTGCTAGCACCAATGGCAAGGCAAATGATGGATGAGGAACTTTGGCCTCATGCCAGGTGCCCCTTTCTCACTAAGAGACAGGTGGTGCTGGGAGACATTCAGTTGGAGGAGGAATTACAAGCAGGTCCCCACCCCAACCCCACACACCCACCCCCCAACCCCGCCCCACGCCACCCCCCCCACCTCCCTCCCCCACAACCGCCCACAGCAGAAGTCACCTCTCAGGAGACTCTAGAGGTGGCAGGGCCTTCCACTTCCATTCCAACTGCTACCCTCAGCCCTGAGGGAGTTCATGCCGAGGAGGAGAGTGCTCCTACCTCTAGGATGTTGACATTTAGCATGCCTGGGCCCTCTAGACACAAATGTCCATGTGGTTGCCCAAACAAAACTCCAAGGCTACCAGGCTTCACTGTAGGGCAGGCTCCCGCCAATCCAACTGCAGAGGCCAGGTCTGTGTGGGACATAATGAGTTTGAAAGGAAGAAGACTGCCATCTGAAGACGTCCATAAAAACTCTCCTAGCTTGAAAACTCCACAAACTAGAAACCACTTCTGCTGGGTTTTGACTGCTTCCCACGAACTGTCTTAATTTTCCTGCTGGGAGAAAATTAAAACTTGCTTCTGAACTCAACCCCTGATTCTTCCGAGCTGAGATCATAACCTTCTATTATGAAATCAAAACAAGACTAATTTGCCTTTACATGTTTATCTACCATAAACCCAACAGTATAAATATTTTATCCATTAATGCCACAGTGCGTTGCTAGGCAGTTAACTGAAGTCTTATGCTTTCTTAGGAACGATGTGTCGAGGTCACTGACCAAATGACTTCCTGAATGCATTAAAAGAATTACCTTCACGGCATTAATCAAAACCCAACCATCCCTCTTCTATTTTTAGAAGTCCAAATTCAAAATTTCTAATAACATACATTTATGACAAAGAAAGCAGGCACAGATGGGGCAGCCACTGAAGGTGAATAGATTTCTGAAACAGTTAGGGTACCATTGGCAGAGTTTAGTCTAGACTGCTTTGGAATTGTTGAACTGAGAGGTTACAACGTACATAGCAGGGCATCTCAGCAGTGATGATGTTGAAGCAGAGTGATGCTAGGTTATGATATAAAGATGGAAGTTGGTTATCTTGGTGATGGAGAGGATATGAGTTTTAAAGCTAAGCTCAGCATCAAAGTGCTATTGTTAAAGCTGTTTACTGATGGTGTTTATGGTCGCACTCTAAGAATGAATAACCACACATTCCTCCAACTAAGAATGTGATTAGTATTCAAACAATCCCACAATTTGATGGGAAAATAATTATCTTTCAGCAATTTTAATTCCCTCTGCAATCCTCCACATGTAGATAAAATGCATTTTGTTAACTGTTTATTTTAAATAGATTAATATTTGGAATAAAATTGGTGGCAGAAATTTATATATTTACTTTAATAGACACAAAAATAACACCCAGAATGTATGAAGGCCATAAATTATTTTACTGAACTGAAACATTACTGCAATCGATATAACTAATGGTTTTTGGATTCCGTCCTAAAGAGATTTGAATAATTAACTACTCCAACAGAATGGCAAAAGTTCATGTTAGTAAATGGTGTTCCTAAGGGCTGAAACTATTTCATCAGTTGGATTATTATTTATTGCATAAATTGAGAAATCGATAGTTAATAGAAAGATATTTTTTATTTTTTATTTTTTCTTTCATGGGATGAGAGTCTGTCTTGAGAGGTGAACATTTGTTCCCCATTCCCAATTGCCCTTGACTGAGTGGCTTGTCAGGTCATTTCAAACAGCAGCTAAGAGTTCACATTAGGGTCCAAAGTCATATTTAGGCCAAACCAGGTGAGAAAGGTAGATTTTTTTCTCTGTTTAGTCTCTGGGATCAGTGAACCAAAGGGGTTCTTTCTTTGATGATACTCTCTTATTAATGAGACTAGTATTATCACCCAGATTTATTAAATGAATTCAAATTCCACTCAGGGCATTGGGATTTGAACAAATGCACTAAGAACATTACCCTTGGCCTCTGGATTATTACAGTAACATTACCACTGCATTAGTGGATAGTCAGAGGCTTTTTCCCAGGGTGGAAAGGTCAACTAAAGACAGCACAGGTTCAAAATGAGAGGGGGATAATTTAGGGGAGAAGAGCAGGGAAAATTTTTCACACAGAGGATGATGGATGCCTGGAATGCACTGCCAGCGGAGGTGGTGGAAGCTGGCACATTAGCAATGTTTAAGATGTATATTGATAGACACATGAATGGGAGGCGAACAGAGGGATAGAAACCACATATGGGCAATAAGTAGAAGACCTGAATAAGTATCAGGAATTGGCGCAGGCTTGGTGGGCCGAGAGGCCTATTCCTGTGCTCTATTGTATTGTACACATTGTACTGCATTACTATCTTCCACTAAACTTGGCTACAAATGATTGACAAACATCACAGAATATATCCTTTCAGGTGATATTGCACTTGGAAATCTTACCTAGTAAATTTTTTAAATTCATTTATGGGATGTGAGCATTGCTGGCTAGACCAGCATTTATTAAACATCCCTAATTGCCCAGAGGGCAGTTAAGAGTCAACCACATTGCTCTGGGTCTGGAGTCACATATAGGCCAGATTCCACCACGGCGAGATTTGAACCCAGGTCCCCTGAACATTACCTGGATCTCTGATTAATAGCCTCGTGATAAATACCAGTAGGCCGTCACCTACTCAATGTAGGGAGATGTAGGGATGGAGGTGCCCTCTTTTGGACTCCAGACCACCCCATCTTAAGAGTGAATTAGTTCAGCATCCAGCAACTAATGGGAAAGTTTTGACAAGAAATGCAAGGGGATGTGAGGTAAAGTATTTTTTTAAGTTATGAGTGGTAATGACCTGGAACCTGCTGCTTACAAGGTGGGGTGGGGTTGTTTGAAAAGAGAGATGGTGAAAGACCTTAAAAGGAAATTGGCTGGGTGCTTGAGGGAGATCGTCTTGTACGCCCATGAGGATCAAGATTGGAATGAAACTTATTCATTGCTTTATGGAGAACCAGCACCGATCTAATGGGCAGTATAACCTCTTTCTGCGCTGTTATAACTTTATGATGGAACATTTAAATTCTGCAGGAGGTCTCCTGGACAATATCCCGGAGAGTCAAAGTATCCAAGGCTCAAAGAGATGCCTCTCAATGTTTTACTCCAAAAAAAAAGCTCATACCAAAGCCAAGCTACATGATGCAAGTTCACTTACTCATGCAAAGCTAGGGAGGTATTTGAAATGTTACTGTCATGCTCTTAAACATTTCCAACATCTTCAAAATACTTCCTTACTCTCAGACAAGGTAGCATGTAAAAGGAAGGGGATAAACAAATGAGAGATGTGTAAAGTTTTAAGATCTAGTCACTCTAGTTTGAAGAGTAGAGAGTCGGTTGATAGGATAAAGCCAGTGGTTGTTCTGACGATAAGGGTTTATACTCACCTATATAATACTAATCTACATAGTCTTCTTAGACGTCAATATAGTGTGGAGCTGGAGGAACACAGCAGGTCAGGCAGCACCAGAGGAACAGGAAAGTTGATGTTTTGGGTTTGTACCCTTATATAGTTGATTCAATTATATTTCTGGTTCAATTATGGCACCCCCAGGATGTTGTTGCTGGGAGAATTCAATGATGGCAATGCCTTTCAATCTCAAGAGAAAATAGTTAGATTCTCTTACGTTGGGGATGGTCATTGCCTAGCACTTGTCTGGTATGAATATTACTTGCTTTTTATCAGTCCAAGCCTGGATGTTGTCCAGGTCTTGTTGCATATGGATATAGACTGCTTGAGTATCTGAAGAGTCACTGGGGTTTGGAAAACATTGTTCAGTCCTCATTGAATATCCCCACTTCTGACCTCAAAATGGAGAGAAGGGCATGAATGAAGCAGCTGAAGATGGCTGAGCTTAGGACATCACACTGAGGAACTCCTGCACTGAACTGAAAGGACTAAGGAGATTGACTTCTGACAACAACCATCATCTTCCTTTGTGCTTTGTATGATTTCAAACAGCTGAGATTTCCCAACCCCCTCATTCGCACTGATTTCAATTTTTGGTAAGGCTTCTTGATTCCACCTTCAGCCAAACACTGCCTTTATGTCAAGGACTGAACCTGCGAGATACCTAAAGGGTGGAGTCAGTAGTGTCCTGTGAGTCTGTCTAAGGGTGCTGACAGGAAGATGTAACATTCACAGTAACAGTCGGGTGCTTCATTCAGTAAGGAGGGTAAATCCAGTTAGAGATTGGGATAATCAAATATCTCATAGATTGACTCACCAGGCTTAACTAAAACTTTAAGGATCTCGATAAGAGGGGGCTTGTTGCCAGGATCAGTGCCTATAGGGAGAAGTGGTGGCATTGTGGTAATGTCACTGGACTGGAAACCCAAAATTGCCCTCTGAGCAATTAAGAACAGGTAATAAATGCTGGCCCAGCCAGCAATGCCTACATCCTGTGAATGA
>NC_063350.1:16891467-16909597 GCF_021869965.1 Rhincodon typus
GTTCCTCTGATGCTGCCTGACCTGCTGTGTTCCTCCAGCTCCACACTGTATTGACTCTAACTTCCAGCATCTGCAGTTCTTGCTATCTCCTAGTCTTCTTACAATCTGTGTTCATGCATATGCACATTATGATAGCAACTTCTACATATGCACAGTCTGAAGCATCATCTGGATCAGTAATTTAACAGTTATTCTTTGGTTTCTGAGAATGAAACCCAGAAATCAGCCATAATTGCCCCATATGGCAGGAAAGTTGTGGGTTCAAGTTCCTCTCCTGCAATTCAAGCAGAAAATCTAGATTCCCACTTTAGTGAAGAAATGAACAGGTGCTTCACTGTCAGAGAAGAAGACATTTAGATGAAATGTCAAACTATCTTTCTCATGCATAGATGTGAAAGCTGTCAGGAAGTTATTTTCAAAGTAGCAGCAAGCTGGCCAATATTTATCCATAAACAGATACTATTGACGTGGGTTTATCTTGTCAGAGTAATAAAAAAGATCACAATTCCTACATTGGAACAGTGGCTACACTTTGAAACTGTTTTATGGAGTTATTGAAGGCCTCGTTGAAGGTGTGAAAGTCACTATATAAATGGAAATGTTCTTGCACTTCAAGTTATTTATACTGAGGGAGATTTCCACTGATTTCTCACATTGTTATTGTATTGTGATTTTGAGCTCGAAAGAACATGACATCCATTTTAACCACACCTGGGTGGTGCAACCCATTGTGAAATGCTCTCCAGTACTAATCACAGGATTTGTACAGAGGTGTTCTGCAACAGAGAAATGATTGAAGGAGTGCTGAATGGGGCTGCTGTTTCACAAAGTGGTGCTCCTGCTACCTAAAAGCAGTCTGACCCCCATCGTGTGTCATGCACACAAACTAGGTTTCTGTGAAAGTTGTGTAAGGCAGTCAGTCTGTTGTGCTCATGATATTGCCACAACCTTTGAGGTTCATGTCTAAATGAAGCTAATTAAAAGAGAAAATTGGACGTACATCCATCAACACATTTGCAACATTCAGACACTTTCAACATCCTCAAATCCTTTCAGCCCATTCATTGTTAATAGATCTCAGAATCTGGGAATCCTTCCAAAGAATCATAATAAATTTTAATAAATTTCAAAATGAATGACAGCATTGGGTTAATTAATTAATGCTTAAAAAGTTTGAGAAATGAGGAAGAGAAAACCTGCCAGTAAGGGAGTTGTGAGACAACAAGGTGCAGAGCTGGACGAACACAGCAGGCCAAGCAGCATCAGAGGAGCAGGAAGGCTGACGTTTTGGGCCTAGACCCTTCTAAGGGAGTTGTTATGACTTGGAGAGAAACTGCATGAAAGGGTATGGGAAGCAGATTTATAAATGACGAGCAAAAGGGAATTGGATAAATACTGGCTAAGTTACACAACTATGGAAAAATAACAGGAATAGTGGGACTAATTGTTGTACTTTTTTCAAAGCACTGGTGCAGAAACAATGGATGGAATGGTCTCATTCTGTGATTCTATAATTTAAGATTGTATTCTCAGAGGAGCAAGAGTTCAAGATTCTAATCATGTAGTTTTAAAACTCAGAAATAAAATACATTTGCATTATGACCGCTTTGAAAGCTTCATGAATTCTCTTTGTCCATTTGAGGTCTTCTCTTTGTACATAGATGCCCATTAAGCACTTTAATAGTGTTAGTTCCTAGAATGCTCACAAATTTTAACTGTTTCCTCAAAATGAATGACGGCATTGGGTTAATTTCTTTTCTAATGGTAAAATCTACTTTAAGAGCTGAGGGAAATCTCAGTGGCGTTGACAGTATCTGATTGTCAGCAATAAACTCATCATTTGCATATTTTTGCACTGTTATTGCACAACTATTTGAAAATAAAATGTGGACAAGGATAAATTCTGGGAGTACACAGAACTGCCAGAATAGGCAGATACAGATTCTTGCAGCCTTAGGGTATGTGTAAATGCTTTTCAAATAATTTATATATTTTATCAAAGCTGAATGGGAAAGAGATCCTAAGAGAAATTTAACAAACATGCACACAACTTCAGGAAACGAATGGTGTCTCAAAGTTCTACAGTACAACTCATTGTTTGGTAACATACAATTTGAGTATTATTGAAAAAAGGCACATTTCGTCAAATTTTTCATCTTGCAGTCTTCAGGAAATTTGCAAGAAATATCAATATAAAGGGGAACAATGGTTCACTATATCAGATAAGAGTGTTGACTGGTTGACAAGTAGGCTCTGATTGGTAGAGGCATTTACATAGAGAATGAACCAGTTAGATGATGACAGACAGCTAAGTGCCAAGGTTTGTTTAAATTTGATCCAGGCAGGCTAACCCAAGACAAGTTACTGATCATGCACAACCAGTTGGGGCTGGCAAAATTTAAAACATCAAATATTCTATGACGGACAGCATTTGGTAAATAATCCTGAATATGTTATAAACTATGTTGACAACCAATTTAGCATTATCAATTGGGTTCAGAGTGTGGTGCATTCATGTCTGTTGGAAGTTAATACATATTTATTCACAGGATTCTATTCTTTGCCTCTTCTTGTTTGAAAACTATATTGCTATGCTCTATGATGTAAGCAGTCCTCCAGGATGCTATTCTGCCTATGTGAACCTGCAGGGAAACACGTCATGCACATGTTTCTAGGTAATGAACACGATGGCCATAATGAATGTTTTTTTTGCCCCCTTACTATCCCATAGCAGCACTGGCTGGCATAATTAAAGTTACATGGACCAGTGATTGAGGTACAAATGTTTCTGCGCCAAATCCCATGGTGCATTTTATAGATATTTGGAATCTTGCCCACAAGTGTAATTTTGCTTAAGAAATATCTTTTATCATGATTGTACCTCATATAATTATTTAAAGGGAAGTTTTGTACAGGATCAAGAGTATATAACTTTACTTGAAGGTGTATTAAATAATATCAAGCCTTCAAAAGGATAAGCTATCTCAGCACAGTTCCAAAGATTGTGAAATAAACCAACGCTACTGTGGATGTGTTTCTATTAATTTTGTGATAATGCCAAGTAGATTTGGAGCCTTGATAAATGGCGCCAAGAAATATTCAGTTCCGTCGTGTATCCTTACATGGTGTTCACTAGTCACTATGGAGCTTTCTGTCGTAGGTTGGGGTTTACCATGTAACTACACTGGAAAAGGCATGGAGAAGACATTAAACAGAATGCACTGTACCAAATGCATTCATAGCTATTATTCGATGTTAATCAGACCGTGGTGTGGGTGGGATAGCACAGATACTACGTAACCAAACCAACAGCATTAAAGCAGAAAGAAAGGGTCAGCCAATATGGTACAATGGTATTATTCCTACCTTTGAGCCAAGAGTCATGGGTACAAATCCCACCTGTATAATAGCATCACTGAACAGGTCGATTGGAAAATAGCATTTTTCAAAAATAGAAATAAATTAATTCTGTTCCAAGTCGAACAACATTCTTTAAAATCATTTTAACTTTTTCTCACTGTCTGGCATTTTCACAACAACTATCCAATATTTTGGATTGCCCTTTTCTGTACAATATGACTAACTGGGTAGAGCTCACTTAAGAGGTTTGTTTCTCAACTTGGTGTCGGAAACCTGTGATCTGGGTACTTTCTGATTCTGACATACACTGTATATGCATCACTCATGCAACATAATCTACAAATATTAACAGCCTAATTGAGTCAGAAGCTAGCTCAGCCATGATAGGGACTGCCACTGCTTGGCAGAAGAAAGGACACAGTATTTTGGGAGGTCAGTAGTCTCTCTGTACTCAAAAGCTACCAAACGTAAAGGTACTATGCCCAGTCCAGAACAAAAAACTCTCAGTGATTGAAATCTTTCATCTGCAAAGAAGCAATTTAAATCTTCTCTGCAATCAACCCATCAGATTTGCACTAACGTTCACCAGACTGCTCGTATTTGGCTATTTCTGCATTGAAAATTGCCTTCATTCCCATTCTTGGCCAATTTACAAACTTCTCATGGAGGAGAGCAGGTTCCAGACCTCAGTCTAAGAATTCCAGCACATCCCAGAGACATCAGGAAGGTGACTTGCCAGGCTGGATTTTAGTGGAGGAGGCAGGGAGACTGAATCAGGCAACTTCCTGACCTTGCAGAGCCACCTCCTTTAAAATGAATCCACCCACTATATTTTCATTCTGGTAGATTTGGGCCAGACATTTCAGAAGGCAGGGCTGAGTTAGAAGGGATGGCATGGTGGTTCAGTGGTTAGCACTGCTGCCTCATAGCACCAGGGACCCGGGTTCAATTCCACTCTTGGGCGACTGTCTATGTGGAGTTTGCATGCTCCCCCCACCGGCTGTGTCTGTGTGGGTTTCCTCCAGCTGCTCTGGTTTCCTCCCACAGTCCAAAGACGTGCAGGTTAGGTGGATTGGCCATGCTAAATTGCCCATAGTGTCCAGGGATGTGTAGATTAGGTGGGTTATAGGGGATGGGTCTGGGTGGGATGCTCTGAGGGTTGGTGTGGACTTGTTGGGCTGAAGGGCCTGTTTCCACACAGTAGGGATTCTATGATGATGAGAATGAGAAGGACCGATGGCCAGACTGGCAGGCTAGAACACTGGACTCCCTTTATTGAGGTGCGGGCCCAGTTTACTGATTAAGCCCTCACCTCCCCAGTCATCCATTATGTTCCCAATTCTGCTCTCCATGCTTCCTCATATTCCCCATGATTGACCTTGTCCCCATTTATTCTCCACAGCTATTCATCCAGTATTCGCTATGGACAGACTGTAAGAAGTCTTTGAAATGGGTATTTTTATTAAAAAAAAATCTCCATTTAGTCTAATCTCATTCAACCGCCCAGTTCTACAGTGGAGCCAGTAAGAGTAGTTGGGCCAATCTCACCCTTATCTCAATGTTGATTATAAGGCAGTATAAATCATCTAAGAAAACCTGTTAGAGGAAGGGATTCATTTTGTAGAACTCGACAATGCCAGTATAACTCAGAACAGGTGTCAAAAGAACAGGAACTGGTTCTTAAAGAGACAGGCAGTGGTTGGTATTTTTTCCGTAAGGCTATCAAACAGATGGGAGCATTTTTAACAGATTCAAATAGAGGGGTTTGTCTGGAAAATATGCAGAAAATTATCCCCTCCAGTGAACAATCAATGGACAATGCACTAATTTTAAGCTGATACAAAGGCATGTGTCACTATATTATCACATCGACTACCATGGATGAAGTATTACTGTTTATACAACAGTACAACTACATGTACCACTTAATGTACCACTAAGATTAAAGGGATGCTATGACCAACTTTTCAGAATAAGTGCTGTCCGAGGGTGGAGAAAGTATACGTACTTGAAAATGAAGA
This sequence comes from Rhincodon typus, assembly GCF_021869965.1. Taxonomy (NCBI): domain Eukaryota; kingdom Metazoa; phylum Chordata; class Chondrichthyes; order Orectolobiformes; family Rhincodontidae; genus Rhincodon; species Rhincodon typus. The sequence continues at coordinate 16,896,849 of NC_063350.1, forward strand.
ATTCTCATCCTTGAGAATGAATGCATGCCTTTAGCTTAAGCTTCTTGCAATGGCAGAAGAATTTAAACTTATTAAAATCGAGAAAAATAGGTCCAACAACAGCCAGTTACATTTCAACTGTTCTAGGAATGGCCGGTCACAGAGCAACAGGTCTAAGGTTATGGAGCAACTAGTCAGGGAACAACCAGTAGAAGATTTCACAGTTTTATGACAGAACCCAAACAAAAGGCAGGATCAAGTGTTCCATAGTTCATAAATACAAGATACTGCTAAAAAGCAAAAAGTATGCCTGGTCCAGAGGTCCAGAATACTGCCAAAAAGAAGCTTGATTTTTCAACAAGTTAGCCATCCTCTATGAAAGAAATTTATGAGAATAAAGACCAACCAGAGATTGCAATGGAGCAATTACCTGTTTCAGCAATAAAGATGTCCTCGGCAAACCAAATCCAACAGATTGATGGCTCTCCAGTTTAAAGTAGCTGATAGAGCACACAGTGTCAAGAAAGAATCAAGATCAACGGTCTTCAACCCAAAGAGCTACCAGTCTTCTAATCTTGAAGAGAATGTTTTCTGACCAAATATTACAAACTACTCCCTGACTGAATTTGTGAAGTCAGAGACTTAAGGAAGATGGCTTTATGGTAATTGTAATTATATACACAAATGAATAAATATTGATAACGAAAACAGCTTGGAGGGGGATGTCATATGAGAGCATTTGGTTCTGAAAGGATCAATGATGAGGCAGGCATTGATCACCACCCAATATAATGATGTCATATGGATGTGTGGGAGAACAGTTTTGGGTCCTGAAAGGGTAAGATATCAAGGTCCTGTTCATAGTTTTAGCAACAAAGTATTTGTAGACTGGTTGCTTTTTCTTATTCAAGCATGGTATTTGGGCTTTTCTGGCTGGGTCATTATATGTTGCCCATCCCGAGCTGCTCTTAAGAAGATGGTGGTGAGCTGCTTTCTCAAACTGCTGCAGTCCATTTGGCATAGGAACACCAATATCATATAATAAATTATATCTTGTTTAACACAAAATCTGCTTTTTCTTGACTGCCAAGTGATTTACGTCTACCTCACTGAACTAACCAAGCCCTGTAGATCCTGTTCAGGAAAGAGGATGGTGGCAGCAAATCCACCAGCTATAACTTTCATCAAGATAAGCTGAGTGAAGATCCACCATAAAACAAAGTTGAATGATGAGGCCATTCTACCCATATCTAGGTGTCAATGCCTGGTAGAATCATGATCAAACTGACTGAGTAGTTCTGAAGCACAAGAAGAGATTATTGCTTTTCACTAATCATAAAGGAAACCTTTTCTGCATTATCACTATAGCATTTTTGCCCATTGAATTACAAGTCCACAATGCAAGGGGATTTGTTCACTATTTTCTGCAATTTTTTATCTTTATGTCTATTGGATACAAATGTGGAAATAAGTCAGCCACTGACATTGTTCACCCTGAGTTGTAGCTTGTTTTGTGGGAAGTTATAGGAAGGATATTATCAAGCTGGAGAGGGTTCAGAAGATATTTACCGGAATGTTGCCAGGTATGGAGTTATAAAGAAAGGCTGGATAGGCTGGGACTTTTTCACTGGAGTATAGGAAATTGAAAGGCGACCTTATAAAAGTTTATTAAATAATGAGGTGTACAGATAGAGTTGGTTGTAGTTGTCTTTTCCCTGGGATGGGGGATTTCAAGACTAGGTGGCATATTTTTAAGACAACAAGGTGCAGAGCTGGATGAACACAGCAGGCCAAGCAGCATCATAGGAGCAGTAAGGCTGACGTTTCAGGCCTAGGCCCTTCATCAGAAATGGGGGAGGGGAGGGGGGTTCTGAAATAAATAGGGAGAGAGGGGGAGGCGGATAGAAGATGGATAGAGGAGAAGATAGGTGGAGAGGAAACAGACAGGTCAAAGAGGCGGGGATGGAGCCAGTAAAGGTGAGTGTAGGTGGGAAAGTAGGGAGGAGATAGGTCAGTCCAGGGAGGACGGACAGGTCAAGGGGGCGGGATGAAGTTAGTAGGTAGGAAATGGGGGTGCGGCTTGAGGTGGGAGGAGGGGATAGGTGGGAAGAAGAACAGGTTAGGGAGGCGGGGACGAACTGGGCTGGTTTTGGGATGCGGTGGGGGAGGGGAGATTTTGAAGCTTGCAGAGGTTTGGTGACTGCTTTGCAGAACACCTACACTCGGTTCGCAATAAACAACTGCACCTCCCAGTCGCGAACCATTTCAACTCCCCCTCCCATTTCTCAGACGACATGTCCATCCTGGGCCTCCTGCAGTGCCACAACGATGTCACCTGAAGGTTGCAGGAACAGCAACTCATATTCCGCTTGGGAATCCTGCAGCCCAATGGTATCAATGTGGATTTCACAAGCTTCAAAATCTCCCTTCCCCCTACCGCATCCCAAAACCAGCCCAGCTCGTCCCCGCCTCCCTAACCTGTTCTTCCTCCCACCTATCCCCTCCTTCCACCTCAAGCCGCACCCCCATTTCCTACCTACTAACCTCATCCCGCCCCCTTGACCTGTCCGTCCTCCCTGGACTGACCTATCTCCTCCCTACCTCCCCACCTACACTCACCTTTACTGGCTCCATCCCCGCCTCTTTGACCTGTCTGTTTCCTCTCCACCTATCTTCTCATCTATCCATTTTCTATCTGCCTCCCTCTCTCTCCCTATTTATTTCAGAACCTCCTTCCCCTCCCCCATTTCTGATGAAGGGTCTAGGCCCGAAACGTCAGCTTTCCTGCTCCTATGATGCTGCTTGGCCTGCGGTGTTCATTCAGCTCTACACCTTGTTGTCTCAGATTTTCCAGCATCTGCAGTTCCTACTATCTCTGGCATATTTTTAAGATGAGAAGAGAGAGATTTAAAAACGACATGAGGGGAATTTTTTTTTACACAGAGGGTGGCTCACACGTGGAATGAACTTCCTGAGGAAGCAGTGAATGTGGGTACAATTACAACATTTAAAAGACATTTTAAGTACATAAAGGGGAAAGATTTGGAGAGATATGGGCCAGGAGCAGGCAGGTGGGACTAGTTTAGTTTGGGGTTATGTTTGGCATGGACTGGTTGGACCGAAGGGTCTGTTTCCATGCTGTATGACTCTATGACTCTATAAGTACAGGAAGTGTTCCTTAACCAGTTTTCTCCCAGAAGGTATGGCTAAATCTTCGAGGTCTTGAAAGCCTCATTGTGAATACCTGGCTGAGCCAACCTTTGAACTTGGGTTAACAACGTCACAGGAAGCCAGACCAATTTATAATTCTGATTTGTATAATAGCTCAAACTCTGTTGATATATCTTTGCTATTTGGTATGTTGTTCCATTTGTTTTGTGAGGGTAAATTGTGATAACAAGAAAGAAAGCTGTAACTTTTACAATTTTGAATTTAAAAGCAAAGAAATGTTTTTGAAATAAAAAGCATTCTTGCTCTTCCCTCTCCCAACGCCTGGGCAGAGTTCCACATATCAAATAAATTGGAAATCTGGGTACAGAGATAAACAAGTTTTACCTGATTTTCTGTGAACGGAAATGAAGAGTGAAGTTTACAATTTGAAGTACATTTTTGCCATTTTCTTCTGTATGAATAAATTATCTACATTGCTCATATTTTATGTTGACCAAAAAGGTTATTCTAGCATATGTATTATCAACTAAGATTAAAATACTGCAAACAGTTAATTGCAATTACTTTACATCAGAGAGCAACAAATTATGCATTTATCCACACCTTCCAGATGTAGCTGCAGTCAACATGTAGGTTCCACCAAAACTTCCTTTGGGCACAGATATGAGAACATCCTACTCTTGAGTTGTATGCCGTTGGCGAGATAGCAATCCTATTTAAATGCGGTTTCCTGCTCTCTACAGATAGGTCTTACTGGTCATTCAATCTGACTGTGAGGGCATTAATTATTACACTTGTTGTGTTTAAAATAGTATTTAATCCATATTTTAAGGCATACGTTGAATCACCACACAGCTGGAACTAACACTTTAACTGATGTGTGAAACATTAATAAAAGCAAAGCGTGATTGTGCAATGAACGAACTTTGTCACTTTCAATAGATTGACCTATTGGAGATCTGGGTGCAGTTTTTTTAACCTGGAATCCTCACCTGAATACACAGCCGTTGTAGATTATTCTCAGAAGCTGGGAGGTTGTTACATATAAACATTGATTGATTCAGGGAAATGAAGGGAAGATGACCGCACCTAAATTGTTTGTAGATTTATGATGAGAAGTTACATTTATATAGCACCTTTAATTTAGTAAAATTCCGCTAAGTACTTGGCTGAGTGTTACACAACAAAATCAGAGACTGAGCCGCATCAGGCATTGTTAAGGCAAATAGCCAAAAGCTTGATCAGAGGAACATGTGAAAGGAAAAAGTGAGATCAAGTTGGAGAGGTTTAGGATGGAGGTTCCAGACTAGGCAATTGAAAGCATTGTCACCAAAGTGCAGGGATTAAACCTGGGGATGCTCAAGTAGCCAAGAAGAACAGGCAGATGTTTCCTCAATGATTTGAGTCAATGAATCGTACAGCACAGAAACAGGCTCTTCAGCCCAGCTCATCCATGCCGACCAGCTTGCTAATCTGAACTAGTCCCATTTGCTTGCATTTGGCCCAAATCCCTGTAAACCTCTTCTATTCATGTCCCTGTCAAAACATCTTTTCAATGATGTAATTTTACTTGCTTCTTCTACCATTTCCTCAAGCAACTTAGTCCATAGCACCACCCTCTGTGTGAAAAAGTTGCCCCTGAGGTTCCTTGAAAATTTTTCCCCTCTCACAATAAATCTATGCTCTCTAGTTTTGGATTCCCCTATCCTGTGGAAAAAAACCTTGGATATTCACCTTATTTAAGCCCCTCATGATTTGATAAACCTCCAAAAGGTCAGCCGTCAGCCTCCAACACTCCAGGGAAAAACGTCCCGGTCTATCCAGTCTCTCTTTTTAACTGCATGTTCCAGTCTCAGTAACATCCTTGTAAATCTTTTTTGCACACTTTCCAGTTTAATAACATCCTTCCTATAGCAAGGTGATGAAAATTGTACACAGTACTCCAAATGTGGCCTTAACAATGTCTTGTACAGCTGTAACATGACATCCCAACTCCTGTATTCAATACTCTGACCATAAGACATTGGAGCAGAAATTAGGCCATTTGGCCCACCGAGTCTGCTTTGCCATTCAATTATGGCTGATAAGTTCCTCAACCCCATTCTCCTGCTTTCTCCCCGTAACCCTTGATCCCCTTGATAATCAAGAACCTATCTATCTCAGTCTTAAATGTACTCAATGACCTGGCCTCCTCAGCCTTCTGTGGCAGTGAATTCCACCACTCTCTGGCTGAAGTAGTTTCTCCTTATTTCCATTCTAAATGGTCTTCCCTTTATTCTAAGGCTGCGCCCTCGGGTCCTAGACTCTACTACCAAAGGAAGCATCTTTCCAACATAAACTTTGTCCAGGCCCTTCAGTATTTTGAAAGTTTCAATCAGATCCCCCCTCATCCTTCTGAACTCCAATGAGTATAGTCCCAGAGTCCTCAAACGTTCCTCATATGTTAAGCTTTCCATTCGTGGGACCATTCTTGTGAACCTCCTCTGAACCTGCTCCAGGCCAGTACATCCTTCCTGAGATATGGGGCCCAAAACTGCACACAATACTCCAAATGTGGCCTGACCAGAGCCTTATAAAGCCTCAGTAGTACATCCCTGCTTTTATATTCAAGTTTTCTCAAAATAAATGCCAACATTACATTCACCTTCCTGACTACTGACTCAACCTGCAAGTTTACCCTGAGAGAATCCTGGACTAGAACTCCCAAGTCTCTTTGCACTTCAGACTTCTGAATTTTCTCCCCATTTAGAAAACAGACCATGCTTTTATTCTTCTTACCAAAGTGCATGACCTCACACTTTCAATGAGGGTAAGCGTGCCAAATGCCTTCTTCACCACCCTGTGATGCCAATTTCAAGGAACTATGTACCTGCACCCGCACGTCTTTCTGTTCAACATCATTCCCCAGGCCCCTAACATTAACTGAATAGGTCCTTCCCTGGTTTGTCCTACCAAAATGCCATGATTTCATTGGGATTGCCACAAACAAGAGGTTATAGTCCAACAGGTTTATTTGAAATCACAAGCTGTCGGAGCACTGCTCCTTTGTCAGGTTAAGTCTCCCAAGATGAAGGCACATATCACAACATTGATACTGAAAATGGTTCACGCTCAGACAAATTGTAGGGTCTCAAAGCAACGAAATGAAGAACCAGTAGAGACATAGTGAAACATATGTTGTAAATATATAGATTCACTCATTATATTTCTCAATACTCGGCCTGTGACTTGAAAGTGTTTATTTGATTGGGTTTTGAGCTTCAGGGTACATGGAGACTGTAATTTAAAGAGAACAAAGAAAAGGGCTTGTGGTGGTCTGGTTAGCAAATAGTGTCAAGGATTCAGAGAAGTTGTTACAATAATATTATGACAAGAGTTAAAACCATTACAAGATATGACCCCCAAGTTTATTTATTAGCTGTAGATGCTGGTGTTTGTCAAACTTTGGCCAATCTGTCTCCTTCTGTCTTTTCCTCTTGTTTCTGATGTTATTCAGGTGGTCATTAAACTCTCATTATTGGATTCCCTACATCTTCAAGTGCTCTCCTACTCTTGTGGTCAATGTGACTGGTGTGTAAAGCAATACTTCCCACCACTCTACCAGGACAATGGGAAGAGACTTTTATAATATCTGTGATGGTCTCCTTTCTGATGTGAATCAGCTTATATGCATCATAATGCCTTTTCTCTGCAAAATGAAGGTGGAATGCACGTAAGTCATCTGCTAAAGTAGCCTTTTATCAGGGTCAGAGCAAGGACAGCAGAGTATTAAATAGTGGAAAATCTTTCGATAATGTGTCAGCAATCAAGTGAATGGAAATTCTTTTAAAAACCCAGGTGATTGCGACAAAAGACAGCAATCCATGACAATGTAGCACTCATTCAGTACTGACCTGAATCCACAAGCTTCTAAATCAGTGGCCAGGATGCTATCACTGTATACCATCATACAAACAGAACAAGAACTTATGAAGGGATGAAGTGAAGCACTGGGACTAAGAATACAGGAAAGGGCAAGAAGGTCTGAGGTTAAATTGAGGCCTTGTCTGTTCTCTCAGGTGGATGTAAAGCCCAGAAAACCTCTTTGTACCAGAGCAGGGCAGTTCATCCTTGTGTCCTGGCAAATAACCATCCTTCATCCAATGCCTATTAACAGTTTTATAAAACAAAGAACTGTGGATGCTCGAGATTTGAAACAAAAACAGAAAATGCTGGAGAAACTCAGCAGGTCTGGCTGCATTTATGGGAAGAAAGCAGCATTCTGATGAAGAGTCACTGAACTCGAAATATTAACTCTGCTTTCTTCCCACAGATGCAATCAGACCTGCTGAGTTTCTCCAGCAATTTTTGTTTTTGTTCCTATTAAGAGTTTACTGGGTCAGTTATTGTATTGCTGTTTTTGGGATCTTGTTGTGTACAAGTTAGTTGCTGAAATTCCCACATTATAGCAATAGCTACAATTCAAAATATTTCATTGGCTGTACGGATGCACTAAAATTGTAAATGGTGCTACATAAATGCAAGTCTTTTCTTATTTTGATTCATAAGAAAAAAGAGTGCTGAAAGGAAGTAAAAGTCCTGTCTTAAATTGTGGTCAGTAAACACCTTTGCAGAAGTACATAGGATCAGAGAATTTTACACTACAGAAGGAGGCCATTGAGCCCATCGTGTTTGTACCAGCTCCTGAAAGAGCTACCCAGCTAGTCCCATTCTCATGAATCACAGAATCCCTACAGTGCAGAAAGAGGCCTTTCAGCTCATTGGGTCAGCACCAACCCTCCAAACAGCGTCTCACCCTGTCTCTGTAGCCTGCATTTACCATGGCTAATCCACCTAACCTGCACATCTTTGGATGGTGGGAGGAAACTGGAGCACCCAGCAGAAAGCCACTCAGACACAGGGAGAATGTGCAAAATCCACACAGCCACCCAAGGCTGGAATCAAACCTAGGTCCCTGGTGTTGTGAGGCAGCAGTGCTAACCACTAAGTCACTGCGCTACCTTTCCATGCCTGTCTTTAAATTCAACACTTTCCAACATTTCTCTCCAGCTGTCTTTTGAAACCTCTTATGGAAAATTGCACATTCCAAATCCCAACGACTCTAAGTAAAGAAGTTTCTCCTCATCCTCACTCTAAGCTCTCTTGCTGGCAATCTAGAAATTGTGACCACTAGTTATTGACATACCCACTGGTGGAAACAGAATATTCTTCTTTACCCTGTAAAAATTGTTCATAATTTTGAACACCTTAATAAGGTCTCCCCTTAGCTTTCTCTGCTCCAAGAAGAACATGCTCAATCTCTCCAATCCTTCCTTGTATCTAACATCCTTCATTACTTTAGTAAATTTTCTTTGCAGTCTCTCCAGGGCTTTAACATTCTTTCTTAAATATGGTGCCCAGAACTAAATACAATATTCCAAATGTCATCTGACCAATGATTTGTAGAGATGTAGCATCATGTCCTTGTTTTTGTACTCTATGCCTCTATGTATAAACCCAAGGATCCTATAAGCCTTCTTAACAACTGTTTCAACCTACTTGGCCACCTGCAGAGAATCATATACAAGAAACCCAACATTCCTCTGCTCCTGTACTCCCTTCAAAGTTATACCATTGAGCATGTATTGGCTCTCCGCGTTTCTTCTACCAAAATGTATTATCTCACATTTCTCTGCATTGAAATTTATCAGGCAGGTGCCTGCCCATTTGGCCAACTTGTCAATGTCCCTCTGAGGTCACTCAGCATCATCCTCACGATTCACTATTCTCCCTAGCTTAGTATCATCTACATAATTAGAAAGTTTTCCCTCAACACCCATTTCCAAATCGCATATATAAATCAGAAAAAGCAAGGGTACCAATATCAATCCCTGGAGATCTCCACTTTTAGCTCATCTCCAATCTGAGAAATCCCCATCTGTAACTATCCTCTGTTTCAAAACTTTTGGCCAACTTCTAATCCATGCTGCCAAGGACTCATTAATCTCAAACATCTTAAATTTGCATTTTTCTTTTTAAAGGGCCTCATTCATAGATATCATGCAGGAAAATTTCTGGGGCTGCCAAAGAGTCTGTAATGAGCTATATCCTGTCCAGGCAAATGATCCACTCACTTCATGGCTTGATTCCATAAGTATGAGTTCCTCAATAACTGACACCATTATTCCACAAAATTTCTTGGATGCATGTTAGTCCATGCCCATTTTTTTGCTGAAACTTGCTGGGCATCATGGAATAGCTGGAACACTGGCAATTCTGATGCCCATTTAGAATTCACTCTTTGCTTAGAATCCTGCCTTTTCCAGAAACAAAATGATTGAACGCTATCAAACCTAAACATTGGTATGAGAAAGTGAGAATTTACACCGTTTAAACTGAAAGCTGACCTATGGTCTACAATTACTGTTAAAAAGTTGTAAAACATGCTTTCACCTGTCATATGGGACAATTGTAAGAACATCAAATTCCAAAGGTAAACAGCACAAAGTCCTTCAAAAGCCAATGTTGCTTGGGAATCTATTCATAACTCTTGAGCTGCGATGGGTATTTATGTGTTGTAGTGCAATCCCAGTCATTTTTTATTATGCACTTTACCACTGTGATTTACAAGATTTTATTAGACAATAAAATCCTTCTTCTAACAGGCACAAGACAAAGAAAGGATGACGTGACCTCAAGCAGCTCATTTATAGAGGAAGTCCAAATTCCTGCATTCCACTAAAATGATACAAAGATTTTAATGTTTATTTTCACTGAAATAGAATGGCTTGACATAAGATAGAATGAAAATGATGAAGGAAATTCATCTATAATCCTCGCTGTGAAACCATTTTAACTATATTGACAATGATGTCAGAATAATGGGCAGAATTTTGTAAGGTCCGAAACAACATGGACGACAGTAGAAAATCTGGGAATATCTGTGAAAAGTTCAGTGAGGTTTTTAGCAAGATTGGAAACAGCAATTTGCATTTTCAACAGGGTGTCACAATCAAATTCTTGCTTGGGAGCTGTAAGATGAAAATTGTCAGGGAATATTGTTCATCGTCCTGGAATCTCACCTCATTAACATGTAGCTTCCCATGCTACCTCTTGCTGGATGGAAATTAGACACCAAAAATTCCCAACAAGACAATCGGATTGGGTGCCTAGCAACTCCAGCTCACTGCTTGCTTCTCTGGACCTCCAGATTGGACACCTAGTACCAAGATCTTAGGGCAGTCTCCAGGGGCAGTGTGCACCCCATATCCATAGACGTTGATATTAAAATATACCAGCCTGCTCCCAACATCATGGCACATCTGTAATCCTCTTTTGCACTGTAATGCTACACATTGGAGTACATTAGCATTTCTCATTGCAATGCTGTTGCAAGGACATTTTTGGACAGGAACAGAGCACATGCATTAGAGAAGGCTGCATCTCAGGGCTGCTCACTCACTTTGTGCCTACCTGGATGTTTGCAGCATCTCTGCCTTGCATTGCCTTTTTAATGCAGACACAAAGCCAGGCAGCTTGTTATACTTGTCAGCAGGCACTAATCCAGGAGCTTGACATATTGCCTTATGTCACCATGTTATGTTGGTGTTACACCTGCATCATGTGCCAGTAGCTGATGCGGCAGAAACACTGCATATGCTATAACCAAATGTCCATGTCTTAAAGTTGGGGCGGAGTGGTGCTCAGTCACATCAAGGGAGACCACCCGCCAATCAGGGTATCCCAGCACAGCAAGTTATGGGCAGCCTCTGATATCAGTCCAAGGGCTTGGGTACAGTTAGCAGTGATCAGGGTCAGGTCCCACTCCTCATACGGCGTGAGGTACGCCACTTCCCATCTTTGCTCTTTCTGCCCTTATTTGGGCAATTTTCTCCTGCATGGAGACTAAAGGAAAAATTGAGGGAGATCAAAATGGGTGGCACAGCAGTAAGCATTGGTGCAGGTAAGGGAAGGGTGCTGAGCAGTTCTGAGTGAGTGAGTAGGAGGTACAGTGTGAGTAATGTCGGGGTTTGGGTGAGTGAGAGCAAGCGAAGCTGATGCGACATGCAATAAGGAGAGGGGTAGAGCATGAGGTTTGGTGAGAGGTGGGGGCAATCACAGGGGTAGAGTGAGTGTGAGGTAGTAGAGAGAAAATTGCATTGTGGAGAAGGTCATTGAATTTATTCTACATTGCAAAGTAGGTGGCTAATAGATGAGTTTGGGATGATAGTGTGTGAAACTCCACTATAGAAACTCTCCATGAAACTCAGTGGAAATGACAACCGAAAGAACTGCGGATGCTGTAAATCAGGAACAAAAACAAAGTCGCTGGAAAAGCTCTGCAGTCTGGCAGCATCTGTGAAGACTTCACAGATGCTGCCAGACCTGCTGAGCTTTTCCAGCAACTTTGTTTTTGCTCAATGGAAATGACACCTGGCCAAAATACTGTATGCATTTAGCCGCTGTCTTTTCAAGGGGCTCTTCTTACAATTTTTCATGGACTATTTTTTGACTTCTGGGACCTTTTGATTTCAGGGGCTCCTTTTTCATTCTCACTAACTCCTTCTGTAGGTGAGATGCAGTCAGGTATCTCACAGAAGCAGAAAAATTCACCTATATCCTCAATAATGATCAACCTGCTACTCAGCTGAAAGCTACAACATATAAAGTGAGCTTAGATTCGCTAGGCGGAATTCAAATTGACTCAAAACAACAGCCATTAGTTTACAACAATTTTTTTCAATTATACACACTTCATAAGAAGCACATTAACTATCAAGGAGTTCATTACTTGTGACATCATGTTTTTCTGGATCCCAGTTAGCCAGGTATTCCATTGTTGATAAGCTCTATTTGGCAGTTTCCCTCCCTCTCCTCCTTTACAGACGTTCTTACTTCAAGCCACTCACTTCTTGCCTTTCCTGACAGACTCGCTCACTCCCTGGCCATACCTGGCAGTTTCATTTCATCCTCTAGCCTTGGCAGGCAGACTTGCTCTACACCCCTGGCCTCACCTATGGGCTTTACCCTCTGGTCTTGGCCAGGAGACTGGCTCTCCCCTCTGGCCTCACCTGGCAGACTTGCTCCCTTAACCTCCCCTGGCGCTCGCTTTCTCCTCTGGCTTTGGCCAACACATTCGCTGTTTCCAGGCCCTGTCACTCTTGTTGCTCACTTGCCACTCGTTCAGTCACAGGTTGTTTCTCACTCTAGCTGCTGCTGGTAGTTTCATCAATGAGTCCATCAGCAGCAAACACGGGGGAGAAACAGCCTGTGATTGGAGACACTGCTGCTTTCAAAATGTCTCAGTTTCATGTGCCGCAGAAACCCTTTTCTGATTGGTTGCACTGATGTTTCATTTCCCTTGGGTGAATTTGGCCACTTTTGGAGGCAATATGACCTGTTGTCCCATGCATTTTGAGCACTGATTTGAAATAATTTTGCTCCAAGTTAACCTGCTCCAGACACTGGATCACACAACTGAAATTTGATCTAGAGATAACACAGTGTGGAGCTGGAGGGCCACCGCAGGCCAGGCAGCACCAGAGGAGCAGGAAAGCCCATGTTTCGGGTCGAGACCCTTCTTCAGAAAAAGTTGATTTTCTGAGGAAGGGTGCCGACCC
>NC_063350.1:16909997-16914974 GCF_021869965.1 Rhincodon typus
CTTCACACTGTGTTATCTCTGACTCCAGCATCGGCAGTTCTTACTATCTCTGAAATTTGATCTTTTCCTTTATGAGAAAATATTTCACTATTCACCATCTGAAGTAGAATTGAACAGAGCAGAATGCCTGTCCCTGTCATAAGCCCCCAGCCCCAATTGTCCCCCATTTTTATTCTGTTTTGAACAAAGCATCCCAACATTGTTGATCAGGTGATGAAACTGAAAATGAACTGGAATTTTCTGAAGAAGGGTCCCGACCCGAAACGTCAACTTCCCTGCTCCTCTGATGCTGCCTGGTCTGCTGTGCTCCTCCAGCTCCACGGTGTGTTATCTCTTATATATGAAACTGAAAATGTATCACATTCTGCTTTAGTTTGCGCCCTGACCTTTTAAAGGAACAGGTCATGGCATCTGGGCATTACAGGAGGAGCAAACTTGATGGGCCGAATGGCCTAATTTTGCTCCTATATTTTATAGTCTTATGGTAAAAGCATGTTTTATAACTTTGCATCATTGAAACAGATCTTCGATAATAGACATGAAATGTGAGGATAAGCCTTCGAATTGATACCAATTTTAGATTCGGTGTCAGGTTCAAGTTTGGAAGATGCATGGTATATGTCACAAAACATTGGCAACATAAAAACAATGATAATGAAACAACATATTTAGAGAATTAAGTTTAAACTATTTCAGAAGTAAATCAGCCCTACATCTATCACTAGATTATTGGTTAGTCTTGTCCATACACAGGAGCAGATAACCATTATCTCAAAACTACACACTTCATGAAATACTCAATGAATCAGACATATGTTCATTACAATATAATCAGTATTATATCTGTTACCTTCTCTAGAAATAGCAAATCATGTTCATATCTATTTGTAGATAGCCAGAATCCACATATACCATGCTGTAGATTAGTTAATTCTGGCTGAGATAAAAGCCAAGAATTTTTTGAATCAAAGGAATGCAATTTAAAGGTTGGTCTAGTGGGGGAATTGCTGAGGATGTGGACTTTTGGATTTCTACCTTTTTACAGATGCTATTTTATTCATTGGATTATGGCATTGGTGGCTAGGCCAGCATTATAGCCATCCCAAAGGGCATTTAAGAAGAATCCTATTTTATTGCTGTGTGTCCAGAGTCAGATGTAGTCCATGCCAGGTAAGGATGGCAGTTTCCTTCCCTAAAGGACATTAATGAACCAGATGTTTTTCTTCCCCTGACAATTGGCAGTGGTTTCACAGTTATCATTAGATTTTTAATTCCACCCGCCATGGTGGGATTTGAATCTAGTCCCTGAACATCACTGGGGTTTCTGGATTAACAGTCCAGCAATAATACCACTAGGCCATAGTTTAACAAGCATCAGGTTTAAAAATTAGTCACTGATCTTCCATCCACTGCTATCTGTGGAAAAGGGTTCCAAATATCTACACCCCTTAAGAGTAGAAGTGTTTACTATCATCCCTCCTGAACAGTCTAGCCCTAATTCTCAGGCTATTCTCCTGAGTTCTAGAATTCCCAATTAGTGGAAATAGTTTATCTTTATCTACACTATCTTTTCCTGCTAATATCTTGAAGAGTTGGTGACAATTTTGCAGAACACTGCCACTAACTCTGCAAGCAAGAAGCCAAACTTCTGGTTGTTCATCATTTCAATCCATTACTCTGCTCTCATCCTCACGTTTCTGGGTTTAGTCTGCTGCAGTGTTTCAGTGCAGCTGGAGGAATTGTGGCTTATTTGCTGCTTAGGTACGTTACAGCCTTTCAGACTCAACATTGAGTTCACCAACTTCAGCTGATAAACTGTGTCCTCTATTTCGATATTCCCACCCCCTCCATCACTGTGTCTGAATCTTATTTTTTATGTTTTTGCTTTCATTTTGAACTGACCCTTAATCGACTATAAACACTTACTCTGGATTTATGCTTTGTCACCTCTCTACAACCATTATCACACACTTTTCCCTTTATGATACCATTGATCTGTAACCTCCCTCGTGTTCTAACCTGTCCCTGATCTGACTTTAAATAAAAACTGAAAAGACTGCGGTTGTTGTAGATCAGAAACAAAAACAGAAGTTGCTGGAAAAGCTCACCGTGTCTGGCAGCATCTGTGGAAAGAAATCAGAATTAACATTTCAGGTCCGGTGACCCTTTCTCCTGATCTGACCTTCTTTTCCACTTGCTCCTCCCCTCCATCTCCAAACCTATCAGATTTCGACGTCTCCTCAGTACTGAACAAAAGCCATATCTGACTCGAAGTGTTAACTCTGTTTCTTACTTCACAGTTGTTGCCAGACCTGCTGAGTTTTTCTAACACTGGTTGTTTTCACTTGAGATCTCCAGTATCTGCAGTCTTTTACTTTTGTTGATATGAGATTAGCCTGATTCACTAAAGGTGGGTTAGAAGGGGCATCTCTTCTGCTTGCTGTACTAGGGGTCATGCATTCAAGGTAAGAGGGGGAAATTTCAAAGGAGATGCGAGGGGCACATTTTTTACATAGAGAGTGGTAAGTGCCTGGAACGCGCTGCCAGGGTTAGTGGTGGAGGCAGATACCAGAAGGGCATTTAAGGGGCTTTTAGATAAGCACATGAATAAGCAAGGAATGGAGGGACATGGACAATGGGCAGGCAGAAGGGATTAGTTTAACTCGGTGACATATTTGGCCAATATCGTGGGCCAAAGGGCCTGTTCCTGTGCTATGCTGTTCTATCAACATGGTGAGGAGCTGGAGGAACACAGTAGGTCAGGCAGCATCAGAGGAACAGGAGAATCGACGTTTCGGGTCAGTACCCTTTGTTGGACTGATGAAGGTTTCTAACCCGAAACATTGACTCTTCTGTTCCTCTGATGCTGCCTGACCTGCTGTGTTCCTCCAGCTCCACACTATGTTGACTCTGACTCCAGCATCTGCAGTTCTTGCTATTTCTATACTGTTCTATGTTCTATTTACACAGCTCCAGCACTTTGAAGATAGGTGAATAATGTGGGGAGTAGATGTGACCCTCAGAATTGAGCTTGAATCATTCCCAGCTAGATCTACATCCTCTCAGAATCAATTTACTACTTGTTGTGGTCTACCCTGGGAACTGAAGGTCCCAAAGACAAACAGCACTTGCTCCCAAAGGATTTGTTGTTGGTTAGTACTGCAGGGGACATGCTTTCCTATAATAAAGCTTAAAATTTCTTGCCCTTTAAAGTAGGTCTAATTCAAGTTCTTCCCAAGGAGTCACTCAGAGTCCTGGTGCTTCTATGGAATTGGCTACTTGTTCACTATTACAGCTTCAACTTTCAGTCCTGGTTTTTAAATGTTCTTCTGTGTAATTATTCTAAACAAATTGGACTGTTAGTATTTTTTCTTAGCCTGAAGGCAAACGATATGACAATGTCACCTTTGCAAATTTAAGGAGTGGACCAATTTAAAGTGCTGTAGGCTCCCTATGTAGTTGCTGGTACACTGTAGCAAAATATTATTGTTACTAACGTTGCACTCTTCCATGACACAACTACACACACAAAAATTCCATTTATGGAACACTGAAAGTTTATGATTGAGTTTAAAAAATTGGGAGATTGCTCAAATTTAGTATGTCTAATAAATAATAAATTAATCAAGAACAAATCTATATTATGAAACAGAATTTCCTGAAGCATATTATAAGGGACATCAGAGCACTAAACAAACGTTAAATGAAGAGTTAGTGTAGATTACTGAAAGTGGAGCTCAGTTAGGCATTTTTTTTCAATATTCATATTGCTACACTTCACAACTTTTGGATGTGAAGGGATATTTGGCAAAGGTGGATATTTGGTGTTACCCTACAGATCAGTCATGACCATATTAAATGGCAAAACAGTTACGAGCGGATAAATGGTGTAATCCTGTTCCCAGGCAGTAGGTGTTAGGAACAGTTCATGTGGCCACTTATTCATCATTTTCAGTCTATATCACATCACCTATCTCTGTACAGTCTCTGAGGCCTGATTGAATAATTGTCTTATGGTAACATTACAATATTTCTATCTGGCCTTTCACTTTAATTCTGTTGGAGTGACGACATTGCTTCCACTCATCTTCTTATTGATTTTTTTCTTCATTTAATCATAAAGTCTTATATTTTTAATTATCACCATTGTACGCAAGACCAACAATCCATACAGGCGCTGTCCTGATCAAATGCAACTCAATTTATAACTTAATAAAAACCGAAAGAACTGCAGATGCTGTAAATCAGAAACAAAAACAGAAGTTGCTGGAAAAGCTTAGCAGGTCTGGCAGCATCTGTGAAGAAAAATCAGAGTTAACATTTCGGGTCCGGTGAACTGATGGTAGCTGGGAAAGTGTCAGAAACCTTGCCACCCCTCTCCTTGTTTGAGTCAATCCTTGAAACCTACCACAAACAAAAGCAGAGGCCGCTGCAGAAATTCAGCAGGTTTGGCGGTATCTGCGGGAAGAAAGCAGAGTTAACGTTTCAAGTCCGGTGACTCTTCATCAGAACTCGAAACGTTAACTCCCCTTTCTTCCCACGGATGCTGCCAGGCCTACAGAGTTTCTCCAGCAATTTCTGCTTTTGTTTCAGATCTCCAACACCTGCAGTTGTTTATTTTTATCTTAAAACCTACCACTCTGTGACCAGAGATAGTAGGAACTGCAGATGCTGGAGAATCCGAGACAACAAGGTGCAGGGCTGGATGAACACAGCAGGCCAAGCAGCATCATAGGAGCAGAGAGGCTGACGTTTCCGGCCTAGACCCTTCATCAGAAAAGGGGGAGGGGAAGGGGGTTTTGAAATAAATAGGGAGAGAGTGGGAGGCGGATAGAAGAGGGATACTGGCTCCATCCCCGCCTCTTCGACCTGTTTGTTTCCTCTCCACCTATCCTCTCCTCTATCCCTCTTCTATCCGCCTCCCACTCCTTCCCTATTTATTTCAGAACCCCCTTCCCCTCCCCCTTTTCTGATGAA
>NC_063350.1:16915074-16986698 GCF_021869965.1 Rhincodon typus
GCTTGGCCTGCTGTGTTCATCCAGCCCTGCACCTTGTTGACTCTGTGACCAACCTGCCTGAATATCACCTCAGGTGGTTTGGTATTAAATTTTGTCTGATTAGACTCCTGTGAAGTTTTTGGGATTTTTTTTGCCAAGTTACAGGTGCTACATAAATGCAAGTTATTGTTGTTAAGTGTTGGGAAGGAAACTAATTTCAAATCAAATGGCCTCAATCTGGAACATTTCTTGCAGGTACCAATTGTTTTTGCTTCATGAATGGCAAATATTATCTGACCGTTAACAGTATTCTGAAAACACCTCCACTAAATGCTGTCTCGTCACTCTACAGAACTGCCAAGTTTGCTTGTTTAAACAGTTTGTTTTTCTCAAACAATAATCAGCACGGTGAGGGCAAAGGGCCGGGGTAATTGTGATAACTCTCCTGAGAAACCAATGCTTGGGTAATTGTATAACTCAAGGTCAACAAAGTAGACATACGATAGAAAGCTCCCCACCCACATTCATCAGGCACCACAGAGAGTGTCAGTCCTGAAAGACGCGGTTATTGGAAGGGCGGGTGGGGAGGGAAGGCGAATACCAAAACGGAGATGAAATTGACATCCAACGTTAATGTTCCTGGACACGTTGTAATGATACAACTATGTTGCTGATTCTGATGTGCATGTCCTTCCCAGCGCTGTTGCTGCGCTTTACTTTTACAGTTCTCCTTACTCTCTTATCAGCAAAACAATGCACTAAGCTTATCTCTGCATTATAAAAAAAGGCCCTGAAATCCATGCTTATTGTTAATTATGATATTCGTCAAGATGAAACCCTGAGCTACGTGCAAATATCGATTAAACCAACGCTTGAAATGAAACAGACTTTTGTGACAAGATGAAACATGCCTGTTGCTTCTAGTCTCTGATACATTATGAATTAACATTGGGAAGTCTTTTAGAAATAAAAGTATCTTTTACCTAAATGTCGCACGTGACAGCACTGTTTAAATGTTAAACATATGAAATTGCCTCAAACTAACAGAAGCGTAAATTAATACCGATATTAATCGACTTGAACATCATATCAAAGACAGCAATGCACTTCTATGTATGCGTTCAATTGCAAACGGAACTTAAAATGGTGATAAGGAACTGACAAATACTCGAAAGTAATTAGCACCGTCACGGAAAAACGAGCAGCACAGAAGCAGTGCTCAGATATTCCAACCGACTCTATTCTAAAAAGAACACTTCAAAGCTAGAACAGATATGAACAGTTGACAATAATAGAAATATCGCACACTCACTCCACAGCCCTTTTTGGAAACGATTTCATGTAGTTTTGCTCAGCTTTTACTTTCCACTAGGAACTAGCATCACCCAAACGCAACTCGCAGGATACACGGAGGTAACAGGATGGTACAGGACGCCCTTAGCTCATGCTTGCAAACCTAGTTTGTGCTTCTTTTCCAGTTCTGGCAGCTACATTGGAGAAAAAAAATAAACCCGTCAGACAGGTTTTGTTATAATATTATAACAGGTAAAACTAGTCTCCTCCATGCCATGTAACTACTGAATTAAATATTTGCTTTGTGTTTACTGTATGACTGAATCTCCAAGGCTTCTGGTTTAACAGAAAACAGAGCATTCATCTTTCCAAATAAAACAAAACACTTTCCTGCTTTTTAGTCACTTCACAAGCTATCTGTTCATTCAGACTGTTAAATTGTCTGTTTCTACTGGTCAAATCAAATTAAACTCTAACTTTCACAAATATTGATATTCTGAGATTTTCCAAGATTTTGCCATCACAGTCATTTTGAAATATATTTTCATTCTGCAGTTATGTTTATTTGTGCATTTGCAAAAAACATAAACGCACAGCTTGGCATTCTTTGAATTATTTAAAATGTAACATGTTTGGACATGCTTGGAAATAGATCCAAAAGTCGAGGAATTTTTAAAATGCAGTGGAGTGAAAAATGTTAATTATGCATGATAATTCACCAGTGAAATGAATATGGAGTTTATGAAAAAAGCTTTTGTTCAATCCAATTACTTTTCTGACTTTCATCAAAGGTATGAAACTTGAACAGTTTAAGGAATCTGATGATTGCATCCGTTATTGTAGACAATACAAACTGAATGAATTCCATTATGCTAATCTTCATTATTGATATGCTGCAGACAGGCAGACCATGAAAGTGGAGGGATATAAAATTAGTCACTTCCTAAGATCTGAATGAATGTGCATCCTATTTCGGTATGGATTTTGAGTAACTGAATTAAATTAATTTAACAACGGTTTTATTTTAAAATGAAGAATGTAGTGCACTGACTTTGTTTTTTGCATTCTATGGTTTTAAACTTTAAATTGACAAAAAAATGGTTGGGCAGCCCCTGATAGGGTGCTGTAAGAAAAATACCAACTAATGGCTAGCAGAAATTAACAAAAGGTGAATGGAAAATTACTGAATTAAAATAACATTGTCTGGGGTGAGGATGTATCCCAGCCACTGTGATGTCCACTGCTCTCTCCTTGATTTATATTGAGGTGTATTCATCTCAACTGAATCAATACAGGTGGTAAATAAGTTAGTCTTAGCTCACTGATATGGTGGGATGATGGGTGAGGTGGGGAGTGGATGGGGATGAGTCTTGTTCTAGAGTTGCCCTGTGTATAGGTATCACATGAGGGCAAACTGAGCATCGCCTCCATTTGTTCCATTGATTCAATGGCAGCGGTTTTCTCTTGGATTGAGGATGATGTCTAAATAAGGATCCAGGTTTCTGCCATGGGTCTTCATGGGAGTGAACTGGCCAATTCTTGTCCCGCAGATAAAGACATGGGGTCATACAGCATGGAAATGGACCCTTCGGTCCAACTTGTCCACGCTGACCAGATATCCTAAATTAATCTAGTCCCATTTGCCAGTATTTAGCCCATATTCCTCTAAACTCTTCCTATTTATGTACCCATCCAGATTCCTTTTAAATGTTGTAAAGATTTTGGGTATGTGGGCAGGACATCCTTCACTGTGGACACAGTACATAGGGATTGCTTCCTTTCCTTTTCTGCTGGTGTGCTGCAGCTTAATGGAGGTGTTATTTCTATTTTGGATGACGAGCAACAAATCTCCCTCAGTCAATCCTGTTGTGCTTTAAAGAGAGCTTCAGAATGTCTTTAAAGCATTTCTGTATTCTTTACTGGAAAGCTGACAACTGGGCGTTGAGAAAACAGGACCTGGGAAGGGAAAGAAGATCTTCATCCATTCATAGCGTCCAGCTTAGAAATATGTGAAATAGAGAGGAGTTAAAAGCAAAGGATATTTAAACTCTTTAAATAAGCGGTTGAATCAATATCAATGCTGACTGTCTTACGTATAACACGTGCTGCAATTTACATGGACAGTCAGACATGCTGGCCTGGAATCAAACCTCCATTCAACTGCTCTTATCCTTTTTTAATTTCAAAAATATACTTTATTCATAAAAAGATGCCTTTGTATATTTACATAGTCATAAATAGAGTTTGATTCTGTACAGTAGCATATCAAGGAAACAAACAAACATTAGAATTTGACTCTATCCAAACAAACCAAAGACTTATCTTACATATACAATATTATACTTACATGCATTCGAGGCACTAGGAGGATCTGATAACTTAACCATCACCCAGATGTTCCTATTCATGAAAAACCTCAGCCAATTCAAATGAAGTTTTCCCTACCTCGTGTCAACACTCTCACCTCTAAGTTACCACGAGTTCAAATAATTTCTCAGTGCAATACTGAGGTTAAATGCCATCTTTAAGGTATCTGTCCTCTGAAATGCATATAATATTCCATAATGCCACTCAAAGAAGAGAATGGGCATTCTTAGTATTCCGGTAAGTATTTACCTCTCAAATAAAACCTCAGATTATCAGGTCATTTGCCTCATCTCTGTTGTGGCATCTTGCTGTGGCGATATTGTTGTGTTCATTGTCTTGACAGATTTTTATAATGACAGTTGGTGATTCACTTCTGGGAACACTCCTTTATATCCTGATGGATGGAATTTATATCATGATGTCAGTTAACCATTTCAAGTACTAACTGTCTTATACAACATCTCCCCCCCCACCGCCACCAACTTTCACAACATCTCTCCCATCT
Source organism: Rhincodon typus (assembly GCF_021869965.1). NCBI lineage: Eukaryota > Metazoa > Chordata > Chondrichthyes > Orectolobiformes > Rhincodontidae > Rhincodon > Rhincodon typus. The sequence continues at coordinate 16,919,219 of NC_063350.1, forward strand.
CTTTACATAATCATTTCAAATAAGTAAGGTAGGTATATCTTTTGCTCCTTTGCCTTTTTAAATGCTGATGACTTGGTTGGTTTGGAAGTCTGCTGCTTGAGGATGAAACATTCAGAAGCCACACTGAAACCATGGTGTATCTTTGAGGTTCCCAATATCTGTTCTCTGGCTTCAATATCACTGTCAAATAGTTCGTTCCCTTGGAATCTCAAATTGTGCCAAAGAAGACAATTGTGTTTCTGAAAGAGGTAATCTGCACCTGTTGATGTTGTAATGAGGTAGACTTGCAAGTGGTCCTTCCATTCTCACATGTAATCTTTTGAAAAATAATGCCATGTTAATCAGACTCATTCATGGAATTTAAACCCGATTGAGTTGTTCTTGTAAACAATTAAATTGACTGCATTGAGAATATACTACTAACTACTAGTGGCTGGGGTGTTAAATATAGCCAATGATCAGGTTTTGAAGATTTGTCTGTGGTTGGAAGACAATTGAATAATTCCTCCAAACATGAGAAATCAGTATCACCTGATCTCTTAGTTGTGAAAAATTGTTGAACCCCAATGCAATTAATCTCAAATAGTATATTTTTTTCTCATACGCTCAGTGGATATTCGTCTGAAATCTATGAAGTCTTCTTCTTGTTGAGTTGAATTACGATGATCATTGGACTTAGCTTCCAAGCAGATTGAGGATTTCCACTATATTGTCAGATTTTATGATGTTCAGAAGTGAGAATTGCAGGATGCTGATGAATGTTGATATCTGTACCTTGCGGGTGTTCTCAGAATTCATTTGATTTTGAGTGGTGTTCCGCCTGCACCATGCCATCCTCTGCCAGATGGTTATGGTTTCAATATCCTCAAGCAAAGATTTATTTCAGACCAAATAGTAACACTGATTCTGATGTCAAAATTTGAAATGAATATGATCTGTATAATCTGTGTTGTAACTGATATAGACGAATCAATGATTACCCTAAGGAAAGGTTTATTTGTATCTTCCAATGGTGGGATACCAACATTTGAGTTCTAATGATGGTCAGAGTAGTCTGGGTCTTCACTCAAAGATGCTTTCTGTAAAACGTTAAACTCTGTGTGCACGTAAGTGCTCTGTATTTCATTGGTTGTTTTTGATCTCCATTCCAAACATTGTTTGGAAATGTCCCACATTCTTACAAAAATTGCATTGGCATGATAAAGCTTGACAATGTTTCTGTTTGTATGGTATTTTATTCACTCCATATCTAGAACTTTAACTTCTAGCATCAAAGATTTCAACACATTTTATGTTCTTCGACCATGTAGTGTTTAGTGTATTTGCATCTTAGAACAGTGGTTTTGTTACATAGGTATTGAAAATCATAATGAACGAGAATAATAAAATAATGAAAATCAAGTAAGTGAAAGTAAATGTAATAAAACCTGAAAGATGCTGTAAATTAGAAACAAAAAAAGAAATTGCTGGAAAAGCTCAGTGGGTCTGGCATCATTTTTGGAGAGAAATCAGAGTTAACATTTTGGACCAGTGACCCTTCCTCAGAACTGATGATAGCTCGGAAAATGTTGGTTTACATGGAGAAGGTAGGGTGGGGGCGCGGAATTGGGGGGAGAGGGGGAAGGAGTAAATGCAATGTTTATGAGCAATCAATGCAGTTGAGAAAAGTGGGTATGCTGTGAAATTGTTTGTATCATTGAAGTGTGCCATGTTACTGAAAAGGTTTAGAAAGTTGACAAAAGTCTCATGAACTTCTTGAGCCAGGTTGACTTTCAGTTCCCATAATTCTCTTGTGCTATTGTTGGATTTCAGTTTCTACCATAGTCTGGATTGTTCTTTTCAATTTGAGATTATCTCTTGATTGTAACATATCTGAAGGAAATGAAACAGAAGTTTGGATGACAATTCTGTCTCCAGTTAGTTCTGGTTGTAAACCACAATAATTGCAAAATTCTGAAAATGCAGGAAGATTGATTGATTGTCACGTGTACTGAAGTACAGTGAAAATCTTTGTTTATGAGCAGTACAGTCAGATCATTGTAAGCAACGATGTACAGATCAAAAAAGACTTAGAAAGGGGCATACAGGTTACATTGCACAGTGTGTGCACTAGGCGAGATCAATGTTAGCAAGATCAGCGTTATTTGAAGCTAGAGAGTCCATTCATCAGTCTATTAATGGGCGGGAAGAAGCTGTTCCTGAACCTGCTGGTGCATGTGTTCAGGCTTCTGTATCTTCTGCCTGACGGAAGAGGTTGTAGCAGCAAGCCGTGTAAATGGAGTCCATGGATGGAAGGTTGGCCTCCATGATGGTCTGGGCTGTGCACACCACCTTCTGGAGTTTTTCACAGTTCCTGGGTGGAGCAGTTGCCATACCAGGCCTTTATGCAACGGAACTGTATGCTTTCAATGGTGCATCTGTAGAGGTTGGTGATGGTCAATATGGACATTCCAAATTTCCTCAGCCGCCAGAGGAAGAAGAGGTGTTGTTGTGCCTTCTTAACTGTCACATTTATGTAGGAAGTCCAGGACAGATTGTCAGTTATTGTCACTCTGAGGGACTTGATGTTTCCCACCCTCTCAATCCCAGTTCCATTGTTGTAGATGGGGGTGTGTCTCCCCCTTTCTTTCTGAAGTCAATGAGCAGTTGTTTAATTTTGCTGACGTTGACAGAGAGGTTGTTTTCATTGTATCATGTCACCAAGCCCTCCATCTCCTTTCAGTATTTTGGCTCATTGTTCTTAGATATCCGTCCCACTACGGTGGTGTTGTCAGTGAACTTGTAGATGGCATTCATTTGGAAATTGGCAACACAGTCGTGGGTGTATAGGGAGTGCCAGAGCGGGGAGTACAGTAGGGGGCTGAGGATGCATCCTGGAGGGGGCTGGGAGGGGGTGGCTCCACTGTTGAGTGTTGTTGTGGAGATGGTGCAGTTACCTATCCCCACTGATTGTGGCCTGTGGGTCAGAAAGCTGAGGATCCAATTGCAGAGGGCAGAGCTGAGTCCTAGGTTGCACAGTTTTGAGATCAGTCTGGAGGAGATAATGGTGTTGACTACAGCTCTGCCTTCAATGTGCAGGAGCCTGACGTAGGTGTCTTTGTTGTCCAGGTGTTCCAGGGACGAGTGCAGGGCTAGGGGTATGGCATCCTCTGTGGACCTATTACGTAGGTAGGCAAATTGTAGGGGATCGAGGCAGGCTGGGAGACTGGAGTTGATGTTGGCCACGACCAGCCTCTCGAAGCACTTCATGATAGTTGAGGTCAGAACCACTGGACGGTAGTCAGTAAGGCACACTGCATGTGCTTTCATAGGTACGGGATGATTGTGGTCTTCTTGAAGCAGGTGGGGACTTTGTCTTGTAGGAGGAAGAGGTTGAAGATGTCAGTGAATACCTCTGCCAGTTGGTCCGCACAGGATTTGAATGTTCGGCCAGGGACACCGTCCGGGCCTATTGCTTTCCTTGAGTTGACTCCCAGGAAGAGAGGTTATTTTCATTGCACCATGTCACCAAGACCTCCATCTCCCTTTGGTATTTTGACACGTTGTTGTTAGATATCCATCCCACTACAGTGATGTTGTCAGCGAACTTGTAGATGTAGATGACTCCTGATGTCTGCAGCGGTAATGGAGGGAACGGATACGTCTGGGACATTTGGGGCAGGGGTCACTGTGCCACTGGCATTCTGCTCAAACCAAACATAAAAAGCATTGAGCCTTCAGGGAGGGATGTATCTTTGTCCGCTGTCTTGCTCCGCTTCATTTTGTATCCTGTCATATTGTTTATGCTTTGACATAGGCAACGGTAGTCTGTTTGGTAGGTTTGGGCCTCTAACTTGGTCCAATACTCCCTGTTGGCCTCCCTAATGGCTTTGCAGAGGTAATATCTGAATTTCTTGTATAGGTGTGGGTGATCCAACTTGAATGCTGTACACCTGATCTTCAGTAGGGAATGGATTTCCTGGTTCATCCAACACTGGATTGACTTCTTTGGTACACAGTCCTCCACACATTTGCTAATGAAGTCCGTGACGGTCGTGGCATACTTGTTTAGGTTTTCCGCTGAGCACTTGAACACGGTCCAGCCCACTGATTCCAAGCTGTCCCGCAGACGGTCTTCCACAGCCTCAGACCAGCATTGTGAAGGATCCTCCCGTTTCAGCTTCTGCTTGCAAGCTGGGAGGAGGAACACAGCGCCGTGATCTGATTGTCTGAAGTGTGGGCGGGGGATGGAGTGGTAGGCAACTTTGATGGTAGTGTAGCAGTGGTCCAGAATGTTTGGTCCCCTGATGGGGCAGGAGATGTGTTGGTGGTATTTTGGCATCACTTGCATGAGGTTGACTTGGTTGAAGTCGCCAGCCACAATGAGTAGGGCCTCGGGGAATTTTGTCTCTAGAGTGTTTGTGACGGTGTAAATCTCATCTAGAGCAAACCTCACAGCTATATGGGATGGTATGTAGACTGTTGTCAGGATGGTGGAGGTAAACTCTTGCGGTAGGTAGTAGGGACAGCATTTTACTGTATTCTAGGTCCGGGAATAATGGCTTGCCAGGGTTGCTACATCCAAGCACCAGGAAGTGTTGATCAGGAAGCATACACCACCAGCCTGCACTTGCCCATGCGGTGTATGCAGAACCCGTCAGCTTGTAGGGCACAGTCGGGAATGGCAGGGGTGAGCCATGTCTCCGTGAAACATAGCACACAACAGTCTCTTAGTTCCCTCTGGTAGGTAAATCTAGATCTGAGTTCATCCATTTTGTTTTCGATAGCCTGGACATTTGTTAGGAGTATGCTGGGAAGGGGTGTCTTGAAACCGCATCTTGAAATCACTGATAAAGTTGCTAACGGGTTCTCCTGGAAGCAGCATCCTTCTTTAAATCTTGCTGTGTCCAACATATTAATGGCACTGATGCAAAGTAATTATTAATAGCTCTCACAATATTATCAAATATATCTGCCTCTTCTCTTACAGTCTGATGTTTTGAAACATAATCTATTACCAGATCTATAGAGTAAAGAAATATACTCACTTGTTTTTTTTTTCTCTCAGCTGCTTTTGCAATCCTGAAACAATTCTGTATCATGTTAACTATCTCTTCCACATCATCCAGTTTAGCTCCATGTTTGCTCCCAGCTTTGTGCTTTTCAATCTTCTTGGAGGAAAATTTCTTGCCCCATTGTTATTGCAATTACATGCAGTTGATTCTCTTATGAGTTACTTGAAAGCTGGTGCAGAAATTTTAAATTTGTCACTGGCTTTATGTTCAGTGTTTTAATTTGTACTATCACTTCAGTTGTATTAAGTATTAAATCCGAAGAAGGCTCGCTGAACTTGAAACTCTAATCAAAAAATGCTAGAGATCACAATGGGTCAGGCAGCATCCGTGGAGAGAAAGAAAGCTAATGTTTCAAGTCTAGATGACTCTTTATAGAGCTCAAGTCATCTAGTTTGCTTTCCCTCCACGGATGCTGCCTGACCTGCTGTGATCTCCAGCATTGTTCGTTTTCAGTTCAGACTCCAGCATCTGCTGTAATTTTCTCCTACATTGAAACTTTAAAAACCAAAAGAACTGCGGATGCTGTAAATCAGGAACAAAAAACAAAGTTGCTGGAAAAGCTCAGCAGGCCTGGCAGCATCTGTGGAGGAGAAAACAGAGTTAACGTTTCGGGTCTGGTGACCCTTCCTCAGAACTGAAACTTTAATTCTGCTTTTTCTCTACAGATGTTACTAGACCTGCTGCATTTCTCCAGCAATTTCTATTCTTGTTTCAGATTTCCAGGATTCTCAGTTCTTTGTTTTATTTTATCAATTGTCATTTTATGTTGCAATAAATTTCACCCTTCCTGTAAGAGACTTGACTCACTCTGGGTGTCCAATATCAATGGCTGTATCCTGGGTTTATGATTTTTTTTCATGTAGCACTGATGAAACTCCCTGCGGTCTACACATGTTTTTTCAGCAGTTTTGACAGTAAATAAAGGTAGTTATTTACAGGCAGTCTTTGTACTGCCCTCAGGGCTTTTGCTTCCTTATTTGTTGGTTGCTACATTCACAGAAGCTGATGGGTCTTGTGCTTTTAAGCTGCTGAAAATTCAAAGGTGCACACACACATTTTTTCTGACTGGCATTTTTTCTTGTTTCTTTGCCTCAGATTGCTGTGGCTTTTGTAGAATTGAGGAATTATTGAAGCCATGCTTATCATCTCTTATCATCTTATACATGGGTACAATGTTCACCAGTCTCACTATCTTATATCATGGTGTGTTTAAACCATTTGGGATGTAATGGGTAGATTCAGTGCAACCAAATCTTTTTACATTATCCATCTAAACTACTGATACCAGGAGGGGATGGATGATGACACAAAACTTCAACAAAAGATAGGCTCAACCTTGATAAACAGAAAATAAACGTAAAGGATAAACAGAAAAGCTTTACACATGCCATGCATTATATTACATATAAGATATATGGTCTCTTATAAGACATCAGCTCATCTTAAGAGTAAGTACATATCACTATTACTGAAACATTCTGGTACGCAACTTAGAGAGAACTGAACAACTACAACTTTGGTTCGCTCTTCCCAGGAACAGTACTTTACATCCTGAAGGGTGGGACTTATCTTGTAATTTCAGTTAACCCTTTCAGGTGCTAGTTGCCTTATTTAATGTGTACCATCTACGAGATGCACTGCTGCAATTCACAAAGTCTCCTTTGATAGCACCTTCTAAACCTTCCACCACCTAGAAGGGCAAAGGCAACAGAGACATGGAAAGATTACCAGCTGCAAGTTCCCTTCTAGGTCTTGGCAAAATGTGCCATTCCTTGCTGGTTCAGATCCTAACAGCATTTTGGAAGTGTTTCACCAAACAGAAGAAGATGGCTCACCACCTTGTCAATGACACTCACATCTCATGAATGAACGCATTATAAACAGTTAAGTTGGAAAATTTTCCTTCCATTGGCTTTATACTTTTTATTTAAAAAATGTCTAGCCAGGCCGATTTGATAAAGTGTGATGAGGAATGGACATTTCTAATTACCCTGCACTAGCACCAGGATCTAGTATTGATTTTTTATACGTGTACAATTTTAGTTTCAGGTTTTCAGCTTAGTACGTAGCTAGAAGATATCCATGAATAGCTTTTCTTTTCTCTCCGATGTACTTTCACTCTGGGTGTTCTCTCAAAGAGCCATCCCAGGTTCCCTCATCACTTCATCAGAGTCTTTGGATCAGCTTTCACATACACTGATGACAGTTCTACCTCTGCCATCACTTGTCTCGGTTATAGCACAGCCTCCGTGCCATTAGACTGCTTATTCAGTTTTGGAGAAGATGCAGTTTCTTCTGGCTAAAGACTGACACCCATACTGTATGCATTTTCACTCATGTCCAATTCCCTCCATGATCTGTCTCTCAGACTGAACCAACCTTTTCTCCAACTTTCTCAACCTTGAGCTGAGTTTGCAATCATCTCTATAACATTGCCTGTCTCTGGCTATATCTCCCTAATTTGTCATTGATATGCTCAGCCTTGACTTTGTTGCCTCCTGTCTTGACTATTTCAGTATTTTTGTGTGGCCCTCCAGGCTTTCACCTTCTGTAGCCATAGCTCTTCTTAAGCTCTGCTGTCCATATCCTATCCTAAACCATATCACCAAAATTCTCAGCCTTCTGTTAAAATCCTTCCATATTCCACGCTGTTCTCTAAGTCTGAAACCTTCTCTCGTGTTACATTTATTTCCCACATCCCAACATCTCTCACAACCTAAATCTTCAGTTCCTCTCACCCTGACCTCTTGCATTTCCTTTCACCTCCCCACACCTACTGGCACTGCAACAAGAAACTGTCTGATACCTCAGCTAATGTTGTGTCACTAATGTGGTAGAAATCTATTTGTTTTCTTGCGTCGAGTTCAGGAGGTCGTCAAGTGGAAGTTTGAGTGGAAATTGCCTTTTGATGAGACTCTTCATTGTGGTACACCGTGTTCTGAGAATAGTGTGCAAACAAATGAGTTATGAACCTCAGAGTGACCAATGTCCAGCCAGAAAGATTCCAAACTATTGAAATATTTAATATTTATGAATGTTGCCCTAAACACTTCTAAATTAACAGCTTGAAACACGTACCATGTAAAATGCTGTCCTGTGATTCTTTCACATTCCTAAGAATGAAGTCTGTTTGCCACGTTTACATATAATCTAGAAACCTAACCAGTTTAGGTGTGGTTGTACTTTGATTATGTTTTCTCTCTGTTAGTTATGGTAATCAAAATAAAAGGCTTAATAAAAAACAGGTGATTTGTTCACAGCTTAAAATAACAAAATGCTGGCCTTTGGAAGAAATGATGTGCATTTACATTTTGCAATTGCAGTACCCAAAGTGCTACATACCCAAAGATGCACCTTTTAAAGTCTTGTTACTGTTATGATGTAAGGAAAATAAAGTCTGTGGGAATGGTTGAGTATTAGATTGTAGTTTGTTTAAAATAATTTAAACAACAGTTAGGGGAAAACAACAGGGTGGTAGGTGCACGACTAAATCCCAAAGTAACTTTAACAGTTACGTATAAAGTGCCGCGGTTTATTTTTTTCTCTCTTTATTCATTAACAGGACGAGGACATCACTGGCCAGGCAGCATTCATTGCCCATCTCCAATTGCCCAGAGGGCAGTTCAGAGTCAACCACATTGCTGTGGGTCTGGAGTCATATGTAGGCCAGACCAGTTTCCTTCCCTAAAGGGACATTAGTGAACCAGATGGGATTTTCTGACAATTGACAATAGATTCATGGTCATCATTAGATTCTTAATTCCAGATATTTTATTGAATTCAAATTCCACCATCTGCCGTGGCGGGATTTGAACCTAGGATCCCCAGAATGTTATCTGGGTCTCTGGATTAACAGTCCAGCGATAGTACCACCAGGCCATTGCCCCACCCTAAATAGGTTGGGATAGGGATTTTGTGATTTTAAGCTGTTGTGATACAAATCATTTCGAACATGGTGCCAAATTCACCCTGATTTTGGTGTAAATTCAGAGCTAAAACACAAGCATAATAAAACAGAGCAGTTCTTTTGGAATCAGTAGTCCTACTCTGTGGTTCGCTCTCTGAAAGGAGGGTCCAAGCACATTCATTTCTGCCAGCATTTCAATTGGATTTAGGTGAGAATGTTGAATGGCAGAATGAAAAGTAATGAAAAAATACAACAGATTGGCAAATTATGAGCAAGTTTTCAATGAGTGAGAGAAAAACACAAGGAAGTAGGCATGCAGTATCATCTTTGAACTTTTATTTTTCAGCAACAACAGCAATTGGAGCATGGACACATGTTGGCAACACTGCTGTGATTGCCAAGAAACAGAGTTCAAATTGTTTGCTTACATTATCACATACGCATTAATTTGCCTTTTGATTCTGGCACATGCCCCAAAGTTAAGGGCAATGAATAAACTTGCTTAATCATCTTTTTTAAATGAGATGGCTTTCGAATAATAATAAAAATGATTCAACACTTTTGAAAAATGCTCAGAGGCACTTATGAAGCACTTAGTTTACAAATGGTTCTGACACCACAATATGAGCAGTCAGGAAAACTCAATTTCTGGGCTCATGGCAGAATTAACTTGCAGCCACCTCTTAGAAAGAGGTGTTTTCAAGAAATATAATCAATATAAATTGTTTCAGGCAATAAGTCTGAGAGAAGTGTGCATAATTGATGAAGGGTCTAGGCCCGAAACATCAGCCTTTCTGCTCCTATGATGCTGCTTGGCCTGCTGTGTTCATCCAGCCCTGCACCTTGTTGTCTCGGATTCTCCAGCATCTGCAGTTCCTACTATCTCTGCATAATTGTACTGCTGGTTTTCCATTCGTGAGTGACTGCATATCCAGAGGAAAATAAACCAAAGTGTTTAAACCACAGTAAACTGAATGACTTCAAATCTATTCAGGCTTGCTGATTGCTCCTGTTTCCCATGTCTGTGGTGGTTTGTGATGGGATGCTCTCAAAATAGTCCGGTGACATGTCTGGGAGGAAGAATTGTGTAAGAGCAATAGTGGTAGGGAATTTGTTAGTAAAGGGAACAAATAGGTGTCTCTGTGGCCATAGATCTGACTTTAGGTTGGTACACTGCCTCCTGCTTGCCATGGTCAAGGATGTCATGGAACAGTGGCAGGGAGAGGGCAAACAGCCAGATGTCCACATTGAGACCATTGACACAGGAAGAAAGAGAAATGGGGTCCTGCAAACTGACTTTAGGGTGTTAGGTCAGAAGTTGAAAGTAGGACTTCAAAGGTAGTAAGCTCCAGATTACTCCATGTGCCATGGAATAGCAAGTATAATATAGGAGTAGAAGGATAATGAAGACAAAAGTGTGGCTGGAGAGTTGGTGCAGGAGGGAGGATATTAGGTTCCGGAGGCATTGTGACTATTTGTAGGGGAGCTGGGACCAGTACAAGTAGGATGAGCTTTGTTTAGTCAGGAGTGAGAACAATATCCTCATGGGCCTCATGGGAGACAACACAGTGTGGAGCTGGAGGAACATAGCAGGCCAGGCAGCATCAGAGGAGGGGGAAGTGAGCTGGGAAATAAGTAGAGAGAGGAGGGGTGGGGCTGGGGAAAGGTAGGTGGATGCAGGTAGGGGGTAGTGGGGATTGGTCAGTGGAAGGGTAGGTTGGATAGGTGGAAGAGAAGATGGACAGGTTGTGTCAGGTCAAGGAGGGGGGGATGAAAGGAAGGTTTGGATGTGGGATGAGGCCAGGGGTGGGGAGATTTTAAAACTGGTGAATTCTATGTTAAGACCATCAGGCTGTAGGCTCCCGAGGCAGAATATGAGATGTTGCTCCTCCAGTTTGCGGGTGCGTCATTGTGGCCCAGCGGCCCAGGATGGACATGTCACCCAGGGAGTGGGAGGGGGAGTTAAAATGGTTGATGACCGGAAGGTGTTGTCATTTGTTGTGTACAGAGCGCAGATGGTCCATGAAACGGTCCCTGAGTCTGCGCTTGGCCTCACCAAAGTAGAGGAGGCCACATTAGGAGCAACGGATACAGTAGCTATCCTGAGCCTCCTCCAGTGACACAATGACATCTTCTTCCCCACCTGTCCACGCTATCCTTCTTACCGACCAATCCCCACTACCCCATAACCTGCACCCAACCTATTATCACCCCACTTATCTTTCCCAGCCCACCCGTCCTCCCTCCTCCCTCCTCCCTCTTTGACCTGGCAAAACCTGTCCATCTTCTCTCCCACCTATCCGTCCCACCCTTCCCACTGACCACTCCCCAGCACTGCATACCTGCACTCACCTATCACCATCCCACCTACCTTCCCCAGCCCCACCCATCCTCTCTCTATTTATTTAAGACCTCCTTTCCCCCTCCCCCATTTCTGAAGAAGGGTCCCGACCTGAAACGTCAACTTTCCTGCTCCTGTGATGCTGCCTGACCTACTGTGTTCCTCCAGCTCCATACTGTGTTGTCTCTGACTCCAGCATCTGCAGTTTTTCCTGTCTCCAGGTGATTTACATCCTCATGGGGAGCTTTGCTAATGCTGTTGGTTTGGATTTAAATAAGATTGGCTGGAGAATGTCATCCTGACAAACAGCTCAGAGACAAGAGAGGCTGAGATGAAATTAGAAGTTAAAACACTGGTAATCGAGTCTACAGATGAACTGAGATAACAGGTAGGCTCATGGGAGTATGATATCATAGCTATAACTGAGACTTGACTGAAAGATGGGTAGGATTGTCAGCTGGATTTCAGAAGAGACAAAGAGGTAGAATAGAAAGGGAAGGGTGGTAGGGCTTTGTAATGTTGATTAATAAACCAATTATAGCAAAGAGGAGGGATGATATATTGGAAGGATCATCAAGTGAGGCCATCTGGGCAGAAATAAAAAACACAAAAAAGGCAAGCACACTGTTGGGTGTATACTATATGCCCACAAATAGTCAGAGAGATGTAGAGGCTTCGATATGTAAGCAAAGAGAAGTCGAAGCATAATAAAACACAATATTAGGGGATTTTAACAATCCACATATTAACAGCATTAGTTTTAGTGTGCAAGGTAAGGAGGGAAAGGACTATTACAAAGGTTGTGACTCTGATATTATGAAGCAAACATCAATAATGTGGTTTGGGTTGTCAACATTGTGTTATCTCACCAAGGGTTAATAAAGAAACCACCTTTAAATCAAGTTATGCTCTTCTAAGTACAGCCTAATCTAATTCAAAAATCATTTTCAGTTTACAAAATATATAGTTAGATATAATAGACTCATAAAGATCAAAATAATTTGCTTGTATTGAGACTTGAATAGGACCGGTTGTACGAGTTTTTGCTGAAAGCTTGTCTGTGAGAATTATGAATCTTGTCCTGTGAGAACTGTCAGTCATACCCTCCAGGAAATGTAAGTCTGATCCTGTGGGAATTGTTTAGCTTGCGCTATGGAACTGTATACCCTATCATGTGTGAACAGTGTATCTTCTGTGGGAACTGTGTATTATCTGCTTTGTAAACTGCGCATCTTGTCCTGTGGTATCTACATTTGGGTCTGCTATAATGTGATAGTTGCATTCCTGTGCTCCATTGCATTGTAGAAAATCTGGCTATAGAAATAACAGGGCCTATGGGAAAAGCGGGGTTAGGGGGAGACCACCAAAATCAAAAATCGCTCAAAAATCACTCAAAAGCCTAACACAATGAATAGCACAGTTTGAATAAATGTTTAATTCATATCTAATAAGGAAAAAGAAGTAAATTTAACACCTTACCTTGAAAAAATGTCAAGATGATTTGGTAGAGGAAGAAGTTTTGAGGTTGCTCTGTTGTTAATGCAAGGACTGAGAGTCATCATCATCATCACCACCTTCACAAAAATCACGGCGTACTGTACCTCTCACAGAAAGCGCTTCATGGTAAAATCTGCAAAATGATTACATGATGCTGGCATGGAGACTCTGTATGGTGTTAACATTGAATGCATTCAGAACAAAGCCCATGAAACAATCATGTCATGTTGACTCGTACTCCTCTGCGCACAGATGGAATCACATTATAGCCAACACAAGTTCACGTTTTAGAAATAATGTTCCCCTATTCATCAGTCATGTTATAGCCAATTTGCGTTGCCAGAACATGCATTATAGCAGAACCGACTTGTGTGCACATTGTCCTGTGGAGCTGTACATCTTGTTCTATGGGTACAGTGCATACACTGAGCAAGTGCAAACAAAATCTAAAAGTCTTCTAATGTATTGGAAAATATTTCTCCAATATATTAGTACATACGTTTCACACTGGCTTTTTTGAGGTTTGTGACATCTGAATTCAAAAATGTGTCATCAGTGTATACTTTCTAGAATTTTAGTACATAGAAATATACAGTTTGGAAATGATTATTTACAGCACTCCCACTTTAAACAAAACTATTGCCAGAGATTATCAATGAATGTATAACTGTAATTTACCATACATTTCTGAGCCCTTTGGCAATCCATACTGTTAAATTGGACTTAACTGATTGAAAACCACAAATTGGATTTTAAGACTGAGGCCACATGCCAGTGACTTGAAACCACCACTTCTAAGTTGGCTGAATATTTGTCTTACTTAACCTGATAAATTCCAAGCCATCAGGTGGAGACAACCTGACTGCAAAAGCCCAGCAAAGACCATTTCCTTAGGAGAATATGATGTATGAGATCTCCTGTCCTTATTATAGGATGTACAAACTAATCTGGGTACTGAACAAACATTAGGTGTGTTGAATTCAGGCAAGTAACTCTGGCTGTGAGAAAAATTCCACTAACAATGGAATCCACTAACAATGACGATACTTGAATTACTTGTACGTTGGGGAGACAGGATTGCGTACCAAATCAACTAAGTTTATTTTGTATTTAAGGAACTCTTTCCGCAGGTCACAGGTAGAAACAGAATGTGTGCTAAAGTTGCAAGATCACTGAATGGGCCTTGTTCTCTCTCTCTTCATACATCTTGTCTGTTGTTAGAGTATCAATTGGACAGAAATTGTAAATAATTCAACCCAGCAGTTGCTGCCTCCTGAAGAATAGATAAAATTTCCTTAAATCTTTACATTGCCTTGATGCTGAAGCCAAAAGGACCACTGAACCCGACCTGAAGCCAACCACCTCAGCAAACTACAAGATTATATCACTTTCATCTTTATTGTACTTTAAAAAAACTACCCCTCAATCAATCCTCTTGTTTTGTAATCTTTGTTTGCATGTGTGAACATGTGCATAATGCTGGGGATTTTTTTGTTTTGCTTTGAATGAATGGATAAATAACTTTTTTTCCCACAGCTGAAGTTAGTTTAACAGGATTTTGAAATGTTTAAACAGATGTGTTATGTATTGGAATATAATATGTTCTTGAAAATGCATTAACGCTATGAAGAAACATGCCCAACAGATCTACTTGCATTATTCAAAATTAAGGAGTTAGTATATTTTTAACTCAATCAAACAATGTATAAAACTTGTTAATAAGGTTAAAATCAACCTCCAATTTTATTCATATACACAATACCATGCAAGCAATCAGAACAAATTGTAAGGTAAAGTCACCATAGTCTTACCAGACCATGGGGCTGCTCTGTCATTAGAGAGAGACACCGGTGGTGGCTTGACTGAGGGTCACCACATCTTAAGTGAGGGGAGAGGTTGGGAAGGAGAGTCCTTCTCAATAATCTCAGGTGGCGTGGGTATTTGAACCCATGCTGTTGGCATCAAACTGCATTGTAAACCAGCTGCCCAGCCAACCAACCCATGCAATTATGCAAAACAAAAGAAAAATGTTGATCTTGAATTTGTGCTGGAAATTAAGGTTTAGCGGTTTGTTCTTCAAGAGACAAACTTTTAAACTGCAATCAATACTTTTCCCGTAATAAACCATGATGCTTGAAGTTCCTTTTTGTTGTAAATTATACATCTTTGTGAGGTTTTCCAACTTGGAACACAGATGGGGTCCTGAATTGGGAATTACTGATGAGCGAGTGGTGATGCTAAATGCTGTGATGGGTTCTTCTTCTTGATGCTACTCCCTCTGTGACAAAACTACAAGCTCATAAATACAGGTTTCACAGGAGGGTTTTGTTTATTCATTCATGGATGTAGGCATCACTCATTAGGGCAGCATTTATTGCCCATTCTAATTGCCTAGAGGACAGCTAGGATTTAACCACATTGCTGTGGGTCTGGAGTCACATGTAGGCCAGACTAGGTAAGGATTACATTTACTTTTCTAAAAGAAAATAGTGAACGAATGGTTTTTCCTGATGATCAACAATGTCTTTGTGGCCACTATTAGACTCTTAATTCCAGACTTTCATTGAACCCAAATTCCACCATTTGCAGTGGCAGGATTTGAACCCAGCTCCCCACCTGGGTCTCTGAATCAACAGTTCAGCAATAATACCACAAGGCCATTGCCTGCCATTCAATGTGTGAATGCTGATCGTTGCCTCACAATGAGGACAATCCATTTTCAACAAATGGTTTTTGATAGTTTTCTCTAGTTATCCTTTGATATGAATAGGGAGGGATCAAACCTTATTTCTGCATAAGTTTTGGAGGATAATGTTTAGTTCAGTAAAATTTGGACTTTTGAAGTTTCATCCCTAGAAACAGTTGAAAATCGCATGCTGAGGTATACATGACAGACAATGAATTTTAATTACTTAAGGTGATTACCTTTGAATAGACAACTCAGATGAAGGATATTTTCAGGGCTTGGCAAAGGTATCTCTTGTTCCATGTTATTTTGATGATCCTTTGTAAATTCCTATTGAGCTTGACTGCTTTCAGGTTAAGTGACATTGGCCATTTTAAAGTGTCTAAGCTTATTTTAAAGTTTTCTTTCAAGCCACATTCTAAGTCTTTTATGTTAATAATTGTTTGATAGTACAACACTTGAGTATTGCCCTTCAGGAAAATTGGTAAAAATTACCATTGTAGAGGGAAACAGTAGTCATACTTTATCAGAGGAGACTGCTGATTGTTTGGAAAGTGGATTCTGATTGGTAGAGATGTTGTCATGAGAATGCACCAGCCAGATGATGGCTAGCAGTTAACTGCCAAACTTTGTTTAAATTTTAAAGCAAGCAGGCTGATTCTAATTGGTCAAGGTTTTGCCCTGCGAAATGAAGCAGAGAAAGTTTGTCATGTGTTTTAATGAGTTGAAACAGGTACATTGTATGTTCTTTATGTCAACAAAGAACAGGGTCCTGTGTCAATTTTGGATTCCAATACACATGATTTCAATACACTGACAGCCTGACCGATAAGCCTAAATTGGTTACAAGCACAATCCTTCACACACTTGGGATTATTTAGTAAATGTTGTCAAATTGAAGAGTCACATATGATGTTGAATACTATCTTGTCAGTGTTGTAAGCACAAACTAGTTGGGTATGGTCAGCATTTTGCTTGTTGTGAACAGCGGAAGGGAAATACTGATTGATATGATCTGCCAGTTTATTTGACGTAAGACCTATATAGCTAATAGCACAGAGGCACTGAGATTCATATGACACATTAGTCATTTGTCTGATAGGCAGAATATCTTTTTGGATTGATGACAGCGTGCTGTTATTAGTGAACAACAGTCATATTTCTACTGCATAGCAGCAGTGTGAAATAGTTTTACCTTCCTTTTGAAATTCCTTATCCTTCTAGGGTAATCTGAGGCAGACCGGGCTCTTTTTTTCGGACTGACTATGATGGCCTTAGACCTGTTCATGCATTTGTGTGATACACAATGAGAAATGATCTGATCAGGGTAACTATTATTCCACAGGGTGGCTTTGATGTGCCCTATTTCAACATCATGTCTGTACACCAAGTTTGTGAAGTAGGAATTCTGATGTGTATACTGACCAGTGAAGGTAGGTTCATGGTAGGTAATAGTAGAAAACCCCTGCTCAATTTCTCAACCAGGGCATCAAGGAAAGCTCACTTTACATCAATTTCAATGACTTTCACTTTTGGTCCTGAGAAATGCTTGTCTTTGCAGACAGAGAGAATATACACACAAACTGTACTGTTTCAACTCAACAAAATATGACACACCATTCACTGCTTCATTTCTAAGAGAAGTGCTTTGACTAATCAGAGTCAATCTGCCTGGTTTAGAATTTAAACAATGCTTGACGGTTAACTGTCAATCATCATTAACTGACACATTCTGCATGGTAACAGCTCTACTAATCAGAATCCAGTTATCAATGAACCAGCTCTCTTCTTTATACATTATCAACATTGTTTCTCTTTTACTATGGTAATTCTTGTGAATTGTCCTGATGAAATGCCCCTTTTTCATCTTTGAAGTTAGTTGATGAGAATTAAAGGTTAATAGTCCATATTTTATATCATCACATCAAATTAGATGGAGTTAAGTGCAATTAAAAAATCCTCTTTTCTTTGTAGAATCTTGAGGAAACCTCTGCTTGTGTCGTTATAGTCAGAGGATGTCAATGGTTAATGACCCACTGAATTGACAAGCATATCCTTTTTCAAAAAAGAACCCTGCTGTGGTCAAATGATAAATGGGAGAGTGGGAACCATCCTACCACTCCTTACCTGATTGTAACAACACCTCAGACTGCCTGAGATGGGTGCCAAAATGTTAGACTACATGAAATCTTGTGATTCAAATTTACCACAAACATCACTTTGTAGATTAGTAATCAGCATATACTTTGCTGATGTTCAGACACACGCTTGAAATCAGATTTGCAAACCAGCATAACCTGGCTGCTTAAACCTTCTTACGAATCAGAGCAATTGAAGATCAGAAGGTGGCTGCTTGACCTAATGACGCTGTGTTGACGAACTTTGGTATTAATAGACAATTGTCATTTCTATTGCAGCCATCAATGGCAAGTACATCTTGTTTTTTCTACCTCATTTTCTGGGAATTCTTCCACAATGAGCCAAAGTCATTTAAAAAAAACACTGAAATTGATCTATAAATGTTAATAATTAATATTTTGCAACGGAGAAAACAGCAACAGTGTTAGCACTCAGTTACTGTTCCACTGGAAGTGACAATAGCCTCTGGAGTGTGCATACATGGTAAATAACATGAAACCTCAAACATTGCTGCCAGTGATTCTATGCTCCCCCAGAGAATCAACTACCTCCAGAGTGCAATCCATTAGCAATTAGGGAATTGATGAAAACTTCCACTTTTATGCTGCCAGTCTTGTGGTAAAAATCTTTGAAAGTGTCCAACCACTTAAAAGTCTCCTTAAGGGTGTTGTGGGTCAACCCACAGCCCTTATTTGAAGGTGCAGCATTTTGGGTGCCAGTTAGTAAAATCAAACCAGTTAATTACTTTTCTGGGTGGGCACCTCACTACATAAAATAGTCCCACTCCTGCTCAAGGCAATAGCCCCATGTGATGGGCAGATTTTGCATGGGGAAATAGACCAGGCTCAGCAAGCATTTTAAAGCTGAAAAGTGCTCAAAGGTGAGGTGTTGTTGCTCCCATTTAACTCTGATGAATTTCACCCTTTTGAAGATACATTCAGGAAAATGATGATAGTCATTCTACACATTATCCTGTTGACACAAAATATACATAATGAGGTGATTGTAGCCTAAAGAAAATTAATGACACAGAGATCTGGATTATTTAAAAAAACAAGCTAATGAATAGCAAATGGATACATTCACATTGTAATGTTTAAGCGGCAGCATAGGAGATTAGAAGGTTAAGGGATAATCTGATTGAGGCATTTAAAATGTTAAAAGAATTTCATAGGTTTCTAATATGAAATATGGACACAATGAATATGTAAGCAAAGGTGGAGAAGGAAAGGATATGGGTGTGATTATTTACTCTTCTCTGAAAGAATCCAATCAACATGAAGCTGTTATCAACAATGTTAACTAAGTGCTGGGATGCATCTCAAGGGCACTTGATTATGAGTCAAAACAATTTACCTTAACCATGTATGACTTATTGATAAGGACACGTTCAGAATATTGTGCGCACCTTACCTTCAAAGGACATTTGTGTTTTGGACAGAGTTCAGAAAAGATTGGCGAAGGTGATTGTCTGAATTGTGCAAACAGACTTGGAAAGCTATGCAGGTACTTCTTTCCACTGCAGGAAGGAGATTAACTGAGGACACAGTGCAAGTCATTAAAATTGACAACGGAGAGGTTGGACAATGCAAATGCCAATTACCTAATTTGGCATGTAATCCAAAAACACAAGAATATTAATATTAGCATAAAGTTAACAACCTTTAAAGTGAATTAAATCTATATATGGGAAGAATAAGGTAACCCTAGATTATTGTTTCATCTAACACAAGAATGAAGTAGGACGAATAAATTAAACTGCATTTGTTTCAATGCAAGAGGCCTGACAGGTAAGGCAGATGAACTCAGGAGATGGTTGGGAACATAGGACTGTGATATCATAGCTATTACAGAAATGTGGCTCATGGATGGACAGGACTGGCAGCTTAATGTTCCAGGGTATAGATGCTATAGGAAGGATAGAAAGGGGGATAATAGAAGAGGGTGAGTGGCATTTTTGGTTAGGGATAAGATTATAGTTGTACTTGGGGCGGATATTCCTGGGAGTACGTACAGTGAAGTTATTTGCATAGAACTGAGAAATAAGAAAGAGCTGATCACATTACTGGGATTGTACAATAGACCCCCAGTAGTCAGCAGGAAATTGGGAAGCCAATGTGTAAGGACATCTCAGTTACAGCAACACTCAGCCCTGCCGAGTCTTCACCATCCCCCCAGACCTCCCCCTTACTGACGACGAACTGTCAGTCCTCAGTAAAGGGCTCACCTTTGTCCCCCTCCACCCACACATCAACGAATACTGGTCACGTTTGGACATTGAGCAGTTTTTCCGCCGCCTCCACCTCCACGCTTACTTCTTTAACCGTGAACTTAACCCTCCCTCTACTGACCCCTTCTCCTGCCTCCAACACACCCCCTCCTCCTGGACACCACCCCAAGGCCTCCTACCCTCCCTCGACCTCTTCATCTCCAACTGCCATCAAGACATCAATCGCCTCAACCTCTCCACCCCTCTCACCCACTCCAACCTCTCCCCTGCAGAATGTGCAGCCCTCCGGTCCCTCCGCTCCAACCCTAACTTCACCATAAAACCTGCGGACAAAGGAGGCACAGTTGGAGTATGGCACACTGACTCTAGATCGCTGAGGCAGGCGCCAGCTCTCCGACACCTCCTCCTACCGGCCCCTTGATCATGACCCCACCCCCGAGCACCAAACCATCATCTCCCAAACCATCCACAACCTCATCACCTCAGGTGACCTCCCACCCACGACCTCCAACCTCATCGTTCCCCAACCCCGCACCGCCCGCTTCTATCTCCTTCCCAAAATCCACTAACCTGAATGCCCTGGTCGACCCATTGTCTCCACCTGCTCCTGCTCCACTGAACTTATCTCCAACTATCTGGACTCCATTTTCTCCCCCTTGGTCCAGGAACTCCCTACCTACGTCTGTGACACCACCCACGCCCTCCACCTCCTCCAGAACTTCCAATTCCCCGGTCCCCAACACCTCATCTTTACCATGGACATCCAATCCCTATACACCTGCATTCCCCATACAGATGGCCTAAAGGCCCTCCGCTTCTTCCTGTCTCGCAGGCCTGACCAATCCCCCTCCACTGACACCCTCATCCGCTTAGCCAAACTCGTCCTCACCCTCAACAACTTCTCTTTCAATTCCTCCCACTTCCTACAGACAAAGGGGGTGGCCATGGGTACCCGCATGGGCCCAAGCTATGCCTGCCTCTTTGTAGGTTACGTGGAACAATCCCTCTTCCGTACCTACACTGGCCCTAAACCCCACCTCTTCCTCCGTTACATTGATGACTGTATCGGCGCCGCCTCGTGCTCCCACGAGGAACTCGAATAGTTCATCCACTTCACCAACACCTTCCACCCCCACCTTAAGTTCACCTGAACCATCTCTAATACCTCTCTCTCCTTCCTGGACCTCTCTGTCTCCATCTCGGGCAACCACCTAGAAACCGATATCCATTTCAAGCCCAACGACTCCCACAGCTACCTAGAATACACCTCCTCCCACCCACCTTCCTGCAAAAATGCCATCCCCTATTCCCAACTCCTTCGCCTCCGCCGCATCTGCTCCCAGGATGAGGCATTCCACTCCCGTACATCTCAGATGTCCTCGTTTTTCAAGGACTGCAACTTCCCCCCCTTCAGTGGTCAAGAACACCCTCGACCGCGTCTCCGGTATTTCCCGCAACTCATCCCTCACACCCCGTCCCCGCAATAACAACCAAAAAAGAATCCCCCTCGTCCTCACGTACCACCCCACCAACCTCCAGATCTAACGCATCATCCTCCGACACTTCCACCATCTGCAATCCGACCCCACCACCAAAGACATTTTCCCTCCCCACCCTTATCTGCTTTCCGGAGGGACCACTCTCTCCGTGACTCCCTTGTCCGCTCCACACTCCCCTCCAGACCCAAGACACCCGGCACTTTTCCCTGCAACCGCAGGAAGTGCTACACCTGCCCCCACACCTCCTCCCTCGCCTCCATCCCAGGCCCCAAGAAGACTTTCCACATCAAGCAGATGTTCACCTGCACATCTGCCAATGTGGTATACTGCATCCACTGTACCCGTTGTGGCCTCCTCTACATTGGGGAAACCAAGCGGAGGCTCGGGGACCGCTTTGCAGAACACCTATGCTCGTTTCGCAATAAACAACTGCACCTCCCAGTCGCGAACCAGTTCAACTCCCAATCCCATTCCTCAGACGACATGTCCATCCTGGGCCTCCTGCAGTGCCACAATGATGCCACCCGAAGGTTGCAGGAACAGCAACTCATATTCTGCTTGGGAACCCTGCAGCCCAATGGCATCAATGTGGATTTCACAAGCTTCAAAATCTCCCCTCCCCCTACCGCATCCCAAAAACAGCCCAGCTCATCCCCGCCTCCCTAACCTGTTCTTCCTCCCACCTATCCCCTCCTCCCAACTCAAGCCCCACCCCCATCTCCTACCTACTAACCTCATCCCGCCCCCTTGACCTGTCCGTCCTCCCTGGACTGATCTATCTCCTCCCTATCTCCCCACCTACACTCACCTTTACTGGCTCCATCCCCGCCTCTTTGACCTGTCTGTCTCCTTTCCACTTATCTTCTCCTCTATCCATCTTCTATCCACCTCCCCCTCTCTCCCTATTTATTTCAGAACCCCCTTCCCCTCCCCCATTTCTGAAGAAGGGTCTAGGCCCGAAACGTCAGCCTTCCTGCTCCTATGATGCTGCTTGGCCTGCTGTGTTCATCCAGCTCTACACCTTGTTATCTCTCTATAAGAATAATCGGGTTGTAATGGAGGGGGATTTCAACTTTCAAAACATTGACTGGGACTGCCATTGTGTTAAGAGCTTGGATGGAGAAGAATTTGTTAAGTTTGTACAAGAATAATCCTTGAAGGTGGAGTCACAGGTATACAGGATAATGAAGAAGGCATTTGGTATGTTTGCATTTATTGGTCAGTGCATTGAGCGTGGGAGTTGGGATTTCGTGTTGCAGCTGTTCAGGACATTAGTTAGGCCACTTTTGGAATACTGCGTTCATTTCTGGTCTCCCAGCTATAGGAAGGATGTTGTGAAACTTGAAAGGGTGCAGAAAAGATTTACAAGGATGTGGTCAGGGTTGGAGGGTATGAGCTATAGGGAAAGGCTGCATCGGCTGGCGCTATTTACCCTGGACCATCGGAGGCTGAGGGGTGACCTAACAGAACTTCATAAAATCATGAGGGGCATGGATAGGGTGAACAGCCAAGGTCTTTATCCCAGGGTAGGGGAGTGCAAAGCTAGAGGGCATAGGTTCAAGGTGAGAGGGGAAAGATTTAAAAGGGACCTAAGGGGCAACATTTTCACCCAGAGGATGGTGCATGTATGGAAGGGGCCAAAGGAAGTGGTGGGGGGGTTTGAGCTATAGGTGGAGGCGGTACAATTACAGCATTTAAAATGCATCTGGATAGGTACACGAATAGGAAGGGTTTGCAGGGATATGGGCCAAATGCTGGCAAATAGGACTACATTGGTTTAGGGTATCTGGCTAACATGGATGAATTAGACCTAAGAGTCTGTTTCTGTTCTGTACATCTCTATGACTATGACTCTACTTGTGGGTAAATTTAGAGCAAATAGAATCAATTTTTTAAAAATTAATTCACAGGATATGGATGTCACTGGCTCACTGATCATTAGGCCCTTAATCTCAGATTTTTAAAAAAATTGAATTCAAACTCCACCATAGCAGGATTTGAACCCAGACACCAAAATGTTATCTGGCTCTCTCGAGATTAATAGGCCAGAGTCAATACCACTAGGCCATCACCTCTCCTCCT
Organism: Rhincodon typus; assembly: GCF_021869965.1. Lineage (NCBI taxonomy): Eukaryota > Metazoa > Chordata > Chondrichthyes > Orectolobiformes > Rhincodontidae > Rhincodon > Rhincodon typus. The sequence continues at coordinate 16,942,654 of NC_063350.1, forward strand.
CAAAGCCTACTGAATATTTGCAATACTTCAACAAACCAGATATTTTGGGATGATTTGAAGACAGATTAAATAAGTGCCATGATTGGAAAATTAGCACATTTGTGTCAAATTATAAAAGCTTCTTCCCATCCATAGAGTACTGATTATGTGAAGCAAACTGCAGAAATTATGCTTGTTCCACTAACCTCTGAAAATGTGTGAGCTAAATATTTAGAGAAATTCCCATGTTCAAGCACAATCCATGCGTGAACTAAAGAATGAGAATTGTCACAATGTTCAGGCTAATGCAATACTCTGAAAGATTGAGTACACACATCACAAAGTACCAGGAGAAAGCAAGCCAGCATAGGAGCATCAATAAGTCAGCAACTGCAACTGACCCCTGGATTCACAAGAACAAAGATCTGACACAACCACCAGTAAATAATAGCACAATTCAAATGAACCCCACAAACTGGAGAAACTGACTCGATGCTTATGCTCACCTCAGTCATTGTGCAAATGTAATTGTGCTACCAAGGTCATAACGTCTTAAATGCTGTTTCCAACAGTATTAGGCTATCAAGATTGTCATGGACAGGATTACTTGAGACCAGGGAATAGTTTTAATTCACAAAATAAGTCAAATATTCTTGGATCCTTTGATCTTTTGCAGAACTTTGTATTGACTTTCGAGATATAACAATTAGTTTGGAGTTCAGAATTCAGACACATGAGAAAATATACAGTAATTTTATTAAAGCAAGAAAATCTTGAATTCAGCCAATGCCCTCAACAAAGAGTTCACCAGCTTCTAAATTTCCCCAGCCCCTGGCCTCATCCCATGTCTGGCTCTCCCTCTCATCCCTGCCTCCTTGGCCTGACACAACCTGTCCATCTTCCTTCTCACCTATCCACTCCACCCTTCCCACTCACCAAACTCTGCAATCCCCTACCTGCATTCACCTATCACCATCCCACCTAACTTCCCCCAGCCCCACCTCCTCCCTCCATTTATTTCTGAGCTCCCCTTCCCAGTCCTGATGTAGGGTTCAGACCTGAAATGTTGACTTTCCTGCTCCTCAGATGCTGTGTGACCTGCTGTGCTCCTCCAGCTCCACATTTTATTGACTCTGCCACAATCAATTATGTGATAATGACCAGTTTCTTTAGTGTGTGTGGTGTTGATAAGGGGATAAATATTGTTCAGGACACCAGGAATAAATCTTCTGTTCTTTATCAAATATAGTGCCTTTGGATCCCTTGCACCCACCCAGAGGTTAGACAAGGCCTCAGTTTTAATGTCTCATTTTAAAGACAGTTGGCAGCCATTTTACATCCACCCCTATAGGTTTGCCTTAGCTCACTTCAACAGCCAACCTACCCAGCGGATTGTAAAGTTGGAGCAACACTCCTCAGTTATCTTTGAATGCCTCCAGTGTGAAAGTTTATGTGTTTAAAGATTTGACTTTGTTCATTGAAGCCGGTCTATGCTGTAGTATGAAATGGACTCCTGATGAAGCATTACAACTCAAGTGAGTTTCTTTTCCATAGAAATGATGTGAACCACTTCCTTCAATTTCAATGTACCTATCAGTCTGATTTTGTTAGTTCATTTGGCCACAATTTTCCCTGAGCTTCTGAGTGCAAGTTATTACGTGACTATGCAAAACCTGGTGAAATGGAATTTGTCAGACACCAATTGATGATTTAGGGTTCACATATGTAGAAAATGCAAGAGTGGTAGCAGGTAATTTGGTTGAATTTATAGTCCAAAGAACCTACCACCAATAATTGACTGAAAGGGTTAACATAATGACTATGTTGGAACAGCTTTCTTGCCAGTTTATATTGGTGTGCGGCAGTGGCAGAAATGAGACTAATGGCTAGGCATGTCCCAAAAGTGCAGTTTTGCACCTGGTTCTGACAGATGAACAATTGCTCCTTTGACACAGAGCAAATATTTTCAGTGGAAGTGTCTGGGAAAACAGCCTTTTTGAAGTTTATGGATTTCTGAATCATGTTGGTACTTGCTGCAGTGGAGCTGTTCTGAAGACTAGACACCAAGACTGATGTGTACACTGTTCTTTATAGAGCACAAAATATTACTTTTCTGCAATGCTCAACTGTACTGTAGACACGCATTGTGATGCTTCTCAGGAGAATTTCTTTTAGTAGAATAGATAAGTCAAACATTGTTATGGAAAGTAAATAAAATTGTCTCGACCATTTTATACAAAGGCAAATCTGCTTGAAGTCTCTTTTAGAGTGAATGGCTATCAGTTTACGTGATAATTTGATGCACGGGTATTGTAATCCAGAGCCTAATTAAATGTTCCCAACCAATGCAAACTTACTTTCAGTGTACACTTGAGAATCATTAGATTTATATAACAGGAAAAATATATGTGAGATGTCTTTATGGCCAAGTGAATTTATTAGTGTGTAATTGAGTCATACAAACCAGGAAGACTCCCGATTTAATCTCTGGCTAGGCTGGGTTAGATGACTTCACCAAGGTTATTTGTAGCTATTTATATTCTGTTTCAGGGACAGGAGACATGCCTTGATTCCCGCGTTTTCAATTAACCAATGATTCCTGCTGGAAGGGCATGTGCATGGACAGCAGAAGAGTGAACAATAGGTCTTGCATATAGTGTGATGTTGGGGCTAAATGGCCTGGGGACAGATACTTGATTCATACTTTAAAATAGACACTTGAGCAAGATTCTAGTGGATGACTGGTGCCTGTGAAACCATACCCCATAAACAATTAAACCTTTCCACATCAAGATATGATACCATCGGCTGTCTTTTCTCCTACCCTCATTTCTGACAGTTGTGCCATGGACTTTCTTTGGATTGGTCCATGTTTATGGGCAAAGTGCTGCAGTGATTTGCATTAGCTTCTGCAGGATTGCTGACCAGGAGACTCTTCCACTCTTACTGCCTGCCATTAAACATATTGGAAGGATTTGCTGGATGACAACCAAGCTGTTTTCCCACTTTACATATTCCATAGTTAAACAAGTCCTGGTGCGACACTTAACCCTAAAACATCTGACCTAAAGATAGGGACACTCCCACTTCACCACAGAAAACATTCTGGATATGGTAACTAAAGAGAACAAATATAAATGGTTTCAAAATACTTTTATCTTTTGTATATTTGAGCATATTTGAACTATCCAGTGTTTTGAACTTGAAAGATGCATTATTTATTCCTCTAACAAGACCAGTTTAACATTGTACAGCAAAATGATTATTGGTATATATGCTGCCAAGTAAAATGTTTAGAGAACATTCAATTCATTGCAACATACTCACAAAAGCAACTGGAAACAAAATGAATGAAACTTTGACATCCAAAATCTATTAATGTAGCACTTAAGGCATACTATCAACAGGGCCTTAATAATTTGGAACATAACCTGAAACTATAATCTGTGGTAACAAGGTGTAGAGCTGGATCAACACAGCAGGCCAAGCAGCATCAGAGGAGCAGGAAGGCTGACGTTTCGGGCCTAGACCCTTCTTCAGAAATGGGGGAAGGGAAGGGGGTTCTGAAAAAAATATGAGCCCAAGCTATGCCGGTATCCGCATGGGCCCAAGCTATGCTGGTACCCGCATGGGCCCAAGCTATGCCGGTACCCGCATGGGCCCAAGCTATGCCTGCCTCTTTGTAGGTTACGTGGAACAATCCCTCTTCCGTACCTACACTGGCCCTAAATCCCACCTCTTCCTCCGTTACATTGATGACTGTATTGGCGCCGCCTTGTGCTCCCAGGAGGAGCTCAAACAGTTCATCCACTTCACCAACACCTTCCACCCCAACCTTAAGTTCACCTGGACCATCTCTAATACCTCTCTCTCCTTCCTGGACCTCTCTGTTTCCATCTCCGGCAACCACCTAGAAACTGATATCCATTTCAAGCCCACCGACTCCCACAGCTACCTAGAATACACCTCCACCCACCCACCTTCCTGCAAAAATGCCATCCCCTATTCCCAATTCCTTCGCCTCTGCCGCATCTGCTCCCAGGATGAGGCATTCCACTCCCGTACATCTCAGATGTCCTCGTTTTTCAAGGACCGCAACATCCCCCCCTCAGTGGTCGAGAACGCCCTCGACCGTGTCTCCCGTATTTCCCACAACTCATCCCTCACACCCCCTCCCCGCAATAACAACCAAAACAGAATTCCCCTCGTCCTCACGTACCACCCCACCAACCTCCGGATCCAACGCATCATCCTCCGACTCTTCCGCCATCTGCAATCCGACCCCACCACCAACGACATTTTTCTCTCCCCACTCTTATCTGCCTTCCGGAGGGACCACTCTCTCCATGACTCCCTTGTCCGCTCCACACTCCCCTCCAGCCCCACCACACCCGGCACTTTTCCCTGCAAACGCAGGAAGTGCTACACCTGTCCCTACACCTCCCCCCTCACCCCTATCCCAGGCCCTAAGAAGACTTTCCACATCAAGCAGATGTTCACCTGCACATCTGCTAATGCGGTATACTGCATCCGCTGTTCCCGTTGTGACCTCCTCTACATCGGGGAAACCAAGCGGAGGCTTGGGGACCACTTTGCAGAACACCTACGCTCGGTTCGCACTAAACAACTGCACCTCCCAGTCACGAACCATTTCAACTCCCCCTCCCATTCCGTAGAGAACACGTCCATCCTGGGCCTCCTGCAGTGCCACAACGATGCTACCCGAAGGTTGCAGGAACAGCAACTCATATTCCGCTTGGGAACCCTGCAGCCTAATGGTATCAAGGTGGACTTCACAAGCTTCAAAATCTCCCCTCCCCCTACCGCATCCCAAAAACAGCCCAGCTCATCCCCGCCTCCCTAACCTGTCCTTCCTCCCACCTATCCCCTCCTCCCACCTCAAGCCCCACCCCCATCTCCTACCTACTAACCTCATCCCGCCCCCTTGACCTGTCCGTCCTGTCTGCACTGACCTATCTCCTCCCTACCTCCCCACCTACACTCACCTTTACTGGCTCCATCCCCGCCTCTTTGACCAGTCTGTCTCCTCTCCACCTATCTTCCCCTCTATCCATCTTCTATCTGCCTCCCCCTCTCTCCCTATTTATTTCAGAACCCCCTTCCCCTCCCTCATTTCTGAAGAAGGGTCTAGGCCCGAAACATCAGCCTTCCTGCTCCTCTGATGCTGCTTGGCCTGCTGTGTTCATCCAGCTCTACATGTTGTTATCTCAGATTCTCCAGCATCTGCAGTTCCTACTATCTCTATAATCTGTGAAATTGGATAACAGCTCCAGCAAATCACTGAAAACTGACTAAAGTATTTTTAGAGCCCAGTCTGCAACTACATGTTAAAGGTTATTATTAAAGGCATTCTATTTCTGAATAAACGTGCAATAAAGTTATTTCAAGTTAATCGTCTAATGCACTGAACACTTTCAAATGTTACCTTTAAAATGCTTATACATGGAGATATATCACAGTGCTAAAATATATATTTACAATACCCCTATATAAAATGTGGTGAAGCAATTCCTAAGGGTTACTTTTGATCTATTTTTATAATTTAAGAAACGTGAAGTGTCTAGATTTATCTCAGAGAGGAAGCTTTTCTGATCAAATTGAATGGTTTGAAATGAAGCTCTCTTGAACATATGCTTGAACTGCAGTGGGTTATACTTTACCGCACACCACAGGCAGACACATAATTCAATAGAAATAGAACAGATGTTGGAAATCGGAACTAAAGTCAGACAATTGCAGAAACAGTCAGCAGGTTGGGTAATACATTGTGATGAATGGAAAGGGTTAACATGTTAAGTATTTTTCACCCAAAGGACTTAAAAAAAGGATAAGAAGACTTGGACGATTAACTTACTATATTTCTACACAGAAGTTGACTGACTTACTGAGTATTTGTAGGATTTTCTGTTTTACGGGGAATTGTGCTTGTTCACAACTAAAGTGAGAAGGGAAAGATTTAAAAGGGACCTAAGGGAAAAAGTTTTCACGCAAAGGGTGGTGCATGTACGGAATGAGCTGCCAGAGGAAGTGATGGAGGCTGGTACAATTACAACATTTAAAAGGCATCTGGATGGGTATATGAATAAGAAGGGGTTTAGAGGGATATGGGCTAAATGCTGGCAAATGGGATTAGTTTAATTTAGGATATCTGGTTGGCATGGGGGAATTAGACCGAAGAGTCTGTTTCCGTGCTGTACATCTCTATGACTTCATGACTCTATATCTTTGAAAACAGAACTTGTACTTTTCCATGGCCAACACAAGGGGGGACTCTTTGCAAGCTTAAACACACGACTTCATTCAAAATCACAGCAATTTATTTCAAATCCTATTTAAATTTAGACCTACAGTTTCAAAATCAACATGAAATCGCTCAAAAAAGTAATAAATGTTCAAATACTGAATAAGTATTTTCCTCCTTATAATAAAGCAATATATATTCAAATTAAAATCAAGCTTATTTTGTGGTTGTCAAAGTCAGATCACCTGATGAAGGAACAGTGCTCTGAAAGCTTGTGATTTCAAATAAACCTGTTGGACCATAACCTAGTATCATGTGACTTCTGACTTTGTCCACCCCAGTCCAATACCGGCACCTCCATATCATGTTATTCCACTCATTTGGTTTGTTTCCAGCACCACCTTATTTTTAATTTTCTGTAATTATCTCTCTGCCTCATTTAATGGGATTATAGGTCATCCCTTTGCTTGTTATTCAGCTGTTGACACTTTACTCACACCATCTAACAGTTTTGATCACCTGCAGAGACTTACTATTTGACACTCCATACATACCACTTATATGATCTCTGCCCTTGGTCTCTCTGCCCATAAATTCTGTGTTCTGTGTGCTTCTTTCTCACATCACCTGACAAAGGGGCTATGCTCTGAAAACTTGTGATTTCAAATAAACCTGTTGGACTATAACTTGGTGTCATGTGATTTCTGACAGAATTTATAGGCAGAGAGATCAAAGGCAGAGAGATCAAAATATCATACAAATGGTGTGAGTAGAGTCTCGAATAATAAGTCTCTTCAGGTGGTCAAAAGTGTCAGATGATGTGAGTAAAGTGTCACAGCTGAATAACAAGCGAAGGGATGACCTATAATCTGATTAAGTGAGGCAGAGTGATAATTACAGAAAATTAAAAATAGGGTGGTGCTGGAGACAAACTGAAAGACTGGAATAACACGATAGGTGTAAGAGTCGCACGCTGAGGGTCTAAACAAAGTCGTAAGCAATCCAAAACTGTACAAACTAATTAAGATACAGAGATCATAACAATTTATTCAGGTGATGGTGTCAAAACAGGACAGTAAGGAAGATTTTACAGATACAGGACAGTGTGGTGGGGTCATATGTAGGTGACATGAACCCAGGATCACGGTTGAGGTCGTCTTCATGGGTATGGAACTTGGCTACCAGTTTCTGCTCAGAGATTCTGTGTTGTTGTGTATCTCAAAAGCCACCTTGGAGGATGCTTACCTGAAGATTGGAGGCTGAATGTCCTTGATCGCTGAAGTGTTCCCCGACTGGGAGGGAACACCTCTGCCTAGCGATTGTTGCACAGTGTCCATTCATCTTTTGTCGTAGTGTCTGCATAGCCTCACCAATATACCATACCTTGGGGCATCCTGGCCTTCAGCATATGAGATAGACAACATTGGCCGAGTCACATGAGTATCTGCCGTGTATGTGGTGGGTGTTGTTCCCACGTGTGATGGTAGTATCGATGTCGACGATCTGACATGTCTTGCAGAGGTTGCATTGGCAGGGTTGTGTGGCATTGTGGTTGGTGTTGTCCTGAATTCTGGGTAGTTTGCTGCAACCAATGGTCTGTTTAAGATTTGGCCGTTCATAGAATCCCTATTGGACCCGAAACATTAACTCTGTTTTTTCCTTCACAGATGCTGCCAGAACTGCTGAGCTTTTCCAGCAACTTTTGTTTTTGTTCAAATAATCCCTACAGTGTGGAAACAGGCCCTTTGGCCCAACATGAACACACTGACCCTCAGAGTATCCTACCCAGACCCGTCCCCCATAACCCACCTAATCTACACATCCCTGAACACTACAGTGTAATTTAGCATGGCCAATCCACCTAGCCTGCACACCTTTGGTCTGTGGGAGGAAACCGGAGCACTTGGAGGAAACCCATGCAAAGCACCCGGAGGAAAGGTTTGAAGGCATGATCTTGGCGAGATGCTCATTGTCATTGATGATATGTTGAAGGCTGCAAAGAACATGGTGTAGTCTCTCCGCTCTGGGGAAGTACTGGATGATGAAGAGTACTCTATCAGTTTTGCCCTGTGTCTGTCTTCTGAGGAGGTCATTGTGTTTTTTCACTGTGGCACCTTGGAACTGGCGATCGATGAGTTCAGCATCATATCCTATTCTCCGAGGGTGCCCTTCAAAATCTTTAGATGTCTGTCACATTCCTCTTCATTTGATCATATCCTGTGTATGCTCAGGGCCTGTCCGTAGGGAATGGCCTCTTTAATATGTTTAGGGTGGAAGCTAGAGAAGTGCAGCATTGTGGGGTTATCTGTGGGCTTGTGGTAGAGTGAGGTACTGAGGTGTCCATCCATGATGGAGGCGCATGTGTCCAAGAATGAGACTGATTCTGAAGAGTAGTCCATGGTCAGTCTGATGGTGGGATGAAACTTGTTGAAATCGTTATGTATCATTTCAGTGATTCCTCGCTGTGAGTCCAAAGGAAGAAAATGTCATCGATGTAGCTGGTGTATAGCATTGGTTGGAGGTGCTGCACAGCAAATAAGTCTTGTTCGAACTTGTGAATGAAAATTTTGGCATATTGGGGTGCAAGTTTGTCCCCATGGCTGTTCGGTGTGTCTGAAAGAAGAACCGGTTGTCAAAGGTGAAGATGCTGTGGCCGAGGATGAAGCAGATGAGTTGCAGGATGGCATCTGGAAATGGGCAGTGCTGGTATTGAGTACTGAGCCTATTGCAGTGATGCCATCATCGTGCAGGATGCTGGGGTAGAGTGCCGAAACGTCCATTGTGACGAGGAATGTTTCTGGTTCGACATTTCTATATGTGCTGAGTTTCTGTAGGAAATCTGCAGTGTTGCAATAGAAGCTGGGGGTTCCTTGTACAATGGGTTTCAAGATGCCCTCGACATAGCCAGAGAGGTTCTCACACAGGGTCCCATTGTCTGATACGATGGGACATCCAGGTGTGTTGGCTTTGTGTATAGTCGGAAGGCAGTAGAAGTCTGCTATGTGAGATATGCGCGGAATGAGAGTGCATAGGATACTCTGAAGTTCTGAATCAAGGTCTTGATCAGACTGTTCAGTTGACGAGTGTGTTCATTGGTTGGATTGGCAGGTAGTTGTCTGTAGTGTACCTGGTTGTTGAGTTGTTGGTTTGCTTCTTTGTAGTAGTCCGTTCTATTCTGTATGTCAATGGGTCCTCCTTTGTCTGCTGGTTTGATGACAATGTCGCGATTGGTCTTGAGAGCGAATGGCATTACATTGTGCTTGGGTGATGTTCTGCACTACTTTGTGAGTGAAGCTGATGAATCTGGTGTTAACGTATCTCCTGACAGCTTGAGCATACATGTCAACAAACCCCTCCAGAAGGCAGCGGCCTTAAGGAGGGGTCCAATTTGACTCCTTCTTCTTTGGTCGCTGTACCACATTTGTATTTTGTGGTTGTGTTTAGCTTTCTCATCTCCAAAAAAATATTGAGGTCTTCTCTGCCCTTCTCACATCAACTCACAGTCAAGTAATGTCCTGATTTTAAAATTATCATCCTTTCTTTCAGACCCCTTCACAGTTTTGTCATTCCCTGTCATGGCACCACAATCCTCTGAGATAGCTTCGGAGACTTATAGCACGGAAAGAGACCCTCTGGCCAATTGTCATCTCTCATCTAATTCTGGTCTTGTGAACATCCCCAATTTTAACAGCACCACCAGCGGCATATCCTTCAGGTTCCAAGGTACTAAGCTCTGGGGTTCTCTATTTACTCCTCTCCATCCTCCTACCTTGCTTCCTCCTTTTTTAGACAGGGATTAAACCTTGCCTCTTTGTACATCTGCCCCAATGATAAGTGGCTCAGTGTCTAATTATTCTTCTGAACACGCTTCTGAAGTGCTTTGGAAGGTATTATTACATTAAAGCTGCTATACCAGTCTGGGCTGTTGTACTTCACTGAGGCAGAGCACCTCATGTTTGGCCCATGTAGAGTCACTGACAACTGCATGTCCTGTCATTTGCCACAGTTTTCTTTTATTGCCTATGAATGTTGTGAGACATTTTCAGGACTCTGTAAACCTTGGCTTATTTAAATCTCTGCTATCTTGCTCCAAATTGCCACCAGTCCTGTTCGCCCATCTCCCTGGCTCTCAATAAGCCCCAGTATCTCACATTCTAAAATTTTGATCTTTAGGTTTCAGTCATTATCATGTCTCTGCTACCCACATTCGCTGTCTCTTAGTTGCTACCATCTTAATCATAGACAAGGTTATGTCTCTTTACAGTCTTGTAATCTCTGCACTCACACTTCCCCCTTCCAACTCCACTTCCTATTATGTTCATCCCTAGAAAATCGTATCTCCCAAGTCACTTACAACAGCACTTTCAAACTCTGAATTCTCTATCCCTTAGACCCTCTGTTTGTCTTGCTGCAGCTATTTTCTTCCTCAATCACAGTGTTACATTGATTATTGAAGCTTTCGACCCCAGTAAAACCTGTTTCATCAACGATCCAGTGCTCATTGTACATCAATGCTTTGGTTTTAATTTCTCATCCACATGTATAAATCCTTCCATGGCCTTTGCCCCTCATGAGTGCCTTCGCCAACCATACATTCTTCTAGGGTGTCTCTGTGTTCCTCTGATTCTGGCCCCATTGCATCTCTTAGTTTCTTGCCCCTACCATTGTTGTCATTGCTTTCAGCTTTTAAACCAAGGCCTTATATATCTCTTTACGTTCATGTAAATGATCCCTTGCCACTAAACTTTAAAAAAAAGTCAAGTAATACCACAAGAACAGGCACACAGGAATAATTTCTTTTGCTAAACAAAAAAAATACAAAAAGAAATACAGATACAAGAAATTAGAAACAAAAACAGAAATAGCTGGAAAAGCTCAGCAGGTCTGGCAGCATCTGGAGACAGAAAGCAGAGATAACATTTCAGGTCTAGTGACCCTTTCTCAGAACTGATGGTAGCTAGGAAAAGGTTGGAATTTATTCAGAAGATGGAGGGAGGGGAGGGGGAAGAACAAAAAATATGTGGAGAAACAGCCAAAAGAGAGAGAAAGAAACAGTTGGACAGACAAAGGAGTGGATAGAGGTCAGTCTGGGGGAATGAGTAACTGCTAATGGGGACAAGTAGCAGCTGACAATGGATTGTGCACAGTGTGGAACTGGAGGAACACAGCAGGTCAGGCAGGAAGATGAGGTTTTGGGGGGGCCAAGGAATTGAAAGTCTTGGAGGAGGTGGAGGGCATGGGTGGTGTCCCAAGTGTTGGTGGGGAGTTCCTGGACTGGGGGGAAAAGGATGGGTTTGTTTCAGTATGTGATCGAAGATCTTCAGGGCGGAGGAGATCACCAGTGGCTTACAGTGGGAGAGGGATCCACTGAGGTCTTTTCAGAGGGAGGACGACAACTTCTTCAAGGTGGGTATCCCTGGAAGTGTCTTCGCAGAGTAGGATTTTAACTGCAGATGCTGGAGTCAGAGTCAACATTATGTGGAGCTGGAGGAGCACAGGAGGTCAGGCAGCACAACAAGGCCTGGTGTGTGTGGGTTGTGTGTTGGGGGAAGGTCCCTCAAGCCCTAAAATTATTGAACTCGATATTAAATCCAGAAGGCTGCAGAGTTCCCAAGCAGAGAATGAGATGCTGCTCTTCCAGCTTGTGTTGAGCTTTGCTGAAGCACTGCAGCAAGCTTGAGCAGAGATGTCAGCCAGGGAACACGGTGGTGTGTTGAAGTGGTAGGCAACTGGAAGCTCGGAGTGTTTTTTTAGGGACAAAATGTGGGTGTTCTGTAAAGCAGTTACCCAGCCTGTGCTTCATTTCCAGACCCAAAATGTTAACTCTTATTTCTCTCCACAGCTACTACCAAACCTGCTGAGTTTTTCCAAAAGTTTCTGTTTTTGTTTTTAATTTTTTTCACAACACTTTGTCTCTAGTGCAATGGAACATTGGCTGAAGTGATGAGCTCCAACCTTGGGTATAGGACTCAAACTTACCATATTTGACCTGGAGGTAGGAATAGTACCAATTGTGCCATGATTGCACACCAACTATGTAGACTGCTTTTCAATAGCATGCCTGGTTATCTTTGGAGAGGAGGAGGTTTTCTTCCTAAAGCATTGCTGCCAAATATTAACGTGGGTAAGAGAAAGTGTGCTAGGATGGATTGCACATAATTGGAAAAGGAGTGGGAGTGTTTAATCAGTTATTAACATAGTGATTATCATCGTAAATGCTAATAGCCAGGATACCCTTTGCAAATGAATCTTGAGGACATCCAGATTGAAAGATTACCAACTGTGGTATAATCACTGGAGGTTTACCAAATGATAACTTTCAGTTGATTACTAGGAAATAATGAAGTCAAACTATATTATTAACTGATAATAAACTGAATTAATTAGGCAGCAAAGAAATACTAAGAGATAAAATAGGAATAGAACCTTGTTGAGAAGAATTGGGATTAAAAATAGATGATAAATTAGATGCAATGGTACAGAAGAGGTGCCAACTTTACAATCATATAGTATTTTTGATGTCAGTGCTTTTGGTTTTGACACTAAATCAATGGCACCAAAGGAATATAGACATAATGGTATCAAGTTTCCTCAATGCTCATTACACTATTGTTGCACTAGAAATTTACACTGCTTGCTAACACTGGACATGGCAAAACACAGAGGAGAATCTTCTAAGGGGTTCCCGCTTGTGCAGAAATACATTTTCTGGTAGTGTTCTTGGTTCTTCTAATAGTGATAATGGTGGACAAACAGGAGATCCTGGCAGAACTTTACCCCCTTAAAGTAACATGTCTACACATTTATAAAAGAGGTAGATTATCCACTTGGTGTCAGTGTCTAAAACTGACATTGCTACGCAGTTGCCAGTTGTAGTAAATGACCTTTTCAGTTCTCTTGATTTTAAGAGATTAAATTTGGATAGTTTTATATGATGACTGATTTGTAGTGCAAACATGATGTCTCAGCAGGAAATTGTACCCGTGCCCTGTGTCAAGGCAAAGTACAGAGAACTCTGGGCTCCAGGACCTAGAAATTCAATGGCTCTGCATTGATTTTTAAGTGGTAAGCATGGCATGAAACTAATTCTTTAATGAACAAACCATGCCCCCTCCATGTATGTTGATCTGTAATATTTGGTAGACAAGGAAGGAACTCAGATCACACAGCAGACTGTCACTGCTCAGCTGGAGTCCGCTGCTGAATGTAACCCCAAAGACACAGTCTCTCTAGGGACCAAGAAAGCAAAGGCTGACAAAGGTGGGAAGCTGGATGTGGCAGCACAACAAAACGGCAGAAAGCCAAGATCAAAGTAAACAAAGTAAGAGGCGACCCGCAACGCCTGTGCAGAAATTCGGAAACAAATGGCAAACGCTGTGACTTCTTCCACCTCCAGACCCAGACAACGAGCAACACAGAGAGCAGTGAGTACACTGCAGGCTGCCAATGGGCAGGAGGCAAGTGTCCACGAGTCTACCACTGAGACTGTCACATTGACCACCCTGATTGAAGTGATACAACAGCCCTCTGGCAACTCTGTCAAGGCCAAATGCTGACCTACTTGAGTGGCTTATGGCTAAGGGTGGTGCAGGAACATCCCAGCTCCCATGCCAGTCTCCCAAATCCATACATGCCGGAGCTGAATTATTAGGCTGTGCGATTTGGGGGGAGGAGATATGCTTCACCCAACACTTGATGGGACAGTGGCCCTCCTGGATCCACTTCGTAAGATAAAGAGAATGAGGCTGGAGAACAAATATGTGTGGGCAGAACCTCAGGACAATTTTGTTGTTTTTATGGTTTTATAGATTTTATGCTGTGCGGAGAGCTAAGAGGTTTGGCATTAAATGAAGAAAAAAACAAATTCTGAGTTTGCTTACTCCTTGTAATTTCCTTACTGTGCTATTTTTGTCTTTTTTCAATGCATGAACGCTGATAGCATTTGATGTTAAGTGATGCCTTTGAGAGCTTCAACAATGTTGTGAGAGCTTCCTTGAGAGCTACAGCTCAATAGCTTTGAGAACTTTTGATGCATTAATTGAAAACTTCGCTTATCTTTGAAGGCATCAATGCTTTGCACCATTGAAAGCTTATTCAATACCTGTTACCTACCTGATATCTTTGAATGCTATTATCTGTTCTAAATTAGAACATTTGTTAGCTGCTCTAAGTTGTAAGAGCAATGAAAACAAAATTGATGTCAAAGTTTTCTGACAGAGGGGAGTCTTTTAACAAAAATATGATCTTATACAGACACAAGCGTTCTTCAGCAGTCAGAAATAATAGAGAATAAAATGCAAGCAATATCAATATAATTGATAAAAGTACAGCAGAATTTTTTTTTCACTTGTGGGATATGGATGTTGCTAGCTGGCCAGCATTTATAGCCCATGCCTAGTTGTCCTTGAGAAAGTGGTGGTGAGATGCCTTCTTGACCTGGAGTAGTCCATATTCTGATACTAGGCTTTAGATAATTAAATTATATTGACACAAGCTTGGGTTATATGGTATGAGTACGAATATTATAATGTCCAGTGCCTTTCACCAGCTGTGCTTCCCTTTATCATTTTCCTTTTCTATGAAACATGGGATGAGTCAATCATATGGGTGACATTCCACTTGTGGCAAGATGTCTCTATGATAGGTTTATGAACATTGATGATCAAGCTGCCCTATTCAACAAATAATTGAAGACAGTTATTCAAGCCTTTTTATGCTGGAGAGGGTTCAAAAGAGATTAATCAGAATGTTGCTGGGAATGGAGGGTTTGAGTTATAAGGACAGGCTGGGACATTTTTCATTGGAACATAGGAGGTCAATGGGTGGTCTTGTTGAGGTTGATAAAATCATGAGGAGTATAGATAAGGTGAACAACAGATGTCTTTTTCCTAGGGTGTAGGATTTCAAGACTAGAGGGCATATTTTTGAGGTGAGAGGAGAAAGATTTAAAAAAGACACAAGGGACAACTTTTTTATACAGAGCGTGGTTCATATGTGGAATGAACTTCCAGAGGAAATGATGGATGCAGGTACAGTTACAATGTTTAACAACATTTAGATAAGGTTTTAGAGTAGATCTGTAGCTCGGGTTGTGGGTGTTGAGGTTGGTTGACTCGCCGAGCTGGTTAGTTGTTCCGCAGACGTTTCATTACTGTGCTTGGTAACATCCTCAGTGCAGCCTCTGATGAAACGTCGATGTGTTTTCCTGCCTGGTTTTTAAACTCTGGGGTCCGTTGCGATGGATTGCCTCACTTCCGGGTTTCCTCCGTAATGGAATGTATATGGGGTCGAGTTCAATGTGTTTATTAATAGCATGTTTCGTGGAGTGCCATGCTTCCAGGAATTCTCATGCTTGTCTCTACCTAGCCTGTCCCAGGATCTTGGTGTTGTCCCAGTTGAAGTCGTGGTTCTCCTTGTCCATGTGGATTGAGATGAGTGAGTATTGGTTGTGTCTTTTTGTAGCCAGTTGGTGTTCATGTACTCTTGTTGTTAGTTTCCTTCCTGTTTGTCCGATGTAGTGTTTCTCGCAGTCTCTGCAGGGGATCTTGTAGATGACATTGGTCCTGTCCGTGGCGGGGAGTGGGTCTTTAGTTCGGGTGAGCACTTGTCGTAGGTTTGATGTGGGCTTGTGTGCCACTCTGATGCCCAGCGGTCGTAGGAGTCTTGTGGTGAGTTCTGACATGTTCCTGATGTAGGGTAGTGTGATGAGTGTGTTGGGGCATTTAGAATCTTTCTGATGCTGTTCCTGTAGGCATCTCCTGACCCAGTTCTTTGGATATCCATTATCGTTGAACACTTGGAAGAGGTATTCCTCCTCCTCTTGGCGTAGTTCCATGTTGCTGCAGTGTGTTGTTGCCCTTTTAAATAGTGTTCACACGCAGCTTCGTTTGTGTGTGCTGGGATGGTTACTATTGAAGTTCAGTACCTGGTCTGTGTGTGTGGCTTTTCGGTGTACTTTCGTTTGCAGTTCCCCATTTGTCTTGCGCTCTACCATGACGTCCAGGAATGGCAATTGTTTGTTCTTCTCCTCCTCTCTGGTGAATTTTATTCCGGTGAGGGTGTTGTTTATGAGTTTGTGTGTCTCTTCTAATTTGGTCCATTTAATGATGACAAGGGTGTCGTCTACGTAGCGTATCCATAGTTTAGGTTGGATTTGCGGAAGGGCAGTCCTTTCCAGTCTTTGCATCACTGCTTCTGCTATGAGTCCGGAGATGGGTGATCCCATGGTTGTCCTGTTGATTTGCTCATATGTTTGGCCGTTGAAGGTGAAATGGGTGGTCAGGCATAGGTCCAGTAGTTTAAGCATGTTGTCCTTGGAGATGGTTTCACTGGGGTCATGTTCTTGTTCAAGCAGTGTTGTCATTGTTTCCCTTGCTAGTGGTATGTCTATTGATGTGAATAGGGCGGTGACATCAAACAATATCATGGTCTCTTCGTCCTCTATCTTTATGTCTTTGATGGAGTTGAGGAATTCTTGGGCTGAGTGGATGGAGTGGGGTGATTTGTTGACTAGGTGGTTGAGTCTTCTTTGTAGTTCTCTGGCTAATCTGTGCGATGGAGTACACCAGCAATGTTATGATATCAGGGATCGAACATCAAAAATTTCTATCAAATTTCAGCTATTGATTGTGACATGCCTTAATCGAGTCTTCTCCAACAATAAGTGGCAGTAGAGTAAATACTTCTCTGGATCACTGCATGGGGTACAAACTATTGCATTGTCTTATAAATAAACAAACAGAAGTAATAACATACAGTAGATTGATTGTGTTTACAAGCTTAATTATCCCTCAATGGGTGATAGAAATAACAACTGGATGGATTTGCTGTGGTAAACCATAATCAGTCACAAGATTGCTGAATGTTATTTGTTTGTTGCGAACTGTACATGGAGAATCTCTGGCCTATCGCTTAATTGATAAACTGCAATGTGACTTACTTTAGATATTATTATACCCAGTTGTTATTATTATGAATCAAAAGGGGATTATTGGTTTGGTAATGTAGGTATAGTCTGAGACTATTAGTGCAGAATAATTCAAGTCAGTGGTCCCTCTTTCACTGCATCCATGTGCAATAATTATATGTGCCATTTTTATCTACAATTGACAATGAAGATTGGAAAGATGGCACCAAGAAGATATGGCTACTCTACGTACCATGGTTCAGGAGGGCATGCATGTATAAACTGTAGTCAGTCCTCATACTGACGAACAGCAACCTGTTTTTTTACGTTATGCATAAGTAGGTAGGAAAAAGCATTCCTAGAATTACGCAGGTTCAATCCTAGTTCCAAGTTTGTTGCCACTTCAGCAGACATCAATAATGATAAAAACCATTCATTAACATAACACTATCCCGACGCTCCCCTCAAATATATTCTTCATATCATTATAGTTTAACTTTTAGCATTTCTCTCACTCCCACTTCCCAGGCCCCGTTCAAGTCTCTGTCGATATGGCAAAAAGCTGCCCCAATATAATGGGAAAGATGGCTTAAACAAGCAGCACAAGTGACTTCATGTCTCATTGGTAAAGGTGCATGGGAAGCATAGGGGTGGAGGAAGAGAATGCATACCAGGAACAGAAGTAGCTACAGACTTGTTAGTGTGGGCAGATTGGTCCAACCGGAGTAGGGGAGTTTGCCTGGGTTTGGAAGAAAAGACATTGATTGTGTCAGAGAACCTCATTTTCAGTACGGAACAGATAGGAATGGAGTTGTGGTTGAGGGCAAGATCTTCTGTCTCACAATAGCAATTCTACACAAGGAGGACCCTGTCCAATCAGCTACAGTGACCAAAAGAAAACTCAAAGAGATGCAGATGCCGGAAACCAGAAAAAGAAACAGAAATTGCTGGAAAAATTCAGCAGGTCTGGCAGTATCCGTGCAGGGAAAGCAGAGTTATTGTTTCAGGTCCAGTGACCCTTATTCAGAACTGATTGTAGCTAGGAAAATGTTGGTGTATCTGCTGAAGATGGGGTGGGGGGAGGAGGGTGGAATAAACGACAGGTGGAGATGGAACCCAGAGAACGGGCAAGGATGAGAGAACAACAGTTTAGCAGACAAAGGAATGGGTAAAGACCAGCCTGGGAAAATCAATAGCTACTAATGGAGACTATTAATGGCTGACAATAGGTTGGTTGTTGTAGCAGCCCATGTGATGACATGGCCTGGCGTGTGGAGGTTGGGTTAAGGACTGGGGAGAAGGTGTCTCAAGCCCTAAAATTATTGAACTTGATATTAAGTCCAAAAAGCTACAGGGTCTCCAAGTGGAAAATGAGATGCTGTTCTTCCAGCTTGCGCTGAGCTTCTCTGGAGCACTGGAACAATCCCGAGACAGCGATATTGTCCAGGTAACATGGTGGTGTGTTGATGTGGCAGGCAACTGGAAGTTCGGGTCATTTTTGTGGACAGAATTTCAGTGTTCCACAAAGCAATGTAGAGGAGACCACATTGTGAGCAGTGAAGACAGTAGACAAGACTGAATGAAGTGCAGATAAATCACTGGGGCCTTGGATACTGAAGAGAAAGAAAGTAAATGGGCAGGTGTTATACCTTCTGCACTTGCTTGGGAAGGTACCATGAGGCGGTGGGGAGATGTTAGGAGTAGAGGAGAAGTAGACCAGGGTATCCCAGAAGGATTGATTGTGGAAGGCTGGCAAGGGAGGAGAGGGGAATATATGCCTGGTGGTGGCATCCCGCTGGAGGTGACAGAAATGATGGCTCATAATCCTTTGGATATGCATGCTAATGGGATGGTAAATGAGGACTGAGCTCAGTCAGGTGGAGGAGGGTGGTGGTGGATTGGAACAGTTCAGGCCTTTTTTCCCGGAAGAAGCGGAGAACTCTGAGACCAGACTGATGGGGGGTGGGCGTGTGAAGGGATTGCACATCCATGGTGAAAAAGAGACGGCTGGAGCCCGCAAACTGAAAATTCTATAACTGCTGTGAAGTGTCAGAAGAATTGTGGGTGTAAGTGGGAAGGGACTGGACTGCTGTGACCTGTTGTGTAAGTGTGTGGGGAAAGTGTGGGAGTTGGGTGCATAGTCTCCTTCCCAACAAGCATTCCAAACCAAAATAACATCAGCTTTCTTCTTGACTGTGTGGATAATCCTCCCTAGCTCGCTCGGCCAGCAGTTATCAGCAGGTGTCATAGAATTGAGCAAAGTTCTTGGAAGGGTCACCAGCAAAATGTGTGCCATTATAGCATCATAGAATCACAGAGTCATACAGCATGGAAATAAAGACTTTGGTCCAACCAGTCCTTGCCAACTATGTTCCCAAACTAAACTAGACCCACCCCCTTGGCCCATATCCCTCTAAACCTTTCCTATTCATAATCTTATCCAAAATGTCTTTTGAACATTTTAACTGTACCTGCATCCATCACTTTCTCTGGCAGTTCTTTTGCACATGAACTGCTCTGTGGAAAAAAAAATTCACGTATCTCCTTTTTAAATCATTCTCCTCTCACCTTAAAAATATGCCCCCTAGTTTTGAACTCCCCTACTCTTGGGAAAGGACCCTTGTCACTCACCTTATCTATGACCCTCATGGTTTGATAAACCTCAATAAGGTCATCCCTCAACCTCCTAAGCTCTAGTGAAAAGGTCCCAGTCTCTCCAGTCTATTTTTATAGCTCAAACCCTCCATTCCAGGCAATATCCTGGTGAATCTTTTCTGAGCCCTCTCCAGTCCAATAATATCCTTCCTATAACAGGGTGACCAGAGCTATACACAGTATTCCAGAAGAGGCCTCACCAACATCCTGTACAACCTCAGCATGACATTCCAACTCCTAAACTCAAACCTCTGAGTAATGAAGGCCAGCATGCTAAATCCCTTCTTAATACCCTGACTACCTGTAACACAAATGTCAAAGAATTATGCACCTGAACCCCAAGGTCTCTCTGTTCTACAACACTGCCCAGGGCCCTTCCATTAACTGCATTAGTCATGTCCTTGTTTGTATTATCAAAATGCGATACCTCACACTTATCCAAATTAAATTCCATCTGCCACTCCTTCACCCATTGACTCAATTGATCAAGATCTCTTTGTAATCTTAGATAACCTTCTTCACTGTCTACTTTTGGTGTATCTGCAAACTTACTGACCATGCCTCCAAAAATCTCATCCACATTGTTTGTATAAATGACAAATAAAAGTGGACCCAGTACTGATCTCTGTCGAACACCGCTGGTTACAAGCCTCTAGGCAGCTAATGGTACCTGCAGGTAACATTGACTAGTTGCCAGGAAATATTGGGCTCAATTTGGAACAGAGCCATCCATAAACCAATGAAAGAGGCATCAGCTCTGACGATGGTGGAAATCACAGGTCATCGTGAGCTACAGACTGAGTAGGCATGAGCACATATTTTATAGAATCAAAAGTCAGTTGTTGGTGCACGTTCCAGTACTAGGTTTGGTTTTGTTTGAAGAACTTGCCAAAATGGTTAACCATGCCCATAAATTGTTGGAGTTGATTCAATATTCTGTGATGGTGTCTTACAGAGATCTGCTTCACATTCCTGCTGCATCCAATTTGTGGCCCAGGTAGTGAAGAAGACTTGAAAAATTCTCTATTCTGCTCATGTTAGGCCAGAGGCCTGTAGATGCTGGAGGATAACCCTGATGCAATGACTG
Source organism: Rhincodon typus (assembly GCF_021869965.1). NCBI lineage: Eukaryota > Metazoa > Chordata > Chondrichthyes > Orectolobiformes > Rhincodontidae > Rhincodon > Rhincodon typus. The sequence goes on from NC_063350.1 coordinate 16,963,543, forward strand.
TGCTCTGGCACAAATTGAGCAATGGATGAAGATGTCAAGATGACACAATTGAATCCTTTAAGGATAACCATCATGATGCACCAAAGGATTCCTAGTGTAGACACTATGCTGAGTCTCAGGCAATTGAAACAAGATCTGCTGAAAGGGGTGATGCAGATGATTAGGAGTCAGCACTCTTTGTCTAGTGAGAGCTTCCAAAACCCACTGCTGGTGTCCAAATTCACAAAGACAGATCTCTGTGAAAGCTTGGCCAAGCTATAGTCAACTGTCTCCATGGGATAGATCTTCCTCTTCACTTATTGAACCAGGTCAGGTTAACTCAGATCAGCAACGAGCCATTAGGTTTTGGCTGGGCTACCATACCTGAACACCATGAAGTCAGTTGAGTGACCAGCAAGATAAATCTTAAGTGCAATGTGGAATTGAGCTGGTTTTTAATTTTGGAAAGGAGAGGATATGAAACCTTCCTTGGTGTCAATTGGCAAACCAGCTTGGCTTTTGACTTTAACATAAGGTATTCTGCGTGGAGTTATGCTAGATCAGCAAGCTCTGCAAATAATGTCCAGAACCTCCTAACTGATAAGTTCATCAAATGTGCGAGTCAACTCAAGTCTTCTGACTTAACTGTGGAGATCCATGACTGCAGACAAAGCTGTCATTTGCTAGCCTTTGTAGAAAAGAGTTGCCCCTGGGCCGTAGAAGAGAATATTTGAAGTATGCAAAAGGACAAGCTTCAGATAAGACAGATACTACTGTCCCTGTGTCTGATTTGAAGGTAATAAGGTGGCCATTAATGAGAATGTCCATGGTCCAGGGATGAGCATTGGAGTCATTCATTTCATGGTCAATAGTGTCATGCAGTCATGGAAAACTAGATCACACCGGTGTAGCTATGACTGGCCAAATCAGGGTCGGATAGCTTTGTCTGCTATTGGTTGTATAAGAGTGCACCTCTGATGGCCATGAAGTACCCTGCATGAATGATAGTGGAGACTGTTAGTGGGAAGATGTCCATTGGACATGAAAACAAAACACTGGGGTCATGGGTGTAGGCACTTTCCATGTCCCTCATAAGCATCACAAGTTGCCATGGCTACTGTGTAGCCAGCAATCTCTGTGTTAATGCTCTGGTTTCATATAACCTCATTGGCCATTTTACTGAAAGCACAGAAGAGTGTATTGACTTGGTACCTCTCTGTTTTATGGATGAATCTGGAGGTAATGTGGTGGTGACTAAACCAGTTGTACCAGTTGGGCCACTGCGAGGCCTGGTCAAGGTCTCTGGTGCTGACCAATGAGTCAAATATAGAACAGGTGTTCATATTTTTCTGATCTGTATGTATGTTGAATTAATGCCACAGCCTATTTGTGCCTTTTGAGTGCTGTCTGCTAAAGCTCGACAGGGAGGCTTTGACCTTTCTAGATATGATCCTGCTGTAGACCTTCTAACTGATCAGTTCTAGAGTTTGTCTACATACACAATTGACTAAGCTTGAAAGTGTCTTACTGCAACTGTTTTGGGCCTTCCTGGAAGATTCATCTTGTGTGACTATCAATCGAGATGACCAAGAGATTGTACAGAGAAAGGGATCCACTACTGCTGCTGGCCATGTTGTGAGATTGTACTGAGATTGTAGGTTATAGTACTGAATAACAAGCGTAATGAATTACTTGCAGTGATATATAAGTGGATGAAGCAGAGCACTCCTTGAACGTTGCAAGCTTGCTTCTAGTTCCAAGCATGTCTCCACATCAGCAGACATCACTGATGGTGTAAGCCATCCAGTGGCACAACAGGATTTGCCCATTATCCTACAGAAATCACAAAAGAAAATAAAAGCATCTGAACTGAATGTAATTATACACATAACAAATAAAGTAAAAACAGTCTTTCATATGTATGGATACTTTCTAATCAACTTGCTCAGAGATGTTATGACACACGTCTGGAGCAGGTGAGATTTGACCTTGGGTCTCCTGGGCCAGAAGTAGGGACACTACCATTGGCTTTCAACGGGAATACTGTCTAATGAATACTGATGTTTTCACCTTGGAGAGAGGTCTCAGCAAACAAATGATTAGAATGGTGTAACAACGCCCAAGTGAGAAACAAAAAATGCCAATTAAGCGGTGGTACCAGCAACCAGAACAAGAAAGACTGATGCACCAGTCACTATTACCATTCAGGGAGTTCTGCAATGGATCTATTCTTTAAAGTGGTAAAGTATATTGATGTGTCCATATTCTTATGTTCCAAACTATTCCATCAGATTTTCAAATGGCAATTTATTGGCAATTTCACCATTAGTTGGCATGCTACAATCCACAAGTGTATAAGCTGAGAGATTTCCATCTCACTGAATGTACTGTAATAAAAATGACCCTGTCTGTTGCACCAGGATTAATTCCAAACAAGAAACAGACAACCTGATGGCAACAATTTCTTACATTACATTTTAATGTAAGTGTGAGATGCAGCCAGTAAATTTCTTGTCAAACTGGTCTATCTAATGACTGTTAAATAGTCTCTGAATTACAATTTTAACTGTATGGCACAGGTATAGAGAATGGATTGTTTAATACTCTCCAGAAGTGCTGATTTATAAAGAAATTTGCTGACTAATTATAACTATCGCTGTGTTTTCCTGGCTTTATAACTGGTTTAAAATGCCATGTTATCCTGTTGTGATGTAAGGGTGCAATTGAACATGCACAGATCGATTGTGGATGCCATTTTCAAACACTGTCGTGGCCATCACAGCCTGGGTTTATACTGTATTATAATCAATGAAGCATAACGACTCACTACAGCGTCCAAGTCATGTATATGGCAATTATTTCTTCTATTCTTCAGTATCTGTCCCTTGACAGCTTTCATTGGCACAATGCTGCCCCTCTAATGCTTGTACTTTGTTTCATGTTTGTGATTTGGAACCTGTCAGTACTTTGAAGTACACCGCAGTCTTGTTACAGCAGTTTAATCATGAAATGCCTTTTCTATCTCTGGGAAATGAAGACAGTGTCCCAGAAATGCATTTCTGCTGCAGTTTAGGGTGACAGTTCTTAAATTAATAACCTGATCACTTCATTAATGAGTTGCAGAATTTGACAGTGTTAATATTTACAGTTTAAGAATACTATGGAAATGTTAGGGGAAGGGCTGGGAGCATGGGCAATGTGAGTGTTAGTCTTTAAACTATGTGCTTGTTGTTTCATTTAGTATTTCTTGGGACTTAGGCATCACAATGTAAGGCCACCATTACTGCTGTTCCCTAGGTATCAAGAAGATTGTGTTAGACCTTCTTGAATTCCTACTCTGTGTGGGGTGAAGATATACCCAAGGTGTTAGGAAAGGAGCTTCAGGATTTTGACCCAACGATGATGAAGGAATGCTGATATATTTCTAAGTCAGGGTGATATCAGGCTTGAAAGGGATGAGATTCCTATTTATGTATTACACTTGTCTTTCCAGGTTGTTAAGGGTCATGGATTTAGATCCAGTTATTGGAGAAACCTATTCAGTCACTGCAATGAACCATGTAAATGGTTTACACTGTAGCCATGATGCACTGACAGTGGAGAATTCAGTAATGGCAATGTCATTGAGCATCATTGAGCGGTGTTTAGGCTCTGGTTTTTTGGTCATCACCTACCACTGGTGTACCATGAATATTACTGATCATTTACAGCCCAAAATTAAATGTTGATTAGGTCTTGCTGTAGGTGAGCATGAGCTGGTTCATCACCTGAGGAAATGCAAATGGAATAGAACACTGAAATCATCAGCAAACAGTCCCACTTTTGACATTATAATGGAGGGAAGGTAATTGCTGTAGTAGTTGTTGATCTAGGCTACTGTCCATGGAAATCCTGTTGCAAGGTCCTAGTGCTGAGACAATTGTTTTGTTACAGGCCAATCATTTTCCTTTTTGTATCAGAGATAGTAGGAACTGCAGATGCTGGAAAATCTGAGATAACATGGTGTAGAGCTGGATGAACACAGCAGGCCAAGCAGCATCAGAGGAGCAGGAAAGCTGACGTTTCGGGCCTCGACCCTTCATCAGAAATGGTGATGAAACGTCATTTTTCTTTTTGTGTTGGGTATAACTCCAGCCAGTGGAGATTTTACACTTTTACGAGATGAGCAGCTGGATGTCCACAGCATAAATCAACTGAGCATCGGTGAACACCTTAATTGGTGAATAAATGCCGCTTCTTAGTTATTTAAGATTATATTTTAATTGACCTATTCAGAGATGCTATTACACACTTCTAGAGCAGATAGGACTTAAAATTTGGCCTCCTGGTTCCAAGAAAGTGACACTACCACTGCACTACAAGAGCCCTAGTTATTTCTGAGCCTATTTTTCTAATCAACCTGTTCAGCGATATTATTACACATCCAGGTGGGGGAACACTACCACTGCATCACAGGAGGGCCCTGCTAGTTATTTATGAATAGCTTCAATAACTATTGAAATCACCTTTCATCAATTTGCTGATGATTAAAGGTAAGGTCATGGGGTAGTAATTAGCTGGGATGTATATATCCTGCTTTTTATGGATAATCCATACCAGCATCTCTTTCCACATTACTGAGTAGGTGCCAGTGTAGTGTGTTCTGGAACAACTTGAGTAGAGCTGTGGCTTTTTCTAGAGTACAAATCTTCAGCACTCTACTGGGATGTTTTTGAACCTATGGTCTTTGCAATGACCAGTGCATTGAGTTGTTTGGTAATACATAGCGTGTAGAGTGAATCATCTTATAGGAGATAGGCATATGTGATGGGGATGTGGGGTTGTAAAGTATCATTCACTCAGCACTTCTGCACTCATATGCTGGACCTTGTGTTAACGTAGATAGGGATGTTCATGTAGTCTTTCATTCCTGTTTGATGTTCAGTCGCCCACCACCATTCATGACTGGATGTGATGACAGGATTGGGCAAGATGGTGGCAGAACAGAGCATAACATGGGGAAATGAAAACATTCAGTTTGAAAGGATTAACATTTTTCAATGATGAGAAGCTATTAAATGGGAAATTTAACATGCAGGCAAAGTCAGCAATTTGAAAGGCAAATGGTGAGTTGGCTTTTACTGCAAGATGGTTGAAATGCAAGGGAAAGGGAGTCACTAATTTTATAGGTGAGACCAAATCTTGGGAGAATTGTGTACAGCTTTGGTATCATATCAAAGAAAGGATATAGTTTGTCTAGTGGAATTGCAACAAAGGTTTATAAAATTAAATCCCGGTGAGAGTAGGTGTCCTATGTGGAGAGATTTTATGTGGGAGAGGCAGTGCTGGAATTGGACCTTGCTCTAGAATTTAAGACAAAGAGAGGTTCTATCATTAAAACAGATAAGATTCAGAAAGGGCTTAAGAACATCGGAGTAGTCCATTCAGCCCATTGAATCCTTCAGTATGATCATAGCTGATCATTCACTTCAATGCATTTTACTCCTACTATCTCCATATCTCTTTAAGTAATTGGCATTTGGAACATTTTCAAACTTTGCTTTAAACATACTCTGACTGAATTTCTACAACCCTCTGTGGTAAAGGATTCCAAAGATTCACAACCCTCTAATTAAAGGAATTTTTCATTCAGTCTTGAGTGGCTTTACTCTTATGACATTTTGTCGGGCTCAATGTGATCACCTCTCATTCTTTGAAATTCTGGAAATACAGGCTTATATAATACAGGCTCCCAATCTCTCATCATAGAACAATTCCATTGTTCCTGGGAATAAGTTTAGTGAGTTCCACTCGCTCTGATACAATATCCTTCCTGAGATAAAGAGACCAAACTACATGTAATACTTCAGGTACAATTGAAGCAAGACTTTGCTACTTCTGTATTCAAGTAGTCTTGCAACAGCGGTTAATATACCATGAGCCTTCCTAATAGCTTGTTGCACCTGCACATTAGCTTTCAGTGAATTACTGATAAGGATACCCAGGTCCCTTCATACATAAACACCTTCTAATTTTCTACTATTTAAGAACATCTGGTTCTCCTACCAGACTGGATAACCTCACATTTTCAACATTATATTTTATCTGCCACATTTTTGCCTACTCACTGAATCTGTCCAAGTCATCTTTAAACCACTTTGCACCTTCCTCACAGCACACGAACCCACCTAGTTTTATGTCATCTGCAAACTTTGAAAATTTATCACCTGGTCCTGACATCCAAATCATTAACATACATTTGTGAACAGCTAAAATTCAAGTACTCATCTCTGCAGTACTCCACAAGTCCAAGCTTGACATTATAAGAATCCTACTTATTCCTACACATTTTTTTCTGTTAGTATAACAGTATGGTACAAAACTAACTCCCCCTTATCAATTTTGTTAGTAACATGTTCAACAAACTCCAACAGTTTCTCTCACCAGCACAAATGCAGACTGACAGTTTACGCTTTGCAAACCCCACCAGTTCATACAGTAGTGATCCTAAGTATTCTTAGTAATGGACATTAAAGGTCATTCACATAGAATGCATTCTGTGGCCTTGCTGTCCTCAGTGCTTATTACAAGTGGTGTTCGCCATGAAAAAATACTGGTTCATCAGATAAAGGAGAACAGTAGATAATAATTAGCAGGAGGTATCCTTGCTCTGAAATTAAGAAACATTGCTGAAGATTGTCACCTGATATCTGTGTCTATATGTTTTGATGGAATAGTCTAAGATGTTGGGCTGATAGCTATGACTCTGTGAATTCAATTATTTCAGGCCTTTACTAGATCCATCCACAGAACATTAATATCATGAGTTGACTCTGCTTGCCTTTGGTAAACAGGGAAAGCGGGGGAAACAGAGCTAGTGTAAAGTACTGAATATTTATAAACTATTTACATTATCTACAGTGGCCGACTTTAGCAGGACTCCATGAGGCCACAGGACCGACTTAGGATCAGGAATAGGCCATTCAGCACTTTAAGCTTGCTTCACCATTCAATAAGACCTTGGCTGACATCATGATGATCTTAACTCTACTCTCCTGTCTGCATTTCCATAGCTTTCACCTCTGTGCTTTGTCAAAAATTTACTCAACTCAGCCTAGAATAAATCAAATGACCTGGCTTCTACAGTTTTCAAGCAGAGTGAATTCCACATTAGAAAACCCACTTCCTTCTTCCCTGCGTTTACAGTTAGATGTTATCTGACATCTCTGATGATGCTCTGTAACTACTATCATAATAGAAATTAATCATTCATATGACATATTGGTTGGCTGAGCTCTTCCAATTTTGGCACCAGATGCTTGTGAGGCGAGTTTTGCAGGATCAACGTGGTTGGGTATAACTTTGTTGAGCAAATATTTTCATTTTATTAATCTTATTCTTTTTAATAGCAATTTGATACAAATACATAGATCGCTGGGTTATATCAATGGGCAGTTAAGAGTCAACAATATTGATGTGGGACAGGAGTCATATGTAAGAATCTTTAGGAAATGGGGAAGGAAGGACAAAGGAAGCAACTTTCTTCTTTTTGAATTTTTGTGGGAAGGTGACAGCTGATACCAATTATTTCACAATCTGTTACGATAGGACTTTAACTCACTTCTCTCCATTATTGATGCAACACTCATAATTACACGACAAATAACGTAAGGATCACAATATTTATCCCTCAACCACTGGCGCATTGTGACAGCAGTGTGTACAGTATACAAGATGCACTGCAGCAACTCATCAAGGCTCCTCTGACAGGACATTCCAAAGCTGCAAACTCTAGTATCTTGAAGGGCAAGGGTAGCAGATGCATGGGGGCACCAGTACCAGCAAAGTTTTTCTCCAAGTCAATCACTATCCTGACTTGGAAATATATCACTGCTCCTTCACTGTCACTGGATCAAGATCTGGGAATTCCCTTTTTAACAATTCTGTGGGTGTCCCTACACTTCAAGCACTAGATAGCAGCTCACCACCACCTTCTTGAGGGCAATTATGGATGGGCAACAATGCTGGCCTAGTCAGGGATACCCAGATCCCACATCAGATAATAACATGATTAGTGCATAAACAGGTTGCATTTGCAGGGTTATTTCAGGTCATTAATAGATTTCTATTAGCAGGTCACAGCATTTATGGGATTTAATGCAGCTTCACATTCATTGGTTGGCTCATCAGTATGTGAGAAACTGGTGACGGTACTCAACAAGGTCTTGGATAATCCAGAAGTGAGAATCCACTCAGAAATATTTAGTAATTAACAGGTTACCTCAGAAATAAACCATTTTCTAACTCCTGTTTCATTAGGGTTAGAGTGCTAATTGCAAAGGTCACTTTTGGAGGCTGCTCCAATGTGATTCAAGCACCTGTAAGGGAATATTGCTGAATATTACTGCGCAGCTTGCTTCCTGCCCTGTAATAAAGGAGAGGCTGTGACTGCAGAACGTTCAGCCAAGTCAAACTAATAATGGATTGGTCCTGTTTACTTTACATTTTCATTGTAGACTGCCTGGTCTGGCTGGCAGAAGTGGCTGTTCTGCTATGAACAGAAAATCCAGGTCAGGCACCAGCATTTAGGGCAACAATGCATTGGGGCACCATGAGCCAGTTCCCAGGTTTTATCACACTTGTGCATCAACAGCAGCAATTAAAATAGCTGTGGTACAAATTTCTCCCAAGAAAGCATTTGATTTCCTTTGTTTGTACAGGACTTCCTGGTGGCACGTCTGGACGACATTTAACCCTTTGTGTACAGACTGACCTTTTGTGGCTCTCAGAATATCCACTTGTTTTTAATCACAAAACATCTGTAACAAACAAAGCAATGGCCCAGAAATCAGGGAGCGCCCAGTCTCCCACCTCTGCTGCCCCCACCCCATCCATGTGCGGGGGGCTTATTCTATGCACGAGTAACAGCATTCAATCAGCCGTGGGTGTTATATCTCGAGCCATGCCCGCATATCAGTGACTCATCAAAGAGGAGGTTAGAACTTCAAGATGGGAAGAGGAAATGATTGTTGGCTGTATGTATGTTGGTACAGGAAGAAGGAGGGATATTGGCTTGCAGGGAGTTTGGGGAAAGAAATCAGAGTTCAAGAGCAAGGCATGGTTATGGGATCCCCAAATCCTGCACAACAAACTATAAGGCACAAGACTGGGGATGATATTCCCCACTTGCACAGTTCCAACAACATTCAAGAAGCTCAGCACCATCCAGGACATTGCAGACTACTTCATTGGCACCCATATCCACTACCTTAAATATTCAAACAAACAGGGGAGGCAGCATCTGCCACCTACAAGATATACTGCAGCAACTTGTTACGCCTCCTTTGAGAACATCTTCCAAACCTCTACCATCTCGAAGGATAAGGGCAGCAGATGCATGGGGAGCACCACCATCTCCAAGTTCCCTACGAAGCCACTCATCAACCTGACTTGGAAATATACATTTGGTAAAAAAATCCTGGGGCTCCCAATTGCACTGTGGCAAACTCATACCACATGAACCACACGGATTTATGAAGGTGGTTTACCATCACCTTCTCAAGATAATTTAGGGGTGGGAAATAAATGCTGGCCTTGCCAGTGTTGTCCGCGCACCATGAAAAAATTAAATGAAATTTAAAAATAACACTCAGCAAGTCAGAAAGACCAGATGGGATCTTGTTTTAATATCTCATCCAAAAAGACAACACCTCGAACTATGTAGCCTGAACTTTTGTGCTTAAATCTTTGGAGTGGGGGTTGAACCCATCTCCTTCTGATGCAGAGAAATCCTTTCATTTTGTTTCAAAAATATTTGTTATTTTTATTTAGCTCAAAAACAGGAAATAATAAACAGTTTGTAACATGTTGTGTTACACTATTATATAAGCAACATTCTTAAATTGCTTTTTATCCTTTTCTCCAACACTCTATTGAAATGATGTCGTGCACTTGTCCTTGAAGGCTTTAGACAGATTCATCAATTTGAACAGGATAGTGAAAGCGGGCTAAGCAAACTTAAAATAAAATGTCTGCTAAATTTTAAAAAGCTGCTAATTTACACATTTTTGAGGAAATTTTACTGATTTTGGCATTTATATTAGTCACTAGTTACATGCAAATTGATTAAATTCTTTTAATACTTGTATCATTTTACTCTGGAACACTTTTGATGCACAAAGCTGTTTTTTCTTTACTCCTTATGCTCTGTAATAGGATTAATAATTGCAATGCCATACTGATCATAGTTGTTTCATTTTTGTCATAGCTTCTATACTTTCTCTTTATGAAATTAATTGCTATCATTAACCTTTTTAGATACAATTACATGATAATATCGTGAAACTGGATGCTGTTACAATTGTAGTGGAAATAGACTATCAATACTCTACATCATTATTTGATTTTAATACCTAAGATTTTCATGGACTAAAGAAGGACATTGTTTATTTGAAATGGCTGTTGCAATCGCCTGACAATTCTAGGGAATCTACATGATATATGTAAACCCAGCTACCTTGGAACTATCATTTATATGTAAGAGGCACTGACATTTGGTGAATCATCAAACAATTTGCACTTCTTGTTTATTCACACTTGCGTGATAAACTTTCATCTCCAATATGTGAAGTTATCGACCGAATGTTCAATCTGAAAATGACAGTGGAACCCAAATTGGTATATTTCAGCAGCTTGCTGTGAGCAACATAGCAGAAGGAAAAAAAAATAGCAAGGATACTGGAAATTCTTCTCTTTTTCCCCACTCAATCTAACTCAAACTGAGAGACGAGCCAATGAAAGTGAACTTAGAACAACAATGATACAGTGTACACTCCAGGACATCTGCAACTTCAGGATTGTGGAAGAAGTGAGACAGTAGCTAAATAAGTGAAATCAGGGCTTTCCATTTTTGCAATGAAAGGGATTTTTGAGATCTATAAATGCAGCTGCCTTTACCTTCTTGCCTGAACTAGACGACCCTCAATACCCCACCTCATTCTGTTTCTGCTCATTACTTATGTTTTGTGAGTTACTGATATCACATTTTACTATTTTTTTTCTGGGATTACTCGAGAAAACCTTGGAACTGGCTCTTTTTCCTTTTTCTATCTGATTAATTAAGTTTAATTAACATATGATTACCAAGAGCTCAGAAAGAAAAAATATTTTTTGCAACTATCCTAGAGGGCACAAATAAAAAGCTGGGTCGTAGCCCCTTCCTAGCTGCTTGCAACAATGTTAAAGCAGCCACTTGTTCATAAGAGTAGCCATTTTAAACATAATTCTCCTCTGTTCTAACAGTCTTCCAAAGAAACCATGTTTATGCCAAGGTGACCCAAGAAATTTATTTCTTCATATTCCATCCTCCCCAAGACCTTTTAAAGATGGCAACTGCTCACCTCTGGTTAAAGTTGAAAGCAGGCCAGAGGGTCTATGGGGAAGTATTATAAAAGAAAAGAAATCACTCTCGATGCAATCATGTTTATTGTGGATACATAAAAAATCACTGCAAAGATTTTAAAAAACTCTTCAAAACAGAATGGCAAGGAAAACGGACATGCACTTTGGAAAAAAGTCATTTGAGCAATATACTTCAAATTTTGCAGCTCAGCACCAGCTCCCCTAAATGTATGTCATGCATCATAAGGATTGAATTCAAAGGTACATTTTGGGTTGTGTCAAATAAAGTACTTAGGCATCACTTAATATTATTTTGAAAGAAAACGTAATGTGCCCTCCGGTACTAAGTTAGGTGACCCCAATTACATGATTATTTTAATTCTCATGTTGGTCCAATAAATGCTATCACACTACTTTGTCTTTCTTGACTTTTTTTTAAAAGTATGTACTGATCATGAATAATAGATGTATATGAAGATGCCAATTTAGAAAAAACCACGAGAAAATGACAATATAAATCACCACTAAATAAGTTCCCATTTAATTCAAAGGATAAAAACACAATGCAACTAGAAATTGAATTTATATTGTTAACTTAAGAGTTGGCCCATTTTGCAGGCTGCAGAGAACAGATTGATTGAGGATTATGCATATCTGTTTTAGAAATACACACAAACTTCTCCAAAAGATAAGACTTCAAAGTGTTCGCAGATCTTAACACTATATGAGCACACTTCATACACTTGCTCCAAAAATATACTTTTTACAAACGGTTGTGTTTTGTTGTTAGTTGAGACAAGAGGAGTTTTGCTGTGGGTGACTTCAATAATGAAACATTCTTACAGCACAGTCTTTTCTCTATCAGATTAATAGGTAACTTATGGACATGATAGCCAGTTTCTTAGTTACAACAGTCAAAGTGTTATAATTTGTGATCAAAGATTCACATTATAATAAGTCATATGGTGATAAGATGTTATCCACGCTAACAAAACTTAAAACATTATTCTTATAAGTATCAGTTCATCCAGCTGGAAAAGGTTCTCATTTGGGAAATACTTTAATTCTGTAAATTGATTTAGTAACAGTGATACTTTTAATCTCATGACAATAGCAAATACCTCCATAACCAACATTTCATAGAAAGTCTCTGTAGGTTGCATGTTAGGAAGATTTCAATCCTCAAAACTCAAGCCTCAAATATATACAACAAAAACATTTGGAATTTTAAGTAAGTGGATGATGAGTTTTTTAAAAGCTGCTATTTCACCCTAAAACACTATTATTTTCCCCTTTTCAGAGTCTATTAATAACATTAGCAGAAACTCAAATGAATCAATTCTGGTATCCCTGCTATGGGAAGGATGTTGTGAAACTTGAAAGGGTTCGGAAAAGATTTACAAAGATGTTGCCAGGGTTGGAATGTTTGAGCTATAGGGGGAGGCTGAATAGGCTGGGGCTGTTTTCCCTGGAGCTTTGGAGGCTGAGGGGTGACCTTACAGAGGTTTGTAAAATTATGAGGGGCATAGATAAGGTGAATAGCCAAAGTCTTTTCCCCAGGGTAGCAGAGTCCAAAACTAGAGGGCATAGGTTTAAGGTGAGAGGGGAAGGATTTAAAAGGGACCTAAGGTGCAACTTTTTCACACAGAGCATGGTGCGTGCATGGAATGAATTGTCAGAGGAAGTGATGGAGGCTGGTACAATTACAACATTTAAAAGGCATCTGGATGGGTATATGAATAGAAAGGGTTTAAAGGGATAAGGGCCAATTATGGCAAATGGAACTGGCTTTATTTAGGATGTCTGGTTGGCATGGACGGGTTGGATCGAAGGGTCTGTTTCCATGCCGTACAGCTCTAAGACTCCATGACTCTATAAATGAAAATGACATGAAACTGGATTAGCTTAACATCCTGAAAATGAATGATCTGACCTCTTAAGATTAGGAGTGGTTTTTGTCAGTAACATATTTCAGACAGTACTGGAAAGTATTTCACAAGAAATTATAATAAGACACAACTTAAGTCTCAAAATATAAAGTTCACTGGCCATTAGCTCATGTTAACTATAAAATTAACAAAACTTGGCTATAGAAGCTCCATATCAATTGGTTTAGTTGCAGATTGTACTATGAGGGACAAAATAATTAAACTAAGTAAAATAATGTAACCATACTGAACAATGGCATATCAAATTGTAAAGTGTTGCATAAAAGGAAGGAAAAACAGACAATGTAAATGGTGTTAGAAGAATCCCAAGAGTCTGAGTACACTTAATACTCCACATGAACAGCAATGCAGTGCAACAATAAACAAAGAATGTTGAACACAACTACACAGTCAAAACATGCGAGTTCAAGTTTTGGAAGATACAGTCAAATTGTATAGCCCTACAGATACATTAGAATTGCCAATTCTCTTGGATTGTCTCCCAAAATTGCTGATGAATCTTCCAAGCATCAGTGCTGGCAAACTGGGAGCAAGGTACTTGACACATGTTACTTGCACCGAAACATCTCAATCTTTTCTTTAAGGATGATACCAGGAAAGTATTAGTCTCTCAACAAACTTCTGATCAAAAATACTCCAGACACTTTCCTGGTAAATTTTAGCATATGAATGATGTTGTAGTGATTAAAACATACAAATGATTGAGGTAAGTGTGCACTCTCACTGCAGGAAGAGAAAGTACAATTTCACAAAACTAATAGGGTTGATGTTAAATGGTTAACTGCATTATTTATGTTGCAGAAAAGCCAAAATACTTGTTAAAATAAGAACATTGAAGTCTATGCTTTACATGTTGAAACTTGGAAAATAAAATTCCTGCTTAATTCACTGGAAGTATAAATAACATGCACAAAAATTGTCACAAAAAGCACAAGACTTGTTGGGAGGGGCATTAATCTGGAAGGGGCTAACCATTGTCCACATAAAGCACCTGCCTGTTTCAAATCAGTTTGCCAGCCTATCCTGGTTGTCCAGGATTTTTCAAGCACTGACGGATATGCTCTCAGCCACTGCTGCTAACAAATTCAGTCAGGAAGTAGTAAAGTTCACGTCTGGACTTCAGAGTGACTCAGTAGGGGAAAAAAAAAGATATATAATAGCATGGCAAAGATGAGCGGATTTAGCTATTAATTGGATGGATCTGAAGGGGCCTGCACAAGGGACAGAATGAATGGGATTTTCCCTATCATGTACAGGAGAGTTTGAAGGCATAAGATCAGGAAACAATGCATTGAGTCAGTGCTCTGTCATGTTCCCAGCAATCTTGAAGGAGGTGAATGAAAACTGACAGCAGCTACCTTCTCAGCAGCAGTATGTATTCCATCAGGAGCAATTCAGTACCTAATGGAGGCCAGAGTTGGAATCTTCCAGGACTGGCCCAGCATCAGGGCAGATACTTGCTGATTGCAGAGCCCACCAGCCGAATGGAGCAGCTTGTCAGTGGTAGGCTTGTGGAGTTGGGGTAACAGTTGTCATCAAAACCTGTCAATCCATATCCCAAGACAAGATCATTACTTGGATGAAATGTGACAACTACAGCTATAATGAACCCACTATTTGTTCCAATGGTGCTATTGGCCTCGGTCCTCTTTACTTTTGGAATTATTTGACATCTCAATTTGACGTACACTTGAGCTCTCCTTTTCACCTGAGCAGGGTTCACGAACCTCAGTAACGCTACTAAACCCACCTTCAGTCTTGTGATGTTTGCTCTTTATTTGGGACTGAAAGCTGAGAAAACTTTAATTGGGTGAGACACTGCAAAGACCAATTAAGAAGGCAGCTTCCAGAAAATTGTGCCAGAGGGTACACTGCAGATCCCTGTCGGGTCAGGACTGTAGATAAAAGTTTCATTACATCTCAGAATAGCTACTGAGTAATTGTGAAAGGAGCTGTGTCATTGTGAAATCAGATCATCATGGGTTTGGAGCCTGTGTTTGATAAGACCTCGGCAGCATGTCTTGTTTCACTGTGTCTGGTCAATGATTATGTTAATAAAGACCATTACTGTTCCCTCAAGTGAGTGTAGACTGCACCTTTCTAAAGGATAGCAGCAGTGACCAGACCCATTGGAACCAGAAGCAAGCAGCACTAAGAGATCAAAGTCAAGCTCAGTGACAATACATTTACATGGGTAAATCATGAGCCGAGCCCAAAAATCTGATGCCAGAAGAGCATAAGAACGCAAGAACTAGGGAGCAGGGGTAGGCAATTTTGCCCCTTGACCCTGCTCTGCCATTTGATCTGATTGTGGCTGATCTCTTCTTATCATCAACTCCACTTTCATGCCTGCTCTCCATAACCCTTCAACCCATTACTAATTAAAAATCTGTCTATCTCCTCCTTAAATTTATTCAATGTCTCAGCATCCACCGCACACGGAGGTAGTGAATTCTACAGATTCATGACCCTTCGAGAGAAGAAATTACTCCTCATCTCTGTTTTAAATCTGCTAGCCCTTATCCTAAAATTATGACCTCTCATTCTAGATTGCCGGACATGAGGAAACATCATTTCTACAATCACTTTGTCAATCCCCTTTAGCATTTTATACACAATTAGCTCTCCCCTAGTTCTTCTAAATTCCAGACATTATAGACCAAAACTGGTCTGTCTTCATATGAGAAACTCGGCACCCAGAGAATTGTTTTCTCTCAGAGGGTCATTAGGGCGCGGAATTGTCCTCACCAGATGACAATGGAGACTGGGTCTTTCAATTTATTCAAGGTTGAGTAAGATTGTTGATCAGCAAGGAAGTCAAGACTTATAGGGTACAGCAGAAAAGTGAAGCTAAGACTACAAGTAGATGAGCCATAATCTAAGTGAATGGTAGAAAAGGTCAAATAGCCTATTCCTGCTTCTAAATCCTATGCTCCTATGAATACAGGGAATGTGACGAAAACACAGATGAGTAAAAGAATTGAGAGAATGGAAAGTTCTCTCATGGGAAAGAAAAAAGTGTTCAGCGGGAATCCAAAAATAGTTCAGAAAACTGAGCTACCTAATTGTGCTTTGGGGTGATTGAAATTTTTGTTTTCCATGAAACAGAAAAGGAAATATTTTATTGAGCACTTGGTGGCGTCCAACAAAGAAAACACATTAATGTTTGCAGAGAGCAAATTCATGTGGTTAAGCACCACATGATCAAATATTGTCTCTAAGTATCTGAGGACGAAATGCCAAGGAATACATCCACTCAGAGCTAGCAGATTGAATTCACACCACATCTCAATGACAGTGTCCAGTTCTGGTTGTTTGAAGACAGTGCAGAGAAGGGCCATGAGACTGGTCCCTGGCATCAAAAATATTTATATTGTACTTTTCAGTGCAATATAACATCCCGAGGCACTTCACTGGGGCAATATAAATAAAAGAAAAGACAAGAGAAAAAAGGAGATAACAAGGAGAAATGACCAAAGATTTGGTTGAAGAGGCAGTTTTATGGAGCTTCTTAAAGAAGGTTAATGAGAGAGGCAGAGAGGTTTGGGAAGTGAACTTGACACATTACGCTAGTAAAGTCACCAGAATGCCATAAAGCTGCTCTCTCGTAAGAGAGAGAAGACTGGTGGTGGTTAGTGGGGAGCAGGGAAGTGGCAGAAGCAGCTCAATTTCTAAATTTTAGCGCTAGGATATTCATGCACTCTATACATGTATTATTGGAAGAAATGGGAAGAGAGAGTAAAGACTACAGATAGCACTTCAGGCTTCCAGTATCAAAGTAGATGGTCAGTAGAATGGGAAAGATTGATATGGAATTTTACCTGAACATGTAAAGTGAGAGTATAACAAAGGAAGAAATATTCAAACTACTGAAAGGGTAACTTTAGGATTTACATCAGGAGGCTTTTTCTCACAGAGTATAACCAACACCTGGTCTTGACTTCCAAATAGAGTGACAGAAAAAGTCCTGGCATCATTGAAGAAACAATTTGATTCTCTAACGCAAAGAGTGCAAGCATCATCCAAGACAGAAGAACATAGATAGTGAACTATTCATCTCAGCAGAAAAAAATTAATTCTACTCTTCAAAATGTTCAGAAAATAGAGAACATCCTGCTAATGTGCTGAACCTGATTAGTTCATTTTATATGTGAATTAACTGCCATATTAAAGCAGTGCTATGTAAATGTATCCTTTTGACAATGAGATCAGACAGCCCTTCAACTGAAGCAGACACATATTGTGCTGGATTATAATTTTAACCCTTTTGTGACTATCCTGGATCAGTTAAACCGGTACTTTTCAGATGTTCATTCTTATCTAAAGGTTAAAGTTGCCAAATCCCCAAGACACTGAATGGATCTAAAGTTCTGAGCTAATGCTCCCCAAAGGAACAGGACAAACTAAGAATATGCCTGTCCTCTAGATATCTTTGCTAGCAACCTACAGCTAAATTATGATGTCCCAGTTATTGCAGATATTTGCAAGACTTCTGATAATATACCTCTTCACCAAAGAATATACAGAGATGTGATTCACAAATTAGCAATACTGAAAACTGTGAGAAACAAACTATTGTTTATGATCTGGCCAAAGTTATTCCTGAACAAGTCAGATTCAAGACAAGAATTTTAAGATGCTCTTGTTTTAACAATGTGGTCCCTTGCTGAAACATGAGTAGCAGATTTCGCTTTAGCAATAAAATAGAAGTTTAAAAAAGAAATGAAGATAAATACAATAAGTCAAATCACCTGCTTATAATATAAGCTCAAAGATTTTTCAACATACAGTAAAGGTATAATTTTATTCATTCCAACAAACCCTTTTATGAATTGAGAAGAAACAACACAGTTTTTATATTGTGCCTGAAACACACCCCTAGTTCAGTAATTAAAGCACCACTCATATAATACTTACTCCAGAATCCAACACTTCAGTAGGTTTAAGTTACTAGTGAATTCACTTTTTGGGTTACAACTGCAGATTTCTTCGTTTCAAGCTACTATACACTTGTTAAATGTATTCAGCTTTAAGTAACCTCTTCAGAGTTTTGTCCCAAAATTTCTGGTCTGGAAAGAATACTAACTATTTACTCTATGGTAATTTAATTCAGTACATATCCTTCCCTTCTCAAGAGCTCTGGTCTACACAATCATCCTATTCCAAGGACTTCACAGGACTGTCCAGCTCAATGTAAAAATTGAAACCAGAAGTCTCCCTCTCTAAACTATGGGTATTTCATTTAAGCTCAAAAGAAAAACAAGTTCCAGAAGACTGTATCAAACCTTGAGACCGTGTTATTTACCTTGGTAGTTAAAACAAAAGCGAAATAAACAAAGTAAAAAACTTTTAGAGATGCACACTAACCCATTCATTCTACAGTCAGGCCTCAAAAGATGTTTTCAAAGAAATCAGCATTTCTACAGAAATACTTTCGAGTTAATTATTAATTTCTGACATACAAAAGCCCATAGGTTACTAACTCAAAAACTGGAAATCTAAACTAACAATAATCAATATTCAAATAGAAGTCCCACAGTTTACATCACAATATACAAAGGTTGATTGAAGAACTGAACACATATTTTAGAACTTACAAAACTGTCAATCACAACATTACCAGTTCTTCTGGAGAGATTAAATACAATCTTATTCCTAGTAGAGAATCCAACTTTTAAACCTAAATTGTTACAGTAAAATAGTTAAGTCAACTATTAAACTAGGATCTATATTAATTTCCTGAGTAGTACATGACTAATAAGATTGAGTGAGATGTCTCTATCCCAGTTTTCTCCAATAATTAGATTTTCACTGAGAGATACTTAAATGAATTAAGTGGACTTAAAAAAAACCTAATCAGATTTTCCAGTATTTGTACATTTTTTCCAGGTAACTGTAACAGTTGGTTTATCTTTTTTTCCAGATACGTCATACAGTGGCAAACACTTTATTGGTCAATTAATCATGATTCGTTGGAATGTGATTTTAAGATAAATCCCGAATAATTTAGAAATTTTGGAGATTTCATCAGAAAATCAACCAGTCAAGGATTATCTTGCAGTTGTTACTCGTTACTCAGGAGATATCGTCATCAAGCAGGAGGCACCATTTAGGAAGATGAGATAAACGATAGGTACACTCTGTGAAAATTATGGTTATCTTACCTATCAGCCCTGAAACTTCAAGTTTTCAAAGTGACTTGGGCAAAAGGGGAGGAATGAAAAATCAACTCCTAATTCAAATGAAAGATTGTGCAAGAAACTGACCCGGCCAATTTACAGAATGTTTATGGTTATCTCATCCACACAAAATTAAAGAGTGTCTTTCCTTTCTGATACATCTGTCATCATTGTTAGAAAGTTTGAAAAGTAACATCTCAAAACAAAATGGAGCAAGTGTCAGAAATGGCAACAGGTAGACAACTTTTCCAGAAAGCAGGTGCGATAGTGTGCAGTAAAGTTATTTGATTTAAATTAAAGAACATCTAAATTGCCAGCAAGATACTGTTGACAAGATGTTAGAAAGGGAAGAAAATAAACACATTAGTACAACACCTTAAATTGTGTTCCTGTATTTCCTGTGTTGGTATTTTAAATCCCAACCCTGTAACATGTGCTGTCCCATTTCACAGGCAGAAGTTTCTTTTTAAAATAAATATGTAGAATGCCTTTCAATTTTGGCAGATTTACTGTCTGAAAGGACAGTTATGCAGGGTTTACCGTGGACACCAATTTGCTACCACCAGTTTTCTGACCCCATCAGTTTTAAAAATAAAGTTCTTGTTGTGTGGGAAACACTTCAGTTGATCTATCTGCAGTAAGCAAGGGGAGTATTCATTTCTTTTCCAGAACCAATCAAAATATTTCCTCATTGTTGTTCGTCCATGATTGTTGTTCAGTTGGTAGTGCTCTTGTCTTTGGGACAGGGCTTGTGGGTTCAATACCCTCTTCAATTATTGGATTTATTCAAGTATTGGATTATTAATTCTCAGGTGTGTGTTTCCACAGAGGTACTTTAAATGTGTTGTATGACTCACTCATCCCAAACCGAACACCATAATAAGCCAAGGGTTTCCCTCTTCCTTGCCTGTTCCTTTTGCCCAACCCTCTATGTCAAGTTGTGTATGGACTACTGCCAGATAAGCTCCCTGACATCACAAGATAAGCTCCACCAAGGATTGTGTCTGCGAGAAGCCAAACAGTATCCTACACTAGAGCTACAGGACATAGTCTGAGAATCAGGATTAGTCCATTCAGGAGAGATGTCAGGAAGCATTTCTACAAAGGGTGGTAGAGGCTTGGAACTCTCTTCCACAATTAGCAGTTGATTCTAGATCAGTTGTTAATTTTAAATCTGAGCTATATCATCTTTTGCTAAGCAAAGGTATTAAGGGTTATAGACACTTCATTGTTCTCAGTGTTAACCTCATGCAGCTAAAGTAGTGATGTGTATTTCCTCAAGTTGAATTTGAATTCTCACAAGAGACAATCTCGTATCTTAGTTGTAATGCAACTAGCTATTAAGTAAAATGTAATAAACTTCTTCATTATTCATCAAGTTTAGTCTACTTCTGCTGAAGACATTGAGTGGGCATCCTTCCCTATATGTTATCAGTAGCCTAGACTAATACCAGTAGTAAGGAATAGTGATGGTGAATCTACGCCAGATATCCTAGATCATATCGACACTGTAAGATGATGGCAGCAGGAAGGCTATGTCAATATAATAACATCAAACACATACGATGGACAGAAAGATGCATTGATGAGTGGAAGAAGATGCATGTGGAATGTTAATGTAAAACATGGACCTGTGAATGGTTTGTTTCAGCTCTGTAATTAAATTCTTCATATCTTATATAAATTTCAGAAAATCACTCCTTAGAAATCATAAGTAAGATTTTTCTCATTTTCACTTGTTTGCTGATGATTGCACAATGCCCAGCACCATTCACATCTCTTCAGATACGGAAACAGTGCATGTTCAAATACAACAAGATGTGGACAATACCCAGGCTTGGGCTGACAAGTCGCAAATAACATTCGTGTCACACAAATGCCAGGCTATGACTATCACCAATAAGAGATAATCTAACCACCGCCCCTTGACATTGAATGATGTCACCATCACTGAATCCCCCACTATCAATATCCTTGGGGTTACCATTGACCATAAACTCAACTGGACTCACCACATAAACACAGTGGCTACAAGAACTGGTCAGGGGCTAGGAATACTGTGGCGAGTAATTCATCTAAGTCCCCAAAGCTTTTTCATCATCCAGGTTGGCATAGTGGTTAACACTGCTGCCACACAGCACCAGGGACCTGAGTTCAATTCCAGCTTTGGGTGACTACATGTGTGGAGTTTGCACATTCTGCCCATATCTGTTTGGGTATCCTTCATGTGCTCTGGTTTCCTCCCACAGTCTAAGGATGTGCAAGTTAGGTGTATTGGCCATGCTAAATTGTCCATTGTGTCCAGGGATGTGCAGTTTAGGTGAATTAGCCATGGGAAATACAGGGATCGAGTTGGTGGGGGTGGGGGGTGGGGTTGCGTTTGGGTGGAATGCTCTTCAGAGTCAGTCGGGACTTGTTGGGCCAAATGGTCTGTTTTCACACTGAAGGGATTCTATGGTGACGATGATCTACAAGGCACAAGTCAGGAGTGTGATGGAATACTCCCAACTTGTCTGGATGGTGCGTCTTCAACAATACTCAAGAAACTTGAGGACAAAGCATTTGCTTGATTGATAGTGCATCCACCACTGACACTCAATAGCAGCAGTGTGTACCATCTACAAGATGCACTGCAGAAACTCACCCAAGATCCTCAGACAGCACCTTCCAAACTCATGACCACTTCCATCTAGAAGGACAAAGGCAACAGATACATAGAAACACAACCAGCTGCAAGTTCCCCTCCAAACCATTCACCATCCTGACTTAGAAATATATCACTGGTTTTTTACTGTCGCTGGGTCAAAATCCTGGAATTCTCTTCCGAAAAGCCTTGTGGATCAACCCACAGCAGGTGGACTGCAGTGGTTCAATAAAGCAGCTCAACACCATCTTCTCAAGGGCAACTAGGGGCAGACAATAAATACTGGCCAGCCAGTGACGCCCACATCCCACAAATGTCTTCTTTTTTAAAATGGTCCCTAGTTCTAGAACACCCAACCAATGGAAATAGTTTATCTTTATCACCCTGTCACTTCTGATAATATCTTGAATGCTTCAATCGGATCACCCCTTAACTTTCTAAACTCTAGAGAAAACAGGACTAATTTGTATGATCTTTTTTCATAACTTAACCCCCAAACTCCAGGTATTATTTTTGTAAACCTATCTTGTACTCCCTCCAAGGCCAATATATGCTATCAAAGGTGTGGCACCCATATCTGCTCAGAGTACTCCAAGGTGTTTGTATAACAGCAGTGTAACCTCTGCATCCTTGTAGTCCAGTCCTCTGGATATAAAGGCCAACACTCCATTAGCTTTCTTGATTATTTTCGGCATATGTTCATGTGTTTAGGGAGAAAATGTTCTCAGTATTCATTCTCCTTATTTAAGAATGGATATGAATATCTTAGAAGCAGTTCAATGAAGATTCAGAAGGAGCAGTGCTTCGAAAGCTTGTGTTTTCAAATAAACCTGTTCAACACCCCCTGTTGTTAGTCACTAACAGTCCCCATTAACAACTATTCACCCTCCCAGTGTGATTGTTAGCAACTCCTTTGTCTGTCCAACTGTCTTTCTCTCTGTTTGGGCTCTACCCTGTCGTTTACTCCCTACCCCACCCACCTCCCTATTTTCTGCATATAAACTGACGTTTTCCCAGCCACCATCA
>NC_063350.1:16987198-17043213 GCF_021869965.1 Rhincodon typus
AAACGGAATCTACTGAATTCCTGATTTTTTAAAAAGTTAATTTGCCTTATTTTTAATCGTCTCTCGATACTACGAATCTGACACAGCAACTATGGCCGCAGTAACGTACCGCACAGGATATTGTAATGGAAACCAGATCAGCTCTGTGTCACCGATGCTTTCCAGGATGCAACTTTCCAAGCATTAAGAAAGCACCTCAGTTTATGTAGCCCTATAACTGAGGACCAGTGTCCTAACAAACAACAGAAAAATTCTTAAAGCTTATAGATTTGCATGTAGCTCTTCAAAATCCTGAAAGCAATATGAAAATGTCCTAAGTATTCAAGTCATACTTTATTATCCTGCTTTTTAACTATGCTCGAATGTAGACTTAGGGAAATCATGGTCAATTATTGATTCCTCTGGCTGTCCAATTATCACAGATTGACAATCAAACTTGAGATAGTACCTTTGGAATATCTTCACGAAAAAACAGTCAGTGCATTTTACCTACTAGAGATGTCCTATTATGTTCAACGTTTCCCTTATTCTGCTTGGGGTCAAATCTTTATAGTCATGTGTGGGGGCTGCTAAATGGTCCTGTTAGTTATAGGGAGAAAAATCAAAGGAGCAAGGCAGTACTGAAGCTCACCTAATCTGTAGAATGCCCTTAGTGTATCTATACAAAGAAAACATGGAGCTGTCAGACATATGAAAGAGAAACAGTAAGTTAAAGCTTTCATTGTTTTTCACTGGGAGTAAGAATTGACCTTCAACCCTCCATTTAGATAGGAGAGATTGGAATTTATTTGTGGAAAAATAAGTGTGTCACTTCTCAACTCCCTGTTTTTTTCCACTAGCCCTTTAATACCCATTGAGTGTTTTCAACTGTTTAAATAGCTGCCCTAGCATTAGCTAAACTATAAAGATTTGACCTCAGTGATACTCAGTATTGCAAATGTTGTGCAGATACTGGACCACAAAAACGTGTTCACCGTTAAAGTTACTGAAAAGCCTAACTCCAAAACAGTATAATATCCAAATCAACTAATACTGAGATCAAATATGTTAAAAGTGTGTTACAGTGGTGTGGAATGAGTAAAGTACTTCAATAAGGTCTGAGCCAATTAGCAGTTAGTGAGTTATCTAGACAACTGTCAAGCAGTCTGCACAACATAGCAGTTGTTAAGCCTTGAACATTTAGCTGAGTTTTATAAGGGCATATTCATAAATCTAAAAAGACAGTAGTACAAAACTAACGATATTAAACTAATAATTTACAAGTCCGATGTATTACATGAAGCATAACTATTATTACATAAAACATGACAATATGATTGGTCTAGTATGTAAAATGTTTAATTATTTCAAAGAAACAGTTGTTCAAACTTTGAACGTTCATGCTGTCTGCCATCAACAAGGACCCATTTTGAGCTTTGGATGAAAGCCAATATACAAGTGGATAATGGAACCAAGCGACATAATTTGTACGTATTTATAGAGTGTACCGCTTGTGAGAATTCACTGAAGTGCCGCATAAAAAGGCGACTGTGTACAGATCTGAAATTCCCAAAGCTGATTGAAATTGTGTCTGCAATCTGTGTTATCAAACAATTATACACATCTTCAATTAAGCATTGGTAATTCCTTCCATTTAATGAAGAATTTCATTTCAATAACGGTTTGGTCTCCGCCGCTGAGAGAGAGAAAAAGGAAAAACCACGAGTCAACATTTGTCCACTCTAAGCAGTCAGTCTTCACTTTTATTAAAGGTGATAATTATTCAAAATTCAAAATTTATAACCTCGAGACTCTGCTTCACAAAGGTATCTTTTATTTTGAGGAGGATCTAGTGAATTTATCTTCGAATGTTAGAAGCCACTGTCTCCAGTTTGCCAAACAACCAATACATAATTTTCTGCAATCTAACTTCATCTGCAGTTCTCCTGTGTTTAGGGGATATGTACTACAAGGCCCTGTGTGAGATTCCCTAAATTATTCCAGCCGGAATGCCCCAAATTGTCAAGTTCCTGAGTAAGGAACGATGAGCTGGCTCCGGGTCTGATTCACCCACCCCCTCCTTGGGTCACCACAGGGTTAATTTACAAGGGAACCACTTCCCTTCTAGGTACCTTTATCCAAGACCCAAATGAACTTGTTTTAAAAGAAATCAATTCGACCCGGCTGTTTTGAATTGACAAGAAAAGTTAACTGTTACAGGCAATGCTCGGGTTGCGAACGAGTTCCGTTCTGGAGTTCGTTCTCAAGTCGATTTGTACACTGTTTGGAAGGATGGGAAATGTTTGCACGTTGGGTCTTTAAAATTACAACTTATGGAATCGTGTTTGTAAGTACAAGCTTTGGTAAGTCGGCCAATCGTAAATTGGGAACCCCCCCGTATTATTTATTCTCCTTTATTCATTCATTAACGGGATCAGGACGTCGCTGGCTGAGCCTGCATTTATCCCTAATTGCCCAGAGGGCAGTTAAGAGTCAACCACATTGCTGTGGGTCTGGAGTCACATGTAAGCCATACCAGGTAAGGATGGCAATTTCCTTCCCTAAAGGACATTAGTGAACTAAATGGGTTTTTCCTGAAATTGGACAAATGGTCATCATTAGACTCTTAATTCCAGATATATTTTACTGAATTCAGATTCCACCATCTGCCATGGCAGGATTTGAATCTGGGTCCTCAGAATGTTATCCAGGTCTCTGGATTAACAGTCCAGTAATAATACCACTAGGCCATTGCCTCCCCTGTTACTAATGTTACTACATTAATTACTACATGTGAGGAGAAATAGTGATGCAGCACACACACACATTAGAAACAAGTGTGAGTCCTGTTCTGAAGAGTGAATAGTTGAACGTACAGCTTTTGCAGTGGATGTTACCTGTAGCATTGATATTGGTAGTTGAACATTGATTTTGAGATTTTCAGTGTTGTAGGTTGATTTGAAACCTTTTTTGCCCTGGTTCCTACATGTAGGAGTTGACTGGCAGCACACAGGTTCTTCTCTCTTTCCTTTATCTGTTGGGCAGGGATGTTTAGATGGCTGTTCCCAAAGCTCTGACTCTCATAGGACACTAGTGTACCCATTAGGACATCAGGCCAATAATACACACAGGCCAGGGTTTGAAGTTCACTTTTAACCCTTATCTCTGTGTATTCTTCAAAGACAAATATGTCTCTCCATGAAGACTGCTCTCTTCTTTGTAACTACCACATTCATGGTCTGAGATACTTCCAGGGGGTTACAACTTTGGTTTCTAATATGATTCTTTTATTTTAAGGATCATAGAATAGAAGATATCTTTCACTTGGCAGTATAGAACTTGAATATTGGTGTAAAGAGAGATATTGTTGAAGATCTCTTCCTGTATCCTAATGAGTGCTTCAAATTGAGATGAAAATCTTCAGCAAAGTGTGTTTTTTTTCAGCAATGCCACGTATAAAAGCAAGGGGAGGCAGAATCAAAAAAATTCAGCAGTGGTTCAATTGATTTTAATGGCAGCCTGCATTACTGATTTTTCAAAAAAATCTGTTGGAACATGGATGCCATAAGCTTCATGACGATAAACTGGTGGCAAACACACAGACGGTTTCAATTCAGACATTTTGCCTGGATTTAATTTTATAACTCCAGGTTTTTCCTATCCTGTCAATAGAAATTAATTATCAATGTCATTTGAGTCCAATTTCCATAGAAAAAGGATAGAATTAGTAAACCGTGTGTTTGTGTGTGATAGTCATATTATGGCCTGTAATGCCCCCTACTCAGAATTACAAAATTGTTACAGAGAAGAAGGCCATTGTTGACAGCACCAGCTTTTCAAACAAGACCATAAGACATTGGAGCAAAATTAGGCCATTTGACCCATCGAAACTGCTGTGCCATTTGATCATGGCTAACATGTTTCTCAAGGCATTATTCTCCTGCCTTCTGCCCGTAACCCTTGATTCCCTTACAAATCAAGAATCTATCTATCTCTGTCTTAAAGACACTCGAGGAGTTGGCCTCCACAGCCCTCTGCGGTGATGAGCTCCATGAATTAACCACCCTCAGAAGAAACGCTTCAACAAGCAGTATTACCTAGTTCTAATCGCCTGCTTTCTCCCCATACTCTTTCATACTATTTCGAACTAAATAATCAGCCAATGCACTCTTTATTGCCTCAAGTGAACTGCCTCTACCACTTTTCCAGGCAGTGCATTCCATACCCTATCTACTCATTGAGGGAAAGTTTTTTTCCCAGATTACACTTGCTTCTTTTGCACATTTCCCTAACTCAATATCCTCTCATTCTTGTTCCTTTTACATGCAGGAACAGCTTCTCCCTATTTACCCTATCCAGCTCACTAATTTTTGAAAACCCCTATTAAATCTCCTCTGTCATCTTCTGTCCAAGGAGAACAGTTCTAACTTCTTCGATTTATCATCATGACTGAAGTTTCTTATTCCTGGAACCATTCTTACAAACTCCTTCTGCATTCTCTCCAATTGCTCACATCTTTCATACAACGTGGCACTCACAATTGTACACAATGCTCCAGCTGAGGTCTAACAAGTGTCTTTATATAGGTTCGGCATCACCTCCTTATTCTTGAAATCTATGCCCCTGTCAATAAAACAGAAAGTATCCTCAGCTTTAAAGTGCTCACTCCAACTGTCCCGCCACTTTCAATGTTCTGTGAACATATACACGCAGGTCCCTCTGCTCTTGCAATTATTTTAGAATTGAACCCCCTATTTTATATTGTCTTTCAATGTTCTTCCTACCACAGTGCATCACCTCACATTTCTCTGCATTGAACCTCATCTGCCACCTATCTAGCCACTCCATGAACTTGTCAATCTCCTTCTGGAGTTCAAAACAGACCTCCTCATAGTGAACAATTCTCCCAAGTTTTGTTTCATATGTAAATTTTGAAATTAGCCCCTGCACACAAAGATCCAGATCATTAATATATATATCAGAAAAGGCAAGGATCCCAATACTGCCCCCGAGGAAAGCCCCAAACATTCTTCCAACAAGTCGGGATGCTGTCAAACATAGCAGTATGTATTTTCTCTCTCTCTCTCTCTCTCTCTCTTTAGCACCACATGGAATGGACGTAACTGTTGGGGATTCGCCTTGAAAAAAAAACAGTATTGCACAGGAAAAATGGAGAGGATTTTGCTACGATTGAAGTTATTTTTAAGAAACTACATTCTTTTCTAAACACCCATTGTAAACTTTTCCTGCTGTGTAAGTGGATCTTTCCTTAAACTTTGTAAGAAACAAATTATGGTCTCTGAGTTTTGAATGTTTGCCTTTCTTCATCCCCAGATGTTAAAGAGTTAAATACTTTGATGTTTTAAAAAAGAACATTCTCACTCACTTCTGGGGAGTAAGGAAGCAACATGACAGGCAAAAATATATCACCTTGAATGAGTTTGTAAAGAAAGTAAGAACACTGGCAAAGTTATAAAGAGTACAAGACATCAGTGGAATCTAAGAAAACCTCCCTCATCTTTGTTGTCTTTAGGAGGGATCATATTGAAGATCTTGTAAATCAGTCAAAGTTCTTTATAAACTCAATGAAAATGGGGCCTTTGTCCTTAGATTTCCAGAATATTGTATTTCAGTCTGAGCAATGGTTACACCAAATGCATTGCTGGTCCAGTGCGTATATAAGGCTTAGCACCATTAGGTGAGATTCCCAATTGGGATTATCGAGCCTCAGTTCATATCTGGGACCAACACTCCCATCTGACGACCCTTCATACTGGGAGAACAACCTTATGAAATTGCTATTCTGTATTAGTTTTAAACATGCAATTAGTGCTCTTCTCCATGGCCTGACCTGCGGAACAGTCACTGATGGAGTGTTCAGACATGAGAACATTTGCTTCAAAAAGCTTACCTAGAATTTGGCCATCTTCAGTATACGTACTGTGTAATGCTCTGTTAATCACACATGGAGCCTAGATCTATAAATCAGTGGTAGATCAACAACCTCGATGCACTAAGTTTCCTATACTTTATAGCGCAAGATTTTCATCTTAAGTGCATGGATTCTATTTTATTATGAAGTGGTACACAACAAGTTCTGAAAAACAGTTTTTTTTTATATAAAGGAATAAATTCCTTCTTTGTTAAACACTGTGAGGGAAAACAATCAGCCTTCACTTTTTGCATCGCCTCAGTAATCCGCTGCTTCCTGTCAATGTAAACCACATTTCCAGTGGGTAGAATGCCCATAGATTTTAAACTTACAATTAGAGATTCAGGCTTTGGTGAAGTTTTGTGGACTTTTCTCTTTTCTTTGTTTTGTCTGCTATTTTTGGCCGTCTTTCTCCAAATTCATAAACATTGAGCCCTGGTTCTAAAATGTTGATGGCTGGCTGTTCTGTGCTTGCAAAGCATGATCAGAACTTAAAAATAACAAGAAAGTGATAAGAAATCAGGCTTCCTCTAAGATAGAAAGAAGTTACATTCTGCGCTTGGAATTACATCTAGACTGAATTCTGAACCCAGGTTACCACACAGTGATAGCTCGGTGTCACCATCTGTGGGCAAAGGTAATAAATGTTTTGGAGGTTCCACACAAACAAAATTGCTTTTGATCCAATGTTATTTTAGTACTGTTAGTAACAATGCAACGATGTCTGGATTTATTGTGCGTACGATAGCCAATGTAAACTTCCCTTGTTTGAAACAAAAATGCCCTGTTTCTACAAGCTGTCCAAATATCTAAAATTTTGCTTTTAGGAAAATCCTGATCAATCACGGAGAAGCTTAAGCCAACTCGACCCTCTATTTGTTCCCAAACTCGCATAATGGTGTACTGCAATCGAAAGTGATAGAATGATAATGCAGCACAGTGAACATAGATAAAATACCGTAACAATTGTAACTTTTATAATGACCAGATTCCAGAAGAGCTCCTGTTATATTACAACCAGATCACAGGCAAGCTTCTCCAACTTGTTGTGGTTCCAGACATAATACCCCAAATTGTTAAACTCTATGGTGAGGAGCCATAAACTGGTTTCCCTCCTTTAATCATCCACCTCTTCAGCAGGCTGGAACAAGTTTAATTTTAAAAGGATCCCATCCTTGTGGATGCCTTTCTTTTAGAACAAATGAATATTTGTGTTAAAAGTAGTCAGAATAACCAGGTTTTCTTGAGTTAACAAAAGAATGTGCTTATTAGTTAATAGCTGAGAAGAAATTTTAATGCAACGCAAGATTAGGAATAATAAGTGAGAGCATAAAATAATTAACATTTTTTTGAAAATATGGGTCAGTCTCTGAGTTGTTTATGAAGAGTAAATGGAAGAACATTGCGAGAATTACAGTGGTTGTTACCAGTGGTGTTGCTGTTGATCAGTTGATTTTGAGATTCTTGGCTTTGCAGGCTGTTTGAAATTCTTTTTTGCTTTTGATTGGCTTCCTTTCAATGTTCCCTGTAATTTTTCTGTTGCGTGGACATCTGAGATCCTTGCGTAGCATTGACTTCCAAAATCCCAATTCAATGCTGGAAAGGCATCAGCATGCTAAATGGCCTGTGTGGAACCTCCAAGCATGGCCACACAGCTGAGACAGAGCATTGCCTGCTGGCTTCTGGCTCTGAGGCCAAGACAGTCTTTTGCCTGCAATGCTGGGGTATTTAATGACTGCTCTCAAAGTTGTGACCTTCACAGCAATCTCGTTAACCCACTGGGATGTCAGGGCACTAACACACACAGACTAGGCTTGAACCTTGCAAATATATCTCTCACTCAGAACGTTGTCTTATTTTACCATCATGCTCACAGTCTGAGATACCCATAAGGGATTACAGTATTGTTTATAGTGGATTTCTCCCTTTGAAGCTTTATTGACATCTACAGATGTGACATCCCAGAGTTCCTCTCCAGATATCCATTGGATTTACATCCACAATCATTTTGGCTGTATCAGTCATTGTTATCAAAAAAAACTAGAATTTAAAAATTTGATAAATCCATAGATGATCCATATCCATAACCATAGATGGTTATGATCTGTGCTCATGATGTTAATGCAATAGAACATTCCAAGGTACTTTATAGGAACATTGTATAACACAAAGTGTTACAAGGTAATAATACAGCAGATGAGCAAAATCTTGCTCAAGGAGGCAAGCTTTAAAGCGTTACTTAAAGGGGAAAAGTAGAGTGGAGTATGAAGGGTACTCCAGAGCTTATGTTGTAGGTAATTGAAGATGTAGCCATAAATGTGCCACGGGGATGCACTAGAGCTCAAGTTTTAAAAAAAAAAATACAGATATCTGAATTGTGGGGGTAGAGAAGATGGAGTGTGATGAAGCCAATTATGGGATTTGAAAGCAAAGAAGAAGATTTTAAAATCAAAACATCGCTTAGCCAGGAGCCAACAGTAGGTCATCAAGCACAGAGTTGATGTATAAATATGTCTCGGGATGAGTTAAGAAATGGGCAGCAGAGTTTGGAAGACAGTACAGAAAATGTTGATATTACTTAGCAAGTTGGCAGCCTCTATGAAGACGAAACTCAGTTATTATTTAGAATGTGTGGCTGTTTATTATTTTTGGAGAGCAGAAAGGTGAAAAATCAACTAAGATTGTATGTTGGAATAGTCATGAATGAGGATTTCAGCAGCTGATGAGCTGATGTTGGAGTTGATGTTGGGCATGTTAAGGAAGCAGAAATAGATGGTGTTTGGTGATGAGTTTGGAAGCTCATCTCAGGATCAAACATGACACTAATATTACGAACAGACTAACTTAATCTCAGACTGGTGCGAGCAAGAGGGATAGTATTAGTAGCAAAGGAACAGGGTTGTGATTTGGAACTGACAGTGTTGAAAGTCAGATAAGTATCAGATAATTTAGCAGCAGTGGAGAACTTTGGGTAACCGAATTGTGTACCGGGCACATTCAACACAGCATTATAAATCTACAGGCTTTACCTTCATAGAACCACAAAAGACGTTGAAAGAATTTATTGTGGGTGGATTTTTAAATTTTGACAGAAATATCGTAGCTTCTGTTCAATCTCCAAGTTAATCTGACAATTGTTTATTAATATTTGAATAAGTGAATTTCATGTAGGACATTTTCCTCATGAAGAAAGCTTGTGATCTGTTATCCTGGTTTATTTAAGAGCATGTGTTCTGTTGAAAACAGAAAATAGTAAGACCACACATGATTTATTTCCTTTATAAAAAAAAAATCCTGAGAGTTCAAAAATATGATATAATTGAGAAACACTTAACTATTTTAGACATTTTGGGTATCAGCTCGTTTACAAAAGTTCAGAATTACTACGTTTTAGACTGGAATATGCCATATCTTCCCCCAAGTTTAATTCATCACCTGCTTCCCAACAAACAACAGTATTCTAGATTTGGTAAACTGGAAACACATTAATGTTTAATTGATGTTTGGACAGGAAAATGTTGATCAACACAATGAAGCAATGGCTCCTATCATGTTGATTTAAATAGATTGCTAAACCTGAATTAACATTTTATTTAAGACTAGCAAAGTCAAATATAAGCCACAATTTTAAAATACCCACTGCCCCATTACCTGCATACCAGCCCCATTCCTGCCCCAATGGGTGTGTTTTATACAGCATCCAAGCTTAATCTAGATTGGAGTCAAGGGAGAGCACGATCAAAGTGGGGTGTATAATGGCATCAAACTTGACTGGACCTGTCGCTATGATGTGAATAGAATTAAAATGATGCTCATTACATTTTGCCGCTGTTCAATCCAATCAGCATTTGTTATATAAAAAGAGCTTAGGTCACTACAGGAGGACAAAAATAATTAAGATACAAAAATTGGCGCAGGCATTGTAATACGTAATTAATTTGAACCCGTTGCTTCCATTGCAGGAGCCAACATTAAGTACATTAACTGGGGCTGGATGCCTAAGCACAAGGCCAAAAGTTGAGAGCCATGAATAAGCTCAAATTAGCCTTTGCTGCTTAAAGCCATGCTGCAGTTTTATCTGGGAAAGTCAAAGGAGCATCACAACATGGCAGAGTGAGCTCCAAGGTTCACTGAGGCCATACTGGAGACGTTGGTGCAGGAAGTGAATGAATGAAGAGAGGCCGTCTATCCAGAGGGCCCTTCTGAAGAAGGGTCACTGGACGCAAACACTTATTCTGCTTTTTGTCCACAAATGCTGCTAGACCTGCTAGTTTTCCAGCAATTTACTGTATCCAGAGGGTTCAGGTCACCCTCCAGACAAACTCTGTCCAGGTAACTAGAGCAGGAAGATGTTCATTTTAATCCCAATAACAGTATGGCTCTCTGTATTGTGGAAAGAATGCCCTTCTGTATGAATTGTGCACCAGAGACAATGGGCCAAATAGTCAGCATGTAGCACTTATCTCCAAAAAAGGGACAGAGGCAAAAGCAGGTAACTATAGGTGGATTAGACCAATATATATTGTTGGAAAAATGTTGGAATCAATTATTAAGTAAGTAATAGCAGCATATTTGGAAAATCATAATCTAACCAAGAAGTGTCAGCATGGCTTCATGAAAGGGAATCATATATTACTAACTTATTACAGATTTTAAGAATTCTCAACCGGATTGGATAAAGGGAACCAACAGATGTACTTGTATTTGGACTTCCTGAAGACATTTGACAAGGTACCTCATTGAAGGTTAAGTCATAAGAGCCCATGGTTTTGGAGGTACTATATTGGCATAGTAGAGAATTGAATCATGGGCTGCAAACAGTGAGTGTGGATAAGGGTTATTTTTCAGGTTGATGACCGGGACCAGTGGGGTTCCACAGGGATTAGTGCTTGGATTGCATATGTTTACAATATATATTAATGACATGGAGGAAAAAGTGAATGTATTGTAGCCAAATTTGCAGATGACACAAAAGGCAAGTTGTGAGGGGATATAAACAGCTGACAGAGATAAATTGTCCAGTTAAGTGAGTGAGCAAAAAGTTGATAAATGGAGTATAACATGTGAAAATGTGAACTTGTTCATTTTGGAAGGGAGAACATGTGAACAAAGTATTTTAATGCAGAAAAATTGCTGGAAGTTGCAAAGGAAAGGGACTTGGGGGACTTTGTGCTTGAAACACAGAAAGCTGGCACACAGGTGCAGCAGATAATCAGGAAGGTTAATGGAATGTTGGCCTGTATTTCAAGAGGGGTGGAGTATAAGAGTAGGGAAGTCTTACTGCAACTGTAGAAGGTGCTGGTGAGACAACTTCTAGAACTGTGAGCAGTTTTGATCTCTTTATTTAAGGAAAGATATAATTTCATTAAAGACAGTTCAGGGAAAGTTCGCTTGGATGATCCCTAGTACAGATAGTTTATCTTATGAGCAAAAATCCAACAGTTTGGGACTCTACTCATTGGAATTTAGAAGAATGAGAGGTCATCTCATTGAAACATGTAGTATTCTTAAAGAACTTCACAGAGTAAATGCTGAGAGGGTGTTTCCTATTATGGAGAGTCTAGGACCAGAGGACATAATCTCAAAATAAAGGGGCACCAATTTCAGACTGAGTAAGCAGGAATTTCTCTGAGGGCTATGAGTCTTTGGACAGTGAGCAATGGGGTCAGAGCACTTGTGTATATTTAAGGCTGAGATAGATAGATAGACAGACAGACAGACAGATAGATAGATAATCGACCAACAGGGAAACAAGGGTTCCAGGAAAAGGGCAGGAAGGTGGATGTGAAGAATGTCAGATCAGCCATAACCTCTTTGAATGGTGGGCCAGGCTTGAGGAACTGAATGGCCCACGTCTGTTATTACCTGTTTTGGTCTTATGGTTACCCAGCAACCACCCTCTCGTCTTTTATGGTGGCTCAAATGTTGATGGCACCATGGACCAGATTGACTAATGATTGCTAGCAGGATGTTGGGCGTTGAGGTGTTTGATGAACTAAGCATAGTCATACAATAACTGGCCATTGAGTTAGTGGCACTTTACATGGTTGTGGTATCTTTGAATTTAGATGCAATACTTGCAAAGCAACTAGTGTGTCATCATTGGCATCTTTTGGAAACTGTTATCCTCTGAAACTGCATAATGGCTCCAGCTGTTGCCCTCAAGAAAAGGGGAAGACATAGTACTCCAGTCTTTTTCAGACAGTACCTGTCTTTATGTATAATGGGGACCACCTAACTAAGATGTTGAAGATGTCAAATTAAAAACAAAGTGCTGGAGAAACTCAGCAGATCTGGCAGCTTCTGTAGAGAGAGAAACAGAATTAATGTTTTAAGGCCGATATGATATTTCTGCAGAACTTAGAGGCAACAGGTGGCAGATGTCAGTGAGTACCATCTTTTTTTATTCATTCACAGGATGAGGGTGTTGCTGGCTAGGCAGCATTTATTGCCCATCCCTAATTGCCCAGAGGGCAGTTCAGAGTCAATCACATTGCTGTGTGTCTGGAGTCACAAGGAGGCCATTCCAGGTAAGGATGGCAGTTTCCTTCTCTAAAGGACATTAGTGAACCAGATGGGATTTTCCAACACTTGACAATGGATTCATGGTCATCATTAGATTCTTCATTCCAGATATTTATTGAATTCAAATTTCACCATCAAACCCGGGTCCCCAGAACATTATCTGGGTCTCTGGATTAACAGTCCACCAATAATACCACTAGGCCATTGCCTCCTCAATAAAATGGGTGAATGTAACACAGCATTCCTCACTTAGGTTGAAGTAAGAGAATTGCTGCTTGAAGGCCCTGGATGGATATGCCCACTGCCCCACCACCAGTGAGATTCCTTCTCTCTTTCCCTTTCCTCCCACTTCCAGTAGTTTGTGCTCATGCTCCAAGCCAAGGAGAGTGGGAAGTATCTGTGACCCAGAGAAAGGGGTCGCAGGAGAACACTTGAAGGCAGAACTACAGCAGGTGCTACTTTACTCACTTCAACATTAAGTATTGGGACAAACTGTCAGACTCTTCCACTAACTCAGCAACAGCCAACAGAAATCAATCAGCAACTAACCTAAAGGTAGCTAATGGTTTTGTTTTTCTAGAAAGCACTAGTGGGGTATAATTCCTGTTGCTGTAAGCATATTCAGCTATGTGAGGCTAGGAAAAGGGGTTCACTGGAACATTGAGGGGATATGGCGGAAGGCACCAAAAGAATCAAATTGGTGCTATGTACTTGCTAAAGTCACCATGTGACTACACAGCATGCTGTCGATACATGCTCATAGACCAGGCCCTACAGATCCAGCCAAAATGACATGGCACAATCCTCACCAGCGAAGTACATGCATCACAAAATCACGGCTTTCAATGTTAAATGAAGCCTGTAGTTCCAGAAATATGAGTGTCTCATATCTGTATTTTTAGGGCCTTATATTTATGGGCTTCTTGACCAGTTTGGATCTTGTGATTTTGACACAGATTTTGCAGTCAGTGATGGAACAATGGCAGCCCTTGTTCAGTTCAAAGAGCTGCCCACAAAGGACGAATGATCTCTGTGGGCATGGATTTCACTTTTCCTGATGTTCCTTTGAATCTGTTGCCAACTCAAACAGATCCCAAAGTATCCAGCAACAGTGATATCATCAAGCAAGGCAAGCAGCCAATCATGTTGAAATATTCTTACTGAAAGCAAATGTGGGAAAAAAATGAACCAATTATCTGTTACAAATACCTTTACAGAAAGTGAAGCCACTGATTCAGACATAAATATTAGAAGTTAAAACATAACAAATATCAAAACTTTATTAAATAATGTGATATCTTTTTCAGAGTAAATTATATGGACGTTATACAAATAGAAAGTTTGCTTTCCAAGGCCAAAGAACTTCTTTAGCTACTATAATTTAGTATACTGATTAAAAACCCACTAACACCTTGTTAAAAAGGCATTGTTATTTCAGGGCCCAGATATACTATAGCAAGAAAGGGAAAGTTATTGTAAGCTGAAAGATTTCTAATTGACTACAGTTTGCACGGTCTTCAGCTCCATGTTCTATGAAGAAGAGTAAAGTTACTGACAGCAAATCGTGGATTTCCACATTTAACTGCACAGGCAGACTTCAAAAGTTGCCATCAGCCTCAGCAAGTTAATGGCAGCAAACGGTGGCACCTTCAGCACCATTGCTATTGCAAAATCTGGGTGCTTGTATCCTCTGGGTTTTCATTTTCTCAGTCTTATTCACATTGAACAATTTTCATTTATTTTGTATTCAGTAATGATCATTTTATTGCATATATACAAAATTATAAAAGATTGCTCTAAAATAGCAATTTATATACCAAGTATGTGAAATGCATCATATATTGCATCTAAGTGCATGATAAAAATCCTTACTTTACCTTTACATCACAAAACATAGGATACTCAGCAGAGGCAGAGTCATGGGATTGGGGTTAGACAGGCCACAATTCAGCATTTGGGGCATCGCTGTTAGATTCATGGTTGAGTCTGGACTCTGAGGAAAATGAGGGTGCTTCTGAATTGGCATAGAACATAACATGTGGCAGCTACTGGCTATTGAACACTTAATATTCCCCAGTAACAGAAGACTCGGTGAAGTAATGATGAGCTAGAGCCCATAGCCTGAAGGGTGACCCAGAGACAAGCAAGGCAAGCACAGAGCCAGACAGCAATTGGCCCTATTATACAGGGCACAGTCTCACCATTGGCTGTTTCTGTGACCCACATTCGATTAGATGAAGACAGATGGGAGGTGGTTTATTTCCAGCATAAACACAGGTATGGATCATTTTGACTGGCCTGCTTTTGTAATGCATATTCTATTTAATAATTGTTAGTCCATACTAATAATTCTTCAATAGAGATAACAAGGTGTAGAGCTGGATGAACACAGCAGACCAAGCAGCATCAGAGGAGCAGGAAGGCTGACGTTTCGGGCCTAGACCCTTCTTCAGAAAAATCTTCAGAATAATTCTTCAATTGTCATAATGATTGCCGTGTACAGGGATTAAATTCTCCAAGGAATACTGATAGGATAACTCATTTTTGCATGTTTGCTTCTCTGGTTAACCACTTATCTCTGTGAATGCTTTGCACTTCCTGCTTTTAAAAAGTCAGCCAAAAATGCTTACAAACTTTGACCTTTACGCTGATGACAGAATGAGTTCAAATGTTCAAAATTTATCTCCTGACTGGTTGAAAAAGAGGCCTTTGGAACTGGTTGCCAGCCAATTGGAGATGCTTTTTAAACAATATACATCCCACTTGTTAAACATGGAATAGATTGGTGGAAATTTAAGTTAAAAGAAATAACAAAGATATGTCATAGAAAATAAACGGATGATTGGATGATAGCAAAGAAAGTTTACTGAGGCTTTTCCAGAAAGAAAACTATTCCTTGCACAGTTTAACGTGAACAGTATTAACATCAGAAGCAACACAATACTGTAAAGTACACATTTGTCTGAGCAATTCATAGGGACATAGAAACATGAGTAAACCATTTAGCCCCTCGACCTATTCCACCATTCAATGCGGCTGATCTGTGGCCTAACTCCATATACCTGCCTTTGGCCCATATTTGTCAACACCTTTGCTGAACAAACTTTTATCTATCTCAGATTTAAAATTGGCAACTGATCCTGCACCCAATGCCATTTGTGGAAGAGAGTTCCCAACCTCTACCACCCTTTGTGTGTAGAAGTGTTACCTATCATCTCTTCTAAATGGTTTGGCCTTAATTCTCAGACTATGCCCCCTAGTTGTGGTTGGTTGGCTCGCCGAGCTGATTCATAGTTGTTTTGCAGACGTTTCATTACCCTGCTGTGTAACATCATCAGTACAGCCTCCAATGAAGCCAAGGAACTACAAAGGAGACTAAGGCACCTCGTCAACAAGTCACCCCACTCAATCCACTCCGCCCAAGAGTTCCTCAATTTCTTAAAAGACATAAGGATAGATGACAATGAGACCATGGTATCGTTTGACGTCACTGTCCTATTCACATCAATAGATATACCACTAGCAAGGGAAACAATGACAGCACTACCAGAACAAGAACAAGACCCCAGTGAAACCATCTCCACAGACAACATGCTGAAGCTACTGGACCTATGCCTCACCACCAACTTCACTTTCAACAGCCAAACATACGAACAGATCAACAGGACCCCCATTGGATCACCTAACTCTGGACTAATAGCCGAGGCGGTGATGCAAAGACTGGAAAGTACGGCCCTTCCACTAATCCAACCAACACTATGAATACGCTACATCGATGACACCTTTGTCATCGTTAAATGGACCAAACTAGAGGAGACACACACACTAATAAACAACACCCTCACCAGAATCAAATTCACCAGAGAGGAGGAGAAGAACAAACAGCTCCCATTCCTGGACGTCATGGTAGAGCGCAGGACAAATGGGGAATTGCAAACGAAAGTACACCGAAAAGCCACACACACAGACCAAGTACTGAACTTCAACAGCAATCATCATAACACACACAAACAAAGCTGCGTGCAAACATTATTTAAATGGGCAACAACACACTGCAGCAGCTCAGGACTACTCAGAGAAGAAGAATACCTCTTCCAGGTTTTCAAGGACAATGGATATCCAAAAAACTGTGTCAGAAGATGCCTACACGAAAAACACCAGGAAGATACTACACGCCCCAACACACTCATCATGCTACCTTACATCAGGAACACGTCGGAACTAACCACAAGATTCCTATGACCACTGGGCATCAGAGTAGCACACAAACCCACATCAACCCTACGACAACTGCTCACCCGAACCAGATACCCACTCCCCACTATGGACAGGACCAATGTCATATATAAGATTCCCTGCAGAGACTGTGACAAACACTACATCGGACAAACAGGAAGGAAATTAACAATAAGGGTACACGAACACCAATTGGCTACAAAAAGACACAACCAATACTCACTCATCTCTATCCACATGGATAAGGAGAAGCACCAATTTGATTGGGACAACACCAAGATCCTGGTACAAGCAAAGCAGAGACAGGCACAGGAGTTCTTAGAAGCCTGGTACTCCACGAAGAAAGCCATCAACAAACACATAGAACTTGCCCCCATATATGCTCCATTGCGAAGGTAAACCGGAAGTGAGGTAATCCAGCTCAACGGACTCCAGAGTATAAATAGCAGGCGGGAAAACACAACGGCGCTTCATCGGAGGCTGCACTGATGATGTTACCCAGCAGGGTAATGAAACATCTGCAGAACAACAACGAACCAGCTCGGCAAGCCAACCAACCACAACATCCACAAATCTACTCCAAAACCTTATGCCCCCTATTTCTAGAATCCGCAACAAGTGGATTTTCCTTTAGTATCTTAAAATCTTTGATCAGATCACCCTGTAACCTTCTAAGTTCTGGAGGAAATAGGACAAATTTGTATGATCTCTCTTCGTAGCTTAACTCCTGGAGTCCAATTCAATACAGTATAAGAGATCAAGGTTCTAGGAATTATTAAAATATCAAAAATACAAAAGGAAGGTCAACAAAAATGTAGCGGGTATAGAATCCCAATAACAAATTCATGAAATCTGCACTTTCAAGATCCAAAGGGGTCAATTGGAACATGGTGCAATTGCCATTAACAGCATGATAATGTAAAGACTGTGTCTTTTTATTTTGTGCTTCTTCATAAATAAGAGAAAGAAAGACGGAAATAAAAAAGAACAGTTTTAAAATCAGTATTTTAAAGGATTGCTGCATGTTTTGATAAGCAAGTAACTAATGGCAAAGTTATGTAAATGAGCATTTTGAGCAAGCAGTTATTAAAGTTTGAGCTGTAGGTAGACTGGAGTTGAAGGGTTGCACACAGATGTAGCTGGATGGTAACAAGATTTGATTGGTCTATGGACAAGTACCCATTTGTTACTAACAAAAGACTTCTGCCTGCCCAAAGCCGTGTGACTGGCTGTTAGGTAACGGAACAGATTGAGGCTGGGAACAAGATTGAGAGAAGTGTTTTCATCTCCACACGAGCTGTTTCTCTGCTCTTTGCAGTCAAAACCCATTTAAAGCTGAAGAAAATCAATTAATCTTTCCTTCATCAGCTCTTGAAAGCTTTGACTTTTAATTGATGAGTCAAAAATACTTTTATAAGTGAAACAGCTAACTTGAGTCTCTTACAAAACCATGAACGTATGTGAAGAAAAAGAACTGAAAAGCAACACTGACCAAATTAAGTTGTAAGGATGATCTCAGCAACCTGTGAATAGACGTGAGCAGCCTTCCAGTTTTTCTCTGCTCACAAACTATTTATCCTTTCTGTCTGTTTGTTTGTGTGAGTATGTAAGTTTAGAAGAGCTGAAGAAGCAAAGCAAAAATAAACTTGAAGTTACTTTTGAGGGAATCTGGAAAGGTAGAGTGCTTCTCCAAACCAAATTTAAATCTTTGCTGCTACTATCGCAGGATCCCATCATGTCCCACGCTGTAATTCAAACTCTGATACCACCACCACTTCTTCTATTCTCTGCTTAAAGACAGGTCCATCCCAGAGAG
The DNA here is from genome assembly GCF_021869965.1 of Rhincodon typus. Classification (NCBI taxonomy): domain Eukaryota; kingdom Metazoa; phylum Chordata; class Chondrichthyes; order Orectolobiformes; family Rhincodontidae; genus Rhincodon; species Rhincodon typus. The sequence continues at coordinate 17,005,687 of NC_063350.1, forward strand.
TTGTGGTCCTCATCAAAGGTACAACAGGGAAACAGGTACTGAATCTACACCAGCCACAACAGGGCTGTTGGCCCCCTACCTGATGCTTACCAGCCTTCCAGCCAAATCAACTTCCCAAAGTATCTAACTTGCTGTCAAATGTACGTGATGACTTACATGTTGTAGACTGGAGCTATGGAAGGTGGCTCCAACTTCTTTCCATCACATGGCTGATCCTTAATTTGTTCCACTCTGAGGAACATAGGAGCAGGAGTAAGCCATTCAGCCCTGAGCCTGCTACTCCATTCCAAATCAAAATTTATTATCTACCTCAAAGCCATATTTCAGCACTCCCCAAATCCCCTTTTTTCATTAGATCCATCAATCTCTTTCTTGAATATACTCGACGATTGAGTTTTCATTTCTTTGGGATACAGAATATCAAAGATCCTACCCCTGGATAAAGAAATCCCTCTTCTTCATCTCTGTTCTCAATTGAGACTAAGATAATGCCTCCAGAGAGAAGAAACATCCATTCTACATCCACCCTTTCTAGCCCTTTAAAAAGTTGTATTTTTCAATGAGATCACCATTCATTTACAAAACCAGAAATTGGTGGAGAAGCTCGGCAGGCCTCGCAGCATCTGTGAAGAGAAAATGGAGTTCACATTTCAGGTCAAATGACACATCTTCAGAACACCTTTTCATTCATTGGACCTCTAGAGAATACTGGCCCAGAGCCCTCACTCTCTCTTTACGGGCAGTCTTGCCATCACAGGAATCAATCTGATGAACGTCTGCTGCACTCCCTCAATCATAAATGTATCCTTCCTTGGGTAAGAGCAGCAAAACTGCAAACAACACTCAAGGTAAGTCTTACCAAGGTTTTTGAGAAGATCTGTAGCTTGGGGTGTTGATGCAGTTGTTGACCTCCTCGCTGAGCTGGTAAGTTTGTTTGCAGGCATTTTGTCACCATTGTTCTAGTCAAATTGATGTCCCTCTTTGTCCATGTGTATTGAAATGAGTGATAGTTGGTCATGTCTCTCGGTAGCTAATTGGTGTTCATGAATCCTGATGACTAGTTTCCTTCCGGTTTGCCCTATGTAATGTTTTTGGCAGTCTTTGCATTGTATCTTGTAAATAACATTGGTCTCATCAGAATTCATGAACACCCACTAGCTACTGAGAGACATGACCAATTATCACTCATTTCATTACACATGGACAAGGAGGGACACCTATTCGATTGGGACAACGTAGCCATCCTAGGACAAGCCAAGCAAAGGCATGCACGAGAATTCCTGGTAGCTTGGCACTTAAACTGGAAAGCCATTAGCAAACATGTAGAACTGAGCCCCATATACCAACCACTAAGAAACAAATCTGGAAGTGATGTCACCTACCTCCGCAAACCGAGACACATAACTAGCAAGCGGGACAGAACACTGACATTTCACCAGAGGCACACCAATGATGTTACCTAGTATGGTGATGAAACTTCTGCGAACAAACTTAGCAGCTCGCCGAGCAAATCAACAACTGCAAGTCTTACCAAGGTTCTGTACAATTGAAGCAAGATATCTTTACCCCTGTTACTAGTCTGAATGTTGCCCAGGTCTTGCTGCTTATGGACACACAGTTTCAGTATCTGAGGAATCATGTATGGTGTTGAACATTATGTAATAATCAGCAAACATCCCCACACTACCCTTAATGCAGATGGCTATTGATGAAACAGATCAAGATAGCTGGGATTAGGACACTACACAAAGGGCTTCCACTAATGCTGTCCTGGGACTAAGATGTTTGACCTCAAAACGTTACAGCAATTTTACTTGGCACTGTGATTCCTCAAACACTTGGACAGTTTTCCTGCTGATTTCCATTGACTCAGCATTGCTGTAGCTTTTTGACTCCACAACTCGAGCAAATGCTGCTTTGATATCGAGGGAATTCCTAAAAGACTCCTACAACACTAAAAGCCTCTGCTGTGTGCCAACTCAATTCTGAATGCCAAATCTACAACATTGAGGCATTACATCCTGCCAGCTAAACGATACCGTCATTAAAACAAGCTGGAAAATACAGTCCATTTTATTTTAAATATCGATTGTTCATTTTTAGAAAAAAAATCTTACTTGAATCAGTAAAATTGTTATAGAGACATTTGATGTGCATTTTAAAGAAAAACAGATGTTATATTATTAATATTTAGGAACTAGTTGGTATGTGAATATATATCCCAGGGTGCCACATTCGCTGTAGCAGTGCAGTCATGTGCTGAGTAACAATGTATTCGTCCCATAGAACACAGAGATATGCAAGAAACACACGCTGAAGTTGCAACACGTTGGATCGGAAGTGTGAATTTCAATTTTGTGGGAACCAGGAGAAATTACAGCAAGTACCAACAAATCTCTCTCCCTTCAGAGAAGAGTTAATAATTATTTGAAGCAAACAGAATATAGGACTGTAGATAGAAAGCAGATCAATGGAACTAATTATCCTTGACAAACAACTGACATACATGAATTTTATTCAGTATCCATCTATAATTCTATCCTATCTAGTCAAGTGGACACCTACAATTCTATTCCACTGACATTCCAGGATAACTTGTTTCCCCTTGAGTATCCCAATGATAATGTAGTTGATGGGCAATTTTCCATGTGGAATTACCAAATATGAGTCTTTCCTGTTTGGTAGATGGATATTTCAATACTATGTACCTTCTATCTCCACATCAGTGCTGATTGTGTATCATCAGCTGGAAGGGATCAAGCTCACTCAAGTGGCAGTTTGTGAGCCATGCAGAGCCTACAAATTTACTAGGTGCCTGCCTGGCTGTGACTTTTAAAAGTGCAGTTTCAGAGGGATTTAAACATCCTCCCAGGATTGACTTCCCCTTCTACAATCTAGCCTTCTGCCCAACATTCCTGCGATTTACCCCATCCTGTCTAAATGGCAAGCTGCAGTTCACAGTGGGATGTAAACCCACATCCTTCTGAATACAAGACAAGAGCACTACCAAGTGAGCAGCATTCACATTAAAGCACGACAACTGTGAGTCAATCCTTGCCATTCCCATGTTATTAAGCAATTAATGTTGGATAAATGCAATATTATTGTATCGGTTTTATAGCACGTGGCAGAGTCACCCATTATAAAATATTTGCCAATTACATGTCTAAGAATTTATGTCTGTTATTGTCAGGAATTTCATCTTTTCACATGATCTAGTTAATTTATGAATCTTGCTATCTTTATTTAGCTGATGTGAATTGCAGCATGAATGAACAGGAAACCCTTAGCTGTCTTAAAAAGATAAGTTATACTTTTGAGGGCTGGGATTTGTAGGCTTCACTCCTCCTGTGGGAGGATTCCACAAAACCAAGACTGAAAGGTGCCATTGTTGCACCAAGACAGTCTGACCAGAGCAGCAGAAAGATACTGGCCATAAATCAATAGCTGCTCACAGTGGATTTGGTTTAAGATTGTATCTACTCCTCTGCTTACTTGAAGACAGTTTGTCTCCCAAATTATCCCTGCATAATCTCCTGCAAGTTCTCACTTACGAAAGGTCATAATCAATACAAAATGGGCTCTTATTTCTCATATACCATATCATTCTCATTTTTTAATCATTTGGTTCATTAAGTCATGGCAGATGGTGAGAGAACACTCAGTATTCAAAACTTTCACGTGAGCAAAGGCATGTTGACTTATTTGTGATCGTTAATAAATTGTCTTAAGTTATCATTTATTTTATGGTAATTATTACAATTGCTTTGGGTTCTGATTACACACTTCTGATCTCTTCTTCCTACTTTATAATTCACCCCCCAGCCTCTCCTGAAATAAATGTTTGCATTTAACTAGCACATTACATGTTTTTTGAATGTTCCAGAAGAGTTTATAGTCAATACATTTGATAAGTAGTCATTCTTGTAAGGTAAGAAACACAGCAACCAATTCGTACAGAGCAAGCTGCCATAAATGTGAAAATAACCAGATCACCTATTGTAGTAATGTTGATTGAGGGATAAATATTGAGCAAGTCACTGGGAATAATTCTCCTGCTCTTCGGATGCGGATTCATAGGGCTGAACATTTTCAAAAATTGGCTAAGTGTATATTTCAAGAAATTTTATGAAGTGCTTCTATTCATAAGCTCTAGTTAATGAATGACCAGCCCCTAACTGACTATAGACCCCGTAACTGTTCATTGCTAATGAACAAGACGAGCTGCCTGGTTATACGTCTGCCCGAAAAGACAAGAGGAGAAGGCACGGCAGAGATGCTGTGAGCATCCAAGTAAGTACCAAGAAAGCAAGCTTAGAGTCTTCCACCAATGCATGTATGGGAGCCTGCCCATGCACACAAAGCAGCCTGGCAGGAGTATTGCGATGTGAAGTGTTGCTGAGCTTGAATGTGCAGGATTGAAGTGATGAGCTTGTTAAAAGTGAGTCCCAAATGTGCCCTGATGATGTGGTGAGACTGGTGCTAGACTAATGCCAACCTCAGCATATGAATGATTTGGGCAGTAGGGGAATACCTGAGCTATTTGGGACTGCTGGCAAGATGAAGGCCTGGAGGAGCAAGTGATGAGCTGAAGTCGACAAGTATTCATTCAGACTCTCAAGTCAGGAATTGTCACTGTCCTGTTTCTCTCCACAGTCTGGGAAAGTAGCAAACTGCATATTATTGAGGTGAGATTTGTTAATAATGAGGTGATGATGTCTGCAAATGGGCCTCTCACTGCTAACCAACAACATTCTTGTTTTGCCATTAAAACCTTAGATGAAAAATTGGACGTTTACTCCATGTCAACAATCTAATTTTTCTGTCCTTGCCATATTTCACCAAATCATTGGCCATTGGCCATTGCCCATGTCTTTCAGGGGCTGAGAAGATTCCACCTATAGTTTTCCCTGTTCTTCCTTGAAGTGCTGACTCAGGCTGACAGCAATTTCAGGACCTCCCCTAACAGGCTTTTCTTCATGTGTGCCTACATAACGGGACATAATACTTGTATGCTTAAAAGTATCAGAACCAAGTCCAAGTATGTCCAAGTGTATATGCACAGAAAATTCAGGCCTGTTGTGGCATTCAGATCTCAGCTGGGTTCACGTAACTGTACTCCAGCCCAGCAATTGAACCTGGAAACACCTTGGCCCAGTCAGTTTCATAATAGGCTGAACACTTGCCAAGTAAGCCATTACAGAATGTCTTAACTCCTTTTTATTCTTAAAGCATAGCTCTCACAGGCAAGTAAATGGCCAAGTGTTATTATTGCTGGACTGTTAATCCAGAGACCCAGGTAATGTTCTGGGGACCTGAGTTTGAATGCCACCATAGCAGAATTTGAATGCAATAAAAACGTGGAATTAAGATTCATGACCATGACTATGAATCCACTGCCGATTGTCGGAAAAACCCATCTGGTTCACTAATGTCCTTTAGGGAAAGTAACTGCCATCCTTACCTGGTCTGGCCTACATGTGACTCCAGACCCACAGCAATGTCGTTGTCTCTCAACTGCCCTTTGGGCATTTCGGGATGGGCAATGAATGCTAGCCCAGCCAGCAACGCCCTCATCCCGTGAATGAATAAGGGGAAAAAACAACCCTCTGTATTGTGGGAAATTTCAAAATATTACCACGTGAACAGTGAATGTTCCTTCCTGAGTTCTTGAGCAATGGTATTAACATTGCTGCTGTCTTACTTGGCCTTTACTTTAACTGTAACAAAATAGCTTTAAGATTCATTTCAAAATAAAATACTCCATGCTACACATTACAGGAATTAAGTCTTGCAAATATATCTTCTTTTGCAGAACTATAACACATTGAGTAGATAGTGAGCTTCAACACCTGTGCTAAATGTGATAAACTATATAATGAAAACAACTTTATATTTTCTTAATGTAGAGTTAGAAATTGGTAGACATTAAAATCTTTGTTGAAATATCTTTGCAATCTGCTTCTGTATCGTTGTTTCTGATCCTACACGAAATTGCTAGGTAGAATTGGATTTACAAATAAACGATGACAATTTGTATTGATGTAGATATTGTCCCGAGGTGTTTTACAGGAACCTTATGAAGCAATTTTTGATTCTGAGTCACATAAGCAGATATTAAAACAGGTAATCAAAAGCTTAGTCAAAGGGGTAGGTTTGAAGAAGTATTTAAAAGTAGGAAGGGAGTGCGAGAGGTTTGGGGAGGATGTTCCAGACTTTTAAGGCCTAGGCAACTTGAAATACAGGCACCAATGATGGAGTGATTAAACTGGGGCTGCTTACAAGGTCAATGTTGGAGGAGCATAAATATCTTTGAGAATTATGGAGCTGAAGACAGTTATGGGGATGGCGAATGTAAGGCCTTGCAGGAATTTGAGATCAGGATCATAGTTCTCTTAAAATAGAGGCATTACTAAACAGAGAGTCAATGTAGGTCAGTAAGCAGAGAGCTAATGGTGTGATTTAGGATAGAAGCAGCAGAGTTTTAAATGGTTTCAAATTTATTAAGAGTGGAAAAATGGAAGGCAAACCAAAAGGGAATTGGAATAGTTCAGGTTGAGGTAACAATGGTTCAGTGTTGCAATAGGGACTGAGCTAAGAAAGGTGTAGTGTCAGACAATGTTACAGAGGTAGGAACAGGCAGTGGGGATATGGGATTGACAAGTCTGGTTAAGTACAACACTGAGGTTGAGAACAAACTGGCTTATTCTCGGACATTTGTCAAGGAAAAGGACAGGGCTGATGGTTTCTTCCAAAATTTAAACTCCCTGTTGTCCGGATGAGTAGAAAAAGTCTGATTTAGAAAACAGGAATGCCTTTGCCCAGTGTTGGATAAGGCCGAAGATATGGGAATCACTGTGAGATTTTACAGTGGACTAGAATGAATGAACTACAAGCTAGACAGAAGACGTTGTAGAAAGCGGTTCTCTAAGGTAAATAGGGTTACCACGCCCAAGTTCAAGCTGCAGTTAGGAAGAACGAACAGAAGGAAATTCCAGCTGCCATGAAGACCAATGGAGGGAGGGCTAAGTTGCAGTTGAGGCCATAAAAGGGAAAAGGATTTGCCAAAACCAAAGGAATTGGACAGCTGCAAGTTATATATGGTAAAACCATTTGGAATTGGACAAGCTTCACAAGCAATTCCAAATAAGGAAATTGGAATGCCAACTTAGTAGGTGTGAACTGTATAAAAAGCAGCAGAGAGAACCCCTGATTTTAGCAGGACTCCAGAGATTCACTGCTGCAAAGAGGTAACCTACTTCAGGAGGTGTGGCAAAGATGTTGAAGAGAGTTTCAGCCTGGCCAGCAGCTAACTCTCCGTGGTAATAATATCCGGAGTTGGTTACAGAACTCAAGGCAGTAAAGGACAGTGGTTGAGGTATCACTAGTAGCTAAAGGCATGCATCATTTACTTAATAAATTAATTGAGTTTTAAAGGGCTCCAAGTATCTCTGCTGTAACTTCACCTACGAGTATATTGTTGTTTCACAAAGATGGCAACACCAGCTAGAAACAGACTTGAAACATTGGGCAAGATTTTCTGAGAAGTAGCAATGTCGTTCAGATTGTCAATCTGACCCTTCTTTTCTACAAAAGGAGGGAGCTCCGCGTTTCTGAGGTGATTCCACTCAGGTCTTCCTCAGAGATGCACAGTCTTCCTTCTATTCTGACATTTCTTTCATAGCACAGAGGAAGGAAAGCCAGACTCCTTTCAAATAGTGCTAGAATCGCTGCAGTCAAATTGTCAGGACATAAGGTAATCATGATGTTACGGTGCTAGGAAGATGAAATGTCAGATGGGTGAGGAGTAGATGCCAGGTGAGTAGAGGCGAGGATGCCAGATAAACAGGGGATGGGGTGCCGTGTAGGAGGGTGCTAGATGGATGGGGTAAGCTGCCAGGTGGTTAGGGTACCTACTTGGAAGAGGATAGGGTTCGACAATGCAAACTGGCTCTATCCTATTGTTTCTTGTATCATGTCGGCAGGTTTTATAGTGAGGTTAGGGTTGGAGCGGAGGGCTGCACGTTCTGCAGGGGAGAGGTTGCAGTGGGTGAGAGGGGTGGAGAGGTTAAGGCGATTGATGTCGCGACGGCAGTTAGAGATGAAGAGATTGAGGGAGGGTAGGAGGCCTTGGGGTGGTGTCCAGGAGGATGGGGTGTGTTGGAGGCGGGAGAAGGGGTCAGTAGAGAGGGGGGTTAGACTCACGATTAAAGAAATAAGTGCGGGGGTGGAGGCGGCGGAAAAACTGTTCAACGTCCAGGCATGAGCAGTATTCACTGATTTTTGGGTGGAGGGGGATAAAGGGAGATAAACCCTAATCTCACCATAAAACCCGCGGACAAGGGAGGCGCAGTTGTAGTACGGCGCACTGACCTTTTACATCGCTGAAGCCAGGCGCCAGTTCTCTGACACCTCCTCCTACTGCATCCTTGATCATGACCCCACCCCCAATCACCGAAACATCATCTCCCAGACCATCTACAACCTCATCACTTCAGGTGACCTCCCACCCACAGCCTCCAACCTCATTGTTCCCCAACCCCGCACCGCCCGTTTCTATCTCCTTCCCAAAATCCACAAACCCGACTGCCCTGGTCGACCCATTGTCTCTGCCTGCTCCTGCCCCACCGAACTTATCTCGACTCCATTTTGCCCGGTCCAGGAACTCCCCACCTACGTCCGGGACACCACCCACGCCCTCCACCTCCTCCAAAACTTCCGATTCCCTGGTCGTCAACACCTCATCTTCACCATGGACATCCAGTCCCTATATACTTGCATTCCCCATACAGATGGCCTAAAGGACCTCCGCTTCTTCCTCTCCCGCAGGCCCGACCAGTCCCCCTCCACCGACACCCTTATCCACCTAACCAAACTCGTCCTTACCCTCAACAACTTCTCCTTCAACTGCTCCCACTTCCTACAGACAAAAGGGGTGGCCATGGGTACCCGCATGGGCCCAAGCTATGCCTGCCCCTTTGTAGGTTACGTGGAACAATCCCTCTTCCACAGCTACACTGGCCCTATCCCCCACCTCTTCCTGTATCGGCGCCACCTCGTGCTCCCACGAGGAGTTCGAACAGTTCATCCACTTTACCAACACCTTCCACCCCAACCTTAAGTTCACCTGGACCATCTCCGATACCTCTCTCTCTCTCCTTCCTGGACCTCTCTGCCTCAATCTCTGGTAACCACCTGGAAACTGATATCTATTTCAAGCCCACCGACTCCCACAGCTACCTAGACTACACCTCCTCTCACCCACCTTCCCACAAGGATGCGACCCCCTATTCCCAATTCCTCCACCTCCGCTGCATCTGCTCCCAAGATGAGGCATTCCACTCCCGGACATCCCAGATGTCCTTGTTTTTCAAGTACCGCAATTTATCCCACACAACAGTCGACCGCATCTCTCGCATTTCCCGCACTTCAGCCCTCACACCCCCTCCCTGTAATAACAACAAAGACAGAATTCCCCTGGTCCTTCCGTAGCACTCCATTAACCTCCGGATTCAACGCATCATTCTCCGCCACTTCCGCCACCTGCAATCTGACCTCACTACCAAGGATATATTTCCCTCCCCACCCTTATCTGCCTTCTGGAGGGACCGGTCTCTCCGCAAATCCCTCATCCGCTCCACACCCCCCACCAGCCCCACCACCTCCGGCACCTTTCCCTGCAACCGCAGGAGGTGCTACACCTGCCACTACACCTCCCCCCTCACCTCCATCCCAGGACCCAAGAAAACCTTTCACGTTAAGCAGATCTTCACCTGCACATCCGCTAATGTGGTATATTGTATCCACTGTTCCCGATGTGGCCTCCTCTACATCGGGAAGACCAGGCGGAGGCTCGGACACTGCATTGTGGAACACCTACGCTTGGTTCGTGACAAACGACAACACCTCCCAGTCGCGAACCACTTCAACTCCCCCTCCCACTCCCTGGACGACGTGTCCATCCTGGGCCTTCTCCATGGCCATAACGATGCCACCCGAAAACTGGAGGAACAGCATCTCGTATTCCACCTTTGGAACCCTACAACCCAATGGTCTCAATGTGGACTTTACGAGCTTCAAAATCTCCCCACTCCCGAACTCATCCAAAGACTAGCCCCCCTGTCGTCCTGCCTCCTTGACCTGTCCATCTTCCCTCCCAACTACCCGTCCCTCCCTCCTCACTGACCAACCCCCACCCCCACTTCCTACCTACTAGCTTCATCCCCACCTCCTTGACCTGTCCGTCTTCTCTCCACCTATCTGCTCCACTGCTGCACTATCCACCTTCTAACACCGCCTCAGTGCCCCATTCCCCTCCCCCATTTTCCAAAGAAGGGTCCTGACCCGAAACGTCAGCTTTCCTGCTCCTCTGATGCTGCCTGGCCTGCTGTGTTCATCCAGCTCCACACCTTGTTATCTCATGACTGTTCTCCTGTTCTGTGCCTGCTTTTTGCCAGTCCAAAGCCCATAGATGACTTCAGAAGTAAAAGTGGAAAACGAGCATCATGTATCAGGATGGAAATCACGTAACAGCAATAAAGAGCGACAGCGCAATTAAAATTCCTCACTGCCTTACATAACATAAAGTGGTATTAATGTCACACTGTTCAACACTAATATTATTTGGCAATGATATGACAGGAATACAATTCTCCACATTTTGTTTATCCATACAACATTTCAGAACACAGTATACTAAGAATTGTGTTGACTGTTATATATTTTTGTGCTACAATTCAGAGAAATGGCTATGACCTGCTGAAAACGCCCTTCTAAAATACAATTGCCTCAATCTTTTGCTGTAACAAAGAGGCTGCAACAAATAAGTTAAAAATGGAATGAACAGTAAACACAAACTATGACGGTAATGAACTGATAACATGACCAGCAACTTCAGGCTAACAGATAAACACTTCAAATATTCATCGTGTATTGCTTGTTCATGAACTTTCTGGAAGCGTTAACTTATTTTAAAATAAACATATTTGTGCCTTTATTCAGTTGTGGACAAAGCAATGTTTCACTGGCAGTATTTTTCTCAACTTATTTCTTTACAGATCTAGATTAACACACTGGTTTGGTAAAAATTAGTTCTACCTTTTGGTCAAACTGAGTGGAAGGAATGTTACGGGGCAGTATTTTCTGCACAAAGTATTTCATGAGCAAAAGTGGGGGAGGGAGGGATTGTTTTTAAAACATAAGTTATTGTGGCATGGGGCTATCACCAAGAAGGCCAGCATTTGTTGTGCAACCCTAATTGCCCCTTGACTGCCATTTCAGAGCACAGTTAGGAGTCAATCACATGTAGGCCAGACCAGGTCAGGATGACAGAGTTCCTCCTGTTAAGGCATTAGTGAACCAGATTTTTTTTTAAGTTATGATAACTGATAACTACAACTGATGATATTTCATGGTCAACATTACTGAGACTAGTTTTCAATTCTAAATGTATGAACAGACTTTAAATTCCAATGTATAACCTTCAGTCACTGGGAACTCAGTTTCCAATGTGAGTGATGGAATTACTCCCTGTTTAGAATTTATTTTTGGAGGCTCTGCTTAATTCTTAGGCTCTCAGCTATTTAGGGCCAATATGTTTTCATTGATGTGGATTGTGCGAGGTTCTCCATGCACTAACTGCATGGCTCCATTAAGTTTCATGGGATCAATAGGGAGCCAGGTGGCGCAAGAAAAACACATTCGGTACATGAATAGGCAGGGAATAGAGGGATCGGACCACATGGAGGCAAAATGTTTTTTGTTTAGAAAGATGTCGTATTTCGTTGCAGTCTTGGTGGGCCAAAGAGCTTGTCCCTGTGCTGTGCTGTTCTTTGTTTTGTCTGCTTACAACTACATAATTATTATCTACTATTCAACTATCACTGTAATTTTTTCTGATGTCGGACATCATGACCTGAGCAGTAAATGAAAATTGACAGACTACTTGAGCTTTGCAATTACTATAAACTTTGTGTAATTGGCATCTTACAGTACAAACCATGCTACAAGTATTTTTGGTGATGGATATTTTTAATCAAGCTATTCAGACACATTATGACACACCTCTGAAGCATGTAGGACTTGAACGTGAAGCTTCTGACTCAGAGATAGGGACACTACCATTGCACTACAAGAACTATATGAGTTCTAGTAGTAGATATTTTCTAGTGAACCTGTCCAGAGATATTATGACACACCTCTTGGGCAGGTACCTACACACAGGCCTCCTAGCTCAGAGGCAGGGACACTACTACACCACAAAAACCTCAGAGTCCTGGTGATATATATTTGTTAATTAACTTCTTTAGAGATGTTATTACACACCTCTAGAGCAGGTGGGACTTGGAACTAGGCCTCCTGGCCCAATATTCAGGATACTACCATTATGCCACATGAACCCTAGAGCCCTGGTAATATATATTTTTCTCCAATCAACCTGTTCAAAGTACCCTAGAGGGTTAATGATATATAAAATCAGGGCATTTGGCAACTGCTGGATGTGATCATCACTGGATATGACTCTCTATCATTCTCAAACATGCAGTTTTGACTGTAATACAGATCAGTCTTCGCTCTGCACCGTTGTTAAGATGCAACATTGAAAGGTGTTTTTTTAATCCAAAGCATAAATATTTCCTCACTTCAGTGTCAGCATCATCACTATCTACCCAGAGAGAGATCAGCAGTTCCTTGACTAAATTTAACAGGTGCTGTCCAGCATTCCCACAGACATTCGATGGAACATACTTCAATATGCTACATTCTTTATTTATGGAGACCAAGAGCAGAAAAATGCTGATCGTTTCAAGACTAACATCATTGCGATGAAGCCTGTCATTGAAGCAAGAGTGGGATTTCTTCTTTGAATGAAAAGCTTCAAGAGTTATAATCCTGGTGCACACTACCTGTACCACAGGAAGTGTTGAGGGAACTGCATGTGTTGAGAATTCTGTTTCAATTCCCCATAAATATCTGATGTCCTTTATCACCAGGAATATCATGTACAAAAAGTCAACAGGCCCATCAGCAAAGAAAGCAGTTCAACTGAAGATGAAGGCAGGGAGATGTCATCACATGACTACAATAAACAGTGGCAGAGGTGGGTGAAACAATACCTTGAGCTGTACTCCAGGGAAACTAGCTGTCACTGAGGATGCCCTAGATGCTAGAGGGAGGCTGCTTGACATGGCACAGTTGCTATTGAATCTGCCACGGAGGGGTTTAAGAAGCTATTGACTCATTTGCCTTAGGCAAAGCTCAATATGCTGATGCAATACCACCTGAATCCATCAAGGAAAATTGCATTGCTGCAGCATCTACGTAAATGTTTCTGATTCAATCCCTCAGAATTATCTTGTTAATTAAGGGAAAATTACTTACCAACAGCTCCTGCACCAGTTCCAAGGGATTTGTTAATAGTCACTGAAATACAGATTGGACCTCCAGTTAACATTTTGTTTGGAGCTATATTGGCAATGCAGCTTCTCCCATAAACCCCTGTTCCCCTCTTCCCCCAAATCACATGGCAGTTTTGCAGTGCTCCCATTATTCCCAAGGATCACATTGTATATTTCCCTGTTTCTTATCTGTATATTTTATAAGTTTTACATTATTTACAAAAATCACACAGCAAGCAATAGAAACATAATGCAGGGGGTATACACAGCACTGTTGCACTTTATTTACAGCATAAATCACTCCAATAACAATGTAACTTTACCTTAAAGAAATCCTACCGGCAGACAGCCTTCTCACTCGCACATAAGTTTTACATTATTGTCAGTTTTGACTCCATCTACACTTCTCCTTGCCGCGGAAAGGCACCCAACATTATCAAAGACCCCTTCCACCCCGTTATAACCTCTTCCAACCTATTCCATCGGGCAGAAGGTACAAAAGCCTCAACACGTACCAACGGGATCAAGAACAATTTCTTCCACGCTGTTATTAGACTTCTAAATGGACCTCTGTAACTTCAAATCTAATGTTGATCTTGCTTTTTGCGCCCCTTCTTTGCATCGATAACTTGGTATTCCTTGCTCTGTTCACCCTATAATCTTTGTGTCTTTGTATGTTGTGATTTGCTGTACTGCACACAAAGCAAAACGTTTCATTGTACTTAGGTACGGGTGCCAATAATAAATCAAATCAATGATTTACATTTTAATTATTTTTCCCATGTCCATATTTTTTTTTGCTCTGGTAATTTATGAAATAAGTCAATGCTTTTGTTCTTTGATTATTATTCCTTTTAAGTTGATCTTTCTGACCTGAATTTCTTCTAGTTTCTTTTCTCTACCTTTTCATTGTGCCTAATAGGAGAAAGACTCAAGCTCCTCCTCTCTTGCCGGCATCTGGCTGCTTCTGTTAAACTTCTTTCCTCCAGCAAAGTTCATTCAGACACTAGGCAGGGGTCAGCTTGAACCCTGTTTGCTTAGCAGGTAGTGGGTGGGAAGGCCATTAGAAATGAAAGTGCTACTCACCGGCTCGTAACTTGACTGTCACTATGTTGATGATTGCAGGGTTCTGCAATGTCAAGAGGCACCACGTAAAGCATGCGGTAGTCGCATGAATATGTGCAAATCAGGAATCTGTTATGTCTGTTTAGACGAATGCCTTCATAAAATGTGTATAGGTATTGTGATTGAATAAAGCACAATACAGATCTGATCCTTTCAAAACAACATGTGAGGTGCCTCACTCTTCTTAGGCATTCCCTTGGAATTAAGGATGGCTTGCTTTCATTCCAGTTTGCTGCGGTTCTGAGATGGTTTATGAGTCTAATGAGTGATCTCTGCTCCAGCCACATATGGGGCATGTTAGTGCTTGGAGCGTTGTGTTGTTTGAAGGTTCACTCTCCCCTCGACTTTGCCTTTGCATGTTGCTGATGAAGTCTCCCAATGTGGTTGGGGCCTTCCCAATTCAATCTTCTGAATTTCACTCGGCTGCAGGCCGGTGTCTCCCAAAGACAAGCGAGGATGTCTGCCCTCTTCAGGGATGCTTTGAGGACATTCCTAAGGCAACTCCACGCTCCTCCTGAGCATCTCCTGCCAATAGCAAGGTCTGAGCAATGCCTTTTCTTCAGAACTGTAATGTTGGACTCAAAACATTATATCTATTTATCCTGCTACAGGTGTTGCCAGACCTGTTGAGTTTATTTGGCATTTTCTGCATTTATTTTGGATCTCCAGCATCCGCAACGTTTTGCCTTCTTTCAAATAGAGCAGCTACTTTGAAAATCTGGCATTGGATATATAAATAACAAGTTCCACCAGCAGAGCTGGATTTGAGTGAAAAGTGCCTTGATGGTGGATATGATATCGTAGCAGATGACGCTATTGTTGGACTGTTTTCATTAAAAAGTTACATTATCAATGTACATTCACATTTCATGTCAAATATTTTCTGCCTAGTCCAATTAATAAGACCCCAATTGCACACTAATTGAGTAACAAGTAACTGTGGTTTTTGTCATTAGGCTCAATCTGACCAAACCCCACCAATTATTTGGAAAACTTTCCTTTGGAAGATTGAAGGAATTAGGAATTATTCTCCAAGCCCCCAGAAGAAAAATGACAGCCGCCAGACTGTCTCTCCCTCACAAACCGCCAAACCCATTCCTTGATTCCAATAAGACCAAAGACCACCTGGCTTTTCCATGTACTCCAAACTTGTTTTAATCAGCACCTCATGCACCGGCAAAAATTATATACCTCCGATGCCGTGAAGTTTACTGTATTATTCCGTACATTATTGTAGTTTTTTAATTTATTTGCCTCAATGTAAATATACTTGTTGTTCAATTGAACAGCCACATGAAATATCAACAGTTGATTCAATTTCAAGTCAATTTCTCCTCAAATATCATGATCTATTGTGATATCCAAGTAGTCAGTTGAGGATGCGAGTGAGAAGGCCGTCTGCTGGTAGGATTTCTTTAAGGTAAAGTTACATTGTTATTGGAGTGATTTATGCCGTAAATAAAGTGCAACAGTGCTGTGTATACCCCCTGCATTATGTTTCTATTGCTTGCTGTGTGATTTTTACATTAATTGTGTGGACCTCTTAATTATCCGGAATAGTTGATAAATCAGCACGCTCCTGGTGCCATTAAGTGCTGGATAATTAAAAATTCACTATATACAGCAGATCATACTTTCTCCCTCTTTTTTTTCCCACATAGGATGAGATGATGAGGACTTAAATGAGCTGTGGGAATCATACTACCCCAAGCATGAAGCTTACATTACCCAGTTCCCTCCATCCACGCCCCACATTAGTCACCCCCTCTTCACACCACCCCTACCTCATCCACCCCACCCCCTCACACAGGAGCAGCACATTGAAAACAGATGAAGGGTCTAGGCCCGAAACGTCAGCCCCTCTGCTCCTATGATGCTGCTTGGCCTGCTGTGTTCATCCAGCCCTGCACCTTGTTGTCTCGGATTCTCCAGCATCTGCCGTTCCTACTATCTCTGATACCATTTTTTGAATGTATATTTACACTGCACCTTTTGTGTTACTACACAATGTTATGGAATACTTGCAAGTTAAATTCAAAATCTAAGACTGAGCTTGAGTTCATTAGATGAGTTGTGCGATTACTGGAGGACACAGTCTCACGCCACAGGGATTTGACTCTGATAAAATGCAACTTAAACATGATGTCTTTAAGGAGTCACTTGGCTCTCCAGGACATTTTTAAACCAAGACTTAATTAAGTTTCTTAAAAGAGAAACTTGACATGTGTACGTAGGTATGTGCTGAAGAGGACTCTGCATATGCTTTAGAATCAGAACTGAGTTCAGGGAAAGCCTGTCTAGTACCAGATTACTATCATTGATCGATGCTTCCTCCTTTAAGGTTCAATAACTCAAGACTAGGCAGGTCTCGCTGTGGATAATGTCCCTGCCTCTGAAGCCCTGGGTTCGTATTCCACTTTGACAGTGAGGAAGGTGCTACAGTAGAACTCAATTCATGTCACTCATGATGATGAAACTAATGGCATGACTCTGACTTTGGTAAGTGAGGCGGCATCAGTCTAGAATGGGCATGTAGAGAAACAGGTCATAGACACTGGATGGGAGAGCTGTATTTGAGAGTCTACTCTGGACGGTTGTAAGTAAGGAGGTTTTACAGTACATAAGGATAGCAGAATGGCTCAGCGGTTAGCACTGCTGCCTCACAGCGCCAGGGACCGAGGTTCAGTTCAAGCCTTGTATGACTGCATGTGTGAAGTTTGCATATTCTCCCTCCGTCTGTGCGCATTTCCATCAGGCATGCCGGTTTCCTCCCACAGTCCAAAGATGTGTATTTTAGGTGAATTTGCCATGCTAAATTGCCCCATAGTATTCAGGGATGTGCAGGTTAGCTGGATTAGCCATGGTAAATGTGGGGTTACAGGGATAGGGTGGGGTTGGGACGTTCTTCGGAGAGTGGCCACACACTTGGGCTGAATGGCCTCTTTCTACACTGTAAGGATTCTATCGCAAGGAGTTGAAGAGCCTTACTTAGTGAAAAGGAATAAGCAGCCTCAGCGACAGTGTACGTATCTCAATGTGCAGATAGCAGGGTTGGTTTAAAATACAAGGTAAAGCAGATGCTTTTATAATGTGGCCAAACAACTTAGGTATCAACCCACAAATCCTTTCAGCACCCAATGGCAGGCAGTTAGTGCAGGAGAGATCTCAGGGCAGCCATGTGATGGACTGAAAGTTGCAGTTTCTGCCATCACCCCAGCTTACAGCTTACATGTGAAACTTTATGATGCCACAGAAACATGGACTGTTTGGTGGCAGTTGGTTCAGTGGGCTTGACAGACGGTGTGGGTCAGATTGATGCAAATAACATGAGGTTTGCTCTAGGTCCACCTGAGGTGGATTTGGAATTGACTCTGTGTATGCCCTCCACGATGGAAATTGTGCACTGTGGCTGGCACCTGCATTCGGGAAGGGAACCAAACAATCAGAAGAATCCCAGGATTCTTGCTTCTTTAATCCGATGTCGAGTTTCGAGGATCAAGTTAGAAGGAATCTGGACTTCTGAAAATGTGATCAAATTAAGGGAAGTATTTTTTACAAGGATGTGCTTCTCAGGAAATTGTTATTAAAGTAAACCTCAATAATTGGACTTCTCTGTGCACTGGTTTAGGAGAAGTAAATCTGCGACCATGCCTATATGGCAGAACTGTAGCTAAGTTATCAAGCGACCTCTTGAGTCATTTTCTTTTTAAAAATCCCTTGTTGCAATAGTTTAAGTGCAAGAAGAGCTCATTGCGATGGATCATTTCATTTTTAACCTGATTGTTCCATGTGACTACTTTGTTGGATAAAGTTTTAAATAAGGTGTCTATTTAAATAGGAAGGATTTAAATAGGAACTATGGTTCCTGATCTCAGCTGGTGGGCACTGCAGTATAGTTATAGCTGCTTCTATGAATCAGTGATGTGTTAGCATCAGTAGCACCATGAGTGTTGGTCTTGCATGACTCTAGCTAAGGTTGAATTCACATGTCGGTCAACTGCTAGAAGGAACCATCTCCATTCCTGAGCCATTGTTGAGGAAGGTCAGGTCAGTGGTAGGACGCCCTACACAAGTAGCCAGTTGAGATCTCAAATGACTAATAAAGGCTATGGATTTACCAGTTGGCCTGCAGACCCACCATTGGACCTATGGAAATTGTTTTTTTAATTTCAGTCACTGAGGATGCTTCTACCTTCACTTTCCCTTACCTGCAGAGACAGGCTGCTGTACCTTCCTAGGCTGGAGGACCTATATCAGCCCTCCAGCTCTGACAATCTGCTCCACATCCTTAATTGGGTGATAAGCACACCCTCTGGCCAATAAATGGCCAATCAAAGTCAATTATCAGTGGATTGTTCTTGACACGGTCCAGGGCTGGGACTTATATCTGAATATTACATCAGGCATCTTGATCCAAAACAATAATTCTCTGGCCTGGACTCATTAGAAACACAGACTTGAATGTATTCAAAATTCACCATTAAATGAGCCTGCTTTGGGGTTAAATCAGCAATGAATTTACATAAAAAACACCAGGTTAGCTCTTTCATTTTGGCCTAGTTTCTTAATGTATTCCTCCAGCACCACCCATTCAGTGATTACTTAATCTAACTAATTACATCTGCCCTCCCTTATTATTGTAGCATCTAATTGGTTTGTATCAAAACCTCCAGGTTTCAACTGAACTGATCCCAGTCTTCTGAGCAGAGTGTATTAGCTGTTCTTTCCCCAAGGCTGCTTTTGGCCACACCACCAGACAGACTTCCTCTATTCAAAAGGAAACTTTTCTCATCAGAGTTGCTAAGATTTCTTCTATCTTTGGAGCAGACAGCTTCATTAAGACTGAAAAGATATATAGTCTCCCAGCATTAAATGTGTTGTGATATCTTTGGTTTATAAGGGAAAGAGAGCTTCAAGTAGGGGAATAAATTGAATACAAATAACTAAAAATAACGAAGAAATGTTCTGAAATGTTATTAGCTGTTGATGCACCCTGTCCTTCACTTCCATCCTCACTAACATCAGATATCTCTGTAGTTGTGTTTTTTTAATATTAACTCTGTGACTGTCTTCACAGCCAAATTCAATTAATGCCATAAAGGCACTTCTTAAGCAGACTGCCTGTTTAATCAAAATCACTACAGCTTATGTTGCTTCTGAAATGTGACTTTTTTTATATAAAGAAGTAAACATTACAACAAATTAGCACACAGTGACATGATAATGATCAATTAATTTGTTTTGGTTGACACCATGAGAGCTTCTCATTTTGTGGTCTAGCGCCTGGGATAATTTCATTCCAACTGACAAGGCAAAAGAGGCTTTGGTTTAAAGTACCTACTTCAAAGTGTCACCTTCAACATGTGCTCAATTCCTGGAAATGGCTTGAACCCAGAATCTTCCAGATTTGAAGTTTAGCGATAAACACCTGCAACAAACCAAAAATGTGGACTGTTGTAAACATTTATATAAAGAAAAGTATAAAATATCTTGCTAAACAAATTACTAAGAAGAAAAAAAATAAAAATAAATAGCTATTGACATGAAGCTTGTCCACAAATTTGTTTTACAAATAGCATTAAAACAAGGAAGAAGCGGTTCTGATACCATGATCTATATTTCAGTGTAATTTCACTATTCAGAAGATAGAGTACCAGCTTACGCATTTATATTCAATTCGTACAGTTGCATTAGAACCCAAAAACTGAGTTAGGAGTGCTAGCAACGTGAACCATGGCTGGAGATATCAAGACATGAAATCAAGGTCTTGGTCAAAAGGGAATGTTTTAATGAGTGCCTTTAAGCAATAAAGAAAGTCAAGGAGGTCTATTTAAGGAACTTTCAAGCTTAGCATTTGCTTCTTCCATTGATGGCACATCAGCCAACTATAAGCAATGCGAATTTGATCTAATGGAGAGTCCAGAATTCAACAAGCAGAGATCTTGAAGTGCTATAAGAGGTTACAGTGATGGAAAAGGTTGAGATTCTGGAGGAATTTCAGATATTTTTAATCAACCTGTTCAGGTCTGTTATGGCACTGTCTAGCAGAGGTGTTATGCCACTCTGGAGCAGGAAGGACTTGAACCTGGGCCCTCTAGCCTCATGGTAGGGACTCCATTTCTGTGCCACAAGACCACCCGGGAAGGATTTCAAAACAAGGATAACAATTAAAAAATTAAACATCTTAAATGGTTTGAATGGCCATAATTTAAGAGTCAAAGGTTCTGGGCCACAAAGACATCTGGCCCCATACCTTTTCGGTACAAATTTTGATCTGAGTAATTAATGAATGGCTTTACATCAAAGCAGCATTTTTAGGAATAGTTAAAGTGATGCTTTGACAGGTTGCCAGATGAGATAAACATACACTTCAAAACCAATAAGGCTGTGAGGTCAGTTCTGTACACCTAAGTTGTCAATGTTTAATGTTGGTCAGTGACTGATTAATAACACAGCTGACCTATTGCTCCTGATGCCAGTTGGAACTTAATGCTATAATTACCAAACCACAGGAAGTAAGTTAACTTTGTCAATACATTTAAGAATACAAATCATAATTTGACATCGTTCAATGTGCTTTCAGTATATAGACAAATAACTGCAACTATTGGTATAACCGTTTGGTTTTAAAACTAAAGTATTAATTATTTTGCTTTCTTTTACTATCTGGAAGAAAGAGACATCTCAATCCTGAGTAATGTCAGTGTCAACACAAGCAATCCCAAGCATAGTAGTGGACTAGATACAGGTGAAAGGTCTCTTTGCCCTGCCCCAACATTAATCCTAGAAAACCTACTGTTGCAACAGTGTAAATGTTTCTTATCTCCTATTGAATCTTAGTGTGATATTGCCAATTCATGTCCCACCTACACCCCCACACAATTTGCACTGAGTTGTTAGCAGTCTTGAATTGAAACGACATTAAATGTGTTTTAAAATTCAGTGGAGAGGGGAATCACAGTACTAAATGCAGTATGATCTTCTTCATTTGGAAAGAAGAATTATCTGCTATTGACCTTCAATTGGGATAATCTAATTTTGCAGCAAACAGATACCTGACTGCATGCAGTCTAGTAAAGAGAACATGCAGTTCTATTCAAATTTGTGATAATCACTCCTACCTCTTGGTACATAAACTTTTATGTGAAGCACAAACTATTGGCTTATACACAATGGGTTGTGGTTCACTATTGTAAATATTCAAGGTGATCTTAGATCAAAGTCCAATACAAACACTGAACTCCTAAAACTAATATACAAGGCCTATAACCTTCTAACCTGTTTGAAGGAAGTCCTTTCCTCTAAGTAGACCAGTTATCCAAAATGTATTTGCCTGACATTGTTCAGATATTTTAATGACCATCAGTCACTTATAGGGGTTAATTTTACATTGACAGTTGGGAACATTTCCCATTGTGAATTGAGAATTTGCGATCACACTGATTTTAATGGATGGAATGTTATAACCAATGGTCAGAAAAGAAGGAACTCTGTGTACCTGAATTTCTAAAGGGAACAAGCCAAGATTTGTGGGGCTGTGATTTGCTTAGATGTGTCTCCCAGTTGTGCCTGAGGATGTGTAGTATTCCAGCATGGCCCAGACCATGTTTCTTTACCTTATCTCTTTTAAATTCCATTAGCTGAACGCTACAATGGAGAGCCAAGAGGTGAAGAACAGTTGATCAGATTCAGCAGATGGGTGAGCACAAGCTGGCCCATGCTGGAGTTTTATCATGTAATGTTGTGGCTATTTTAAGGAAAAAAAAATTAATAGCCTGTGTGCATCACTGGAGTTTGTTCTCTGCCACCCATTGCCCCGGTGAAGGTAATGATGAACAGCCTTTCTTGAGTATGACTTGTTAAGCCATTTTAGAGGATATTTAAGAGTCAACCACATGGGGTCATATATGTGTCAATTTGAGTAGGGAAGACAGATTTCCTTCCCTGATGGTCAGCACTGAACTAGTTGGTTTTCGCAACAATTTAATGTTTTCACATTCACCCTTGCTGGTACAAGCTTTTTATTCCAGATTCATTTAATTAATTAAAGTGAGGAGAGAGTAACTGCCCTAGATATCAAGGGTGCATTTAATCAAACGTGGCTGCAAGGAGCCCTGGTAAAGCTGGAATCAATGGGAATCAGGGAAAACTCTTCGCTGTTTGGAGTCATACGCAATAGAAAGGAAGATGGTTGCACATATTGGTAGGATTTCTGTAGGATTTCCTCAGATTAGTGTCTTAGGTCCAATCATCTTCCATCTATCATAAGGTCAGAAATTGAGATATTTGCTGATGTTTGCATTATGTTCAACGCCATTCATGACTCCTCAGATACTGAAGCAGTCCACATCCAAATGTAGCAAGACCTGGGCAATATCCAGTCTTGGGCTGAAAAGTGGCCATCAATATCCCAGCCACACAAAGCTGGACAATGGCCATGACCAACACCTGAACAAATGAACTATCGCCGTTTTGTCATTGAATGACATTACCATCACTGAATCCCTCATATCAACATCCTAGAGGTTCCCATTGACCAGAAACTGTATTTGACTAGCCACTGTGGTTACAAGACCAGGTCAGAGCTAGGAATCCTGCAGTGAGTAATCCCCCAATGTATATCTACTGTCTACAAGGTTCCCTAATTGCCTGCAAATTATAGCTCCAACAACTAAGAAGATAGACACTATCCAAGGCAGAGCAGCCAACATGATTGGCACCATATCCACAAACATTCATCCCCTCCACCACCAATGTGCTCTAGCAGCTGTGTTTATAGTTTGCATGATGCATGATACAGGAATACAGGGATACAGTGAAATGTGTACAAAGTTGCCATTCTCCAGCGTAATCGTTAAAATACAAAATACAAAACCAGAATTTTTTAAAAAATGAAATAAAAGAAACAGAGCCAAAAGAAAAAGAAAAATGTCCAGCTCTTAAAAAGAAAAGGAAAAAGTCCAGATTTTAAAGTCTTATCTCTCTGGTCCTAGCCCTAGCCTCGAGTTTTGGTCAGCCACCTCCTGGAACATGCTCTCTCTCTGTCTAACAACTTTGTCTACTTTCCTCTCTACTTTCTTTACCCAAGGTTATTCCATAGATGTAGTATAAAAAGCCAATTTCAAGGAGATATAGGCTTACCACAGAACCTTCTCACATTGATGGCAATTGTAAGTTGGAACTCGGATGGTTTACTAATGTAATTAAACTGGCCGTGTTATCCATTAGTTCGATGATCACAGTATGTAACAAAGAAAGAGAGTGACTGAAAGGAAAGTGGTTGTCTCTAAATATCAACTTGTCCTTATATATGTACTTATTTAAAGTACTATCAATGAAATTTATTGCTTTACAAATTACAGTTATTCAGACAAAATATGCATAACAAGATATCATAAAAATACATGACCAATTATTTTGTCTAATTGGAGTTGGAATTTTGTTTGGTTGGAATGAATGTTGTGTATGAATTAGGAAGACCAGCTGAACTTAAGAATTTACGTACTGATCATTAAGTTGTGCCTGCGGAGTATTAAGCAGAATTGTGCCCTGTGTGTGTTCTTGGTCATTGATCCTGAGGGTGATATTCTGAAATCTTCCCATTTAGCTACTTGCTATAAAAATAAATTGGCTAGGGAAAATAGGATAAGCAAATTGTTTTTTAAGACTTTTTACAAAAAATGCAATCAAAAGAAAGAGAAAACAAATCCTTCTGTTAAACACTAAAATGTTTCTTTGATCTGCTTTCCTTCTCCACTTTAAAGTTCATGATCTAGGTGCATTGTATTCATCATGAAGTGAAAAATCAAGTCATGAAATGTCAAATAAACAGATATTTACAAGTGATTTCCAACATTTTAAACTGGATTTCCCTCATTGCACCAAAGGAGAGTCATAACAGAATGAACATTTTCCTGGGTTACAGCTGTTTTCGTATCTCAGAGCACTTGGATTGGAAGAAGAGAACCCAGCAAAGTCTGGGGAGGAATATGTAGCAATGTTATAATGGAATACTTATTCAAGCATCAGGATGGGAGGAGGCAGAATTTGCAGTGGACAGGACAATCATGAAAGTCACACACACCTCCCACCTCAAGAGCATGAACTGCTCTCGCCGCTCCTTTTTTGAGAGTTAGTAGTGCCAGTGCCAGACAACAGCAAAATTATTGTCCAGTTCCTGGACTCTCGCCTCTTTCTGTCATTTTACATGCGGCTGCAAACTTAGTCATGTTTCTCTCCTGAGGAATAAGGCATTACCTCTTCACAACAGTTTACCTATTTTATCACCCAATTTGGTAGCAAATGGGAAAATAGTAAAAATAATCAGGAAGCTGAAAGTACTTAAGGAAAGAAATCTTGCCAGCTGGTCTCAATGTGACTCCAGTCCCATACCAATAAGGTTGACTCTTAATTGTCTTTTAAAGTACAGCCAGCCTCTCAGATGTATCAAAGTCAGAGCAATAGTACACCTGACCCTGACAGTGACGCACACATGCTAATATCAAATCTTTTTAAAAATTATGTTCTATCCAGTTAATTAATTTTCTATACATTACATTTAAATGCATTATCTCAAAGTGAACAGGTTCAAACCAGTCAGACAGCGAGTCTGTAAAACAGGGACGAAAGGGTCAAATTTTTTCAATTTACTGACTCTGTCCTGTT
Organism: Rhincodon typus; assembly: GCF_021869965.1. Classification (NCBI taxonomy): domain Eukaryota; kingdom Metazoa; phylum Chordata; class Chondrichthyes; order Orectolobiformes; family Rhincodontidae; genus Rhincodon; species Rhincodon typus. The sequence continues at coordinate 17,030,874 of NC_063350.1, forward strand.
TATTAATATTTTTCTACAAGCGACGTATGCGCAGACATTACAAACATTATATGTTAGTGTTCACTGATAACACAGAAACTCCACCTTGCAGTTTTCCATTGACACTAACCAACAGTCAATTTCTCCTTGGTTTACCTCGGGTTTTTGTAACTTAATCATTAAATTCTTTAGGCTTGGCTCACCGGATTGTCAGAAGTGAGGTACAAGCATCTGAGACTGGCCAAGTCAAACCTCATAATGGCAATGTTTAGTTGTGTGTTCACTAAATAGTACTGTGTGACTTATCTAGTGTAATGTGCTATGTAAACTTCTAAATCAAGGCATGACTCTGTAATCATACCCTTGATGCACGCAACTGGATTTTGAATGGAGAAGCAATGTCATTTTAGTCAAGGTGTGACCTACTTGCACTAAGCAGGAGCATAGGTGATTTTGATGTGAAAAAATATCTATCTTGACTCGATAAACTTGAATTCTTGCAAGAAAAATGGAACTGATTACAAAGTCTAGAGCTTTGTGAACTATATGAATATGATGTGGGCTTATTATCTACATGAGGTGTCCATATAAGGTGAGGATTAACCTTCTCAAACAACTCCAGTTTTTATGTTGATAGTGGTTTCATCACATTAGGTGGGAAGTTTCATATTTTAATCTCGCAGTGAAATATGAAAATGGTCAGTTCAGGGTTTTGTGAAATTCGTGTGAGAACATTGAAGTGATGAAATTCATTGTATACTCTAAATCTCTTGGGCTAAAGATACATTGCAGTCATCAACCTGAATGAAAGGAATGATCCCTATGTCTGAGACTTGCTGAGTTTTAGACTTTGGTCTACATCATGATCAGACTGAATCAAGTGACAATCCTGCAGCAGAATGCTCTCTCTCCACAATACCAATGAGGCCAATGGCAGCAACACAATAAATTCCTGATGGCTCCATTTATTAACTGGCCACTACTTGCTGTGGCCCAGATGTGGCTCACCAGTCCCAGAATGAATATAAACCATAAGACTCACCCTGTGCCAGAGAGAGTAAATAAAGTCGAGGGTAAGGAGAGAGGCAACTGGGAGATGGGGGTGGGGGCTGGATGGTGGTGGAGGGGAAAGTAAGGAGCAGCCTCCAATTTCAATGTATGGAACTGGCAGGATTGCTCCTGCACTGCTTTACTTTCAGTCTTGGGAAAGCAGCTTCCTGATCAGCAGATAACACAGTGTGGAACTGGAGGAACACAGCAGGCCAGGCAGCATCAGAGGAGCAGGAAAGTTGACATTATTTTTCTGAAAAATTTTCTGACCTGAAACATCAACTTTCTTGCTCCTCTGATACTGCCCGGCCTGCTGTGTTCCTCCAGCCCCACACTATGTTATCTCTGACTCCAGCATTGGCAGTTCTTACTGTCTCTTCCTGATCAGCAGGCTGCCTCAAGGATTACTGGTTTGGAAGCCAACCACCTGGGAAAGGATGGCAGAGGCTGTGGTCAGCCATTAATGAATTTTGGAAAGGAGATGTCAGACAAGCTTACTATTTAAGAAAGCAGGCATATAGAGAGAGGGCTTTGCGGACAGTGGTTGCTGAAATTAACAAGGTAGACCAAGGTACACATCAGCTCTTTTGAAAGCTGGCTTTGTTAATTCCAGCACCATTGACAACAGTCAGAGAGTCACAGAGTCATACAGCACTGACCGTTCCATTGAGTAACCAAATTAAAACGCAAGATGTTATTTTGCAAATACAAAGAGCCCAACGCCTTTTTCCAGTGCAAGCCTAGACACTTATCCTAAATTCTGACAATTAACATGAAAAGACACTTCTTCAGTGGAATGGCCACCATCAGTGACCATTTTATACCTGCAGATATATCAACAATCAATTTTTACAACTAGCATCCTTGTTCTTTTTCACCACCAATTCATCTGCAACAGGCTGTGCTACATCATTTCATGTAGATAAGCTACTAAATGGTCTTTTACACAAAGTTTTTAGTGTCTTGAATTTGAATTGTAATTGGTGATGAGGATCCATGGAAATTGTACTTCAAATAGCTTGATACTCATTTGCTGTTCCGTAGTTCAAAGAGCAGTACAGATTAACAGCTGGATTTTTATTCCAACCATTGTGAAAACACAGTGCCAAGTGCACTTGACCAGTTAGTGTGGCTCTACTTCAAATCTGGAACAAATGTGAATCTGCAGCATGGGTCAGAACATCTCAGTAGGTGGTGTCACAGTCATTGTGTGTATAGATATAAAAGCATCTCCAACTCCTAAAGGTGTATGTCAATTCACATCCACCTATTTTAATTACCATCAAGTATTCTGTGCATACAACATTTGATCAGCTTGGTTCCTTCTTGAATAGGTAGAAATACCGATATTGTGACTTGTTAGCAAGCCAGTCGTCAAATATCTAATCTGGCAGGATCCATTAAAGGTGTGAGTTCAGTTTGAAGTTTTATCTCAGCAATGTTTCAATGGTTGGTGCCCATACAGCTCTTGTGGTGTCAGGACAGCCAGACCGTGTTCACGTCCCCCACTGTGACATGAATTTAGAACCTCAGCTGTCAGAGACAAGCATTCTTTAAAATATTCGAGTGACTATCCTCTGGTCACTTGCACTCAACAATTAACCCACTGAGTTCTAGACTTCAAGTTCCCCTTCTCACTGTTGTACAGATGCCTGCATTAAAATGCTTTCATGTAAAGTACAAATGGTCCTGAATTTTAGTTCTGGCACTGAATGATACTTCCCATATTTGTGAACTGCCATATCTAGTGTAATCCTCTAACACAGCATGACTTCCAACTAGGAAAAGTGCTTAGCCAACTTGTTGTTTATTTGCCAGATCCTGTAGAAACAACAAGGCAACTGGTGCCCGAAATGCATCATTTATATAACACAAAAATTGTTACATCACAATACCTGCACCCTCTATCTCCAACATAGTTTGTACAGGTGACAAATTTCTTTCACTTTTTGCCTCTCTTTCAGATGTATTATGGAGCAGTTTTAATCATTTATGTGCCAGATATATCAAGATTCCATTCGTGGGTGCAAAACAATAGTTTATCTTACACTTTATGTGTATGAATCATACAGTGATAACTTGGGGGCAATAAATTGTGCAGTACTTGAGAGAAAAAGTCAGTGAAAAAAAAATATAGGACCAGCTTCTAAATAAAACCTTGTCAAAGAGCCCAAGATGTGCAGGTTAGGTGGCTTGACCCTGCTAAATTATGCATGGTGTCCAGGAATGCATAGGTCAGGTGGATTAGCCATGCAAAATTCAGAGTTACAGGGATAGGGCATGGGGCGTGGGTCTGAGTGGGATGCTATTCAGAGGGTCAGTGTGGAGTCGGGCTGAATGACCTGCTTCCACATTGTAGGGATTCTATAATTCTATGAGAAACGTAACTCTGCACGGCCCATTGTCAGGGCTGTATATGGCAGAATGAAGGCGCTCATTCATTTTGAGTCAAACATGCTCCTCCTATCTTTGGGTAAGTAGCCTCCCATTAATTATTATAAAACAAGAGAGGAATGTGCGGAAGCATGATATTTGTCATCAGGTACACCAAGCAATGTTTTGAGACCTGATGTCCACCAGGCCTAGTGGTTTGCATGCACTTTTGAGTGGAGCAGTGGCAGGTGCCCCAATAGCAGGACCATAAGTGGGTGGAACTTCCTCTCAGAGATGGGTTGACTGGTCATTCACAATCATGTGGCTACCTGCCAGTTAGCTCTGCACAGTCAAGGGGCCTGGATAACTGTGCAGTGTGGATGGGCAAACATTGTTACCCCTGACATTACATCTACTCACTGTTTGAAAAACAACTTTCTCCTGTTGCTTTTCCTTCTTTTACCAATTACATTAAATCATTGTGATCTCATTCTTGGTCCTTTCATGAATGAGTCAGGTTCTCCCTATCTAACCTGTTCAGACCTCTCACCATTTCGAATACCTTCGTAAAATCTCTTCTCAGCTGCCTTTTCTGCATAGAAAATACTCTCTAAACTGTTGCCATAGTTGAAGTTCCTAATGCCTGGAAATCATTCATTTTTCATTATTGGACATTTCTGTATGAAAACTGACCACAATGTTTGTAGGCAAAATAATGGTGACAATAGAAGTAGCTATTTTTTGTAAAACATGTTTTTATATACTAGGCAGCATGAATACATTTTTCTACGTAAATGTCTGATATTCAAATTTTTAGTTCTCTTTAGTTTAATCTGCTAAAGAAAAAGTGGAAGAATTTGTAAACAGTGTATACTCCAGTAATAGTCGATTTTACGAAAAAGGATATCCTGACTTCCGGGCAACAAATCTTTAATTTTTCAGTAACCTCACATATGAGTCAACCTCCAAAACTTCTGCCAAATTTTCCAAAATCATCTTCTACTTTGTCACTCACTTGCCATTGAAGTCAAACTAGCCATTGTACATACCTACTCATTCGAATGCAATTATTCCCTTGTGCCTGTGCAGAACAAGAAACATACTTTTTAGCTCTTGTATTGGTTTTTGGAGGTGGAAGTGTTGGTAACACTCGCTGACCAGGTAATTCTACAATCAGCTGATGTATTGCTATAACGAATTAGCTAGTGAGATGGTGGACGAATGAAAATTTCATACCTTCATGACCTCTTACCATTTGGCTAAAGACTTGGCCTCAGAAACTCAAGATTTTTATTAACATATCAGCATTAAAAAGGAGAAAGGCAAAGGTTGATAGCAATCATATGTTATCTTTATTATTTAATATTTGTGATCTTCATCATAAAACTGACTTTACTGACTTCTATTGAAAGAACTAAAATAAATTAGCAACAGTTGAAAGACCGTAGAGCGCACAAAGCAACATCTTCATGTTCAAGATTCTCTGTTGTAGTATGTAGGGACAGCTGATTTCTTACGCATAAGGTAATAAATCTTAGAGCTGTTTGCCCATTTCTTTAGTTCATTTTGAGGTTAAATGTCCCATGGCACTATTGAAAGATGAGAAAGGAATTTCGGCATCCTGGGCCAGCATGCCTTAACCTAGCCCGATCACAAACAGATTAACTGATCATTCATTCCATCGCCACCTGTGGGATCTTGCTGTCTACAAAATGGCTGTTGCATTTGTTTACATGAGTGTTACTGCATTTCAGTGCACCGTAGGACATTTCTGACAGATGTGATCAATCACTTTATTTACTGTGAACCATTTGAAGGAGTATATGGTTTTGCTGATGTTCCATCAACCACAAAAGTCTTTTTGCGCTGGCTGTATATTGCTGAAAACATGCCAGAGAGTAGAGTGCATGAACTCCTACTAAGCATCAAGAATTTAATGTCCCAGTTGTGCATGCCATATCCTATGGGTTCATCCAAAATGAGTGCCTAGGTTGGAACATTGCAAACATACACCTCTTAATCAGTTTATCTTATTGTCAGGCTTTGAATTGTGTACGGGGATAAGAACATAGTCAGAAAATTTACTCCTAAGTATATTTGTCTTTAAACAAGCAGGGTAGATGACAAGAAAATTAGTCTAGCAGGACCTCTTTTATATTGATGTGATTTTGTAATTGCTAATCTTCAACTTGTTATAAAGTATTGATATAAGCTGAAGAATGTGGAGTTAATCTTCAGCGATATCATATACTACTAAAACAGGATATAAATATAATCCTGTAGGGCAAACATATTTGACTGACTTTACTCACTTGTATTGAAAGCACCAAAATAAATCAGCAACAGTTGAAAGACCGTAGAGCGCACAAAGCAACATCTTCATGTTCAGGATTCTCTGTTGTAGTATGTAGGGACAGCTGATTTCTTACGCATAAGGTAATAAATCTTAGAGCTGTTTGCCCATTTCTTTAGTTTTGGGGTTAAATTTGAACATGCACTGTAACTACTACAAGAACTTTTATTTTATGTAAAGGAATAAACTGTCACTCACGTCACTGAGGACTATTAAACAAAGTATGATAGAGAGCTATTTCAGATGATATTGGGTCAAAACCTTGGTGAACAAGGTTCTAAGGGAGTTCTTAAAGGAGGAAAGCAAGATTAAGGGCTATTGGGAATGTTTCGAGAGTTTGGGACTAGGTAACAGAAGGTTGAGCCACCATTGGTGGAGCACTTAGAGTTGGAGGGTTGCTATATCTCGGAGATTTCCCGGATATTGCAGTGATAAGGACGGACCAGGGCATGCAGGGATTTATAAACAGGGATGGGAGTTTTAAAATCAAGATATTTATAAGGAGCCAATGTAAGTGAAACAGTATGGAGGCGATAGAGGAATAGCACTTGCTACAAGACATGGGCAACAGATATTTGAATAACCTCCAGTGAAGGGAGGGTAGAAATTTACAGCTAGAAGTGTGTTAGAAGAATCAAAAGTAAAGTTTCAGCAGCAGATGGGGTGAGACAGAGGTCAAGCAACAGACTCAGAAATCTTATTGATGGCTCAAATATGGGGTCGGATGTTCATCACAGGTGAATGAGGCACCGAAGCTGCAAACAGACTGGCTCAATTTCGGACTATTAGCAGGAAGAGGACTGAAGTCGAAAGTTTGTGAATGGAGTTTGGAGCAGGGACACTGGCTTCAATAAGCCTGTTCATTAGCAAAAATAATTTGTGCTCATTCATTGCTGGGTATTCGATAAGCAGTCTGATAATAACACCTAAATAGCAAAAATATCCACTTGGAAGAATTGCCTTCCCTATATTAAAGCTTTCCATTCATCCTATCGAAGCAAAGGTGACATTTCTTAAAAGGCCAACATTACAGCAAGCTTTTTATGTCAGAAATGCAAAATGAGAACTCACATTCTTCACTCATTCATTGAAATTGCTGATGAGAGAGGTTTCCCTCTTCCTACCAGGTTAATGTAAAAAAGTAACATCGTACATGAGGAGTTTTTATGGAGGAAGATTTTATGCACAATGTATCCCAGAACTAGCTTGGCAGATTAATGTTTGCAGTTGCCTGCATTTGTTAGCCTTGAGTCTAAAGGAGGAGTGTCAGAAAGTCAGCAAGCAACTTATTTGTGACTGCCCTCATGCACCTCCCAGTGGCCATTTGTATAGATGTCTGAATGTGCCAATAGGGCGGGGAATAAACTTAAAAGAAAAGATTTTTTCTTAAAAAAACAAATAAATAGAGAGATAAATAAACAAAAATACGTGAAAATGATACTGAGCAAATTCTGGCTGTCCAGCAACAGTGGCCTGATTTTTTTTTGAGAAGATTTCAAACAAAATGGGCATTTCATTGATTAATGTTTACACTGCTCTTGATGTATTATCTTCTATCAAGGCAGACTAGAAGCAGAGGAGAAGCTTTGCATCTGTTTGTCTGTCTCATTGTGTACAAATAAATAGGTTGTTACCACTGGAAGGGATAGTGATGTATTCATATTGTGCTGTATTGGGTTAAGCTTAACCAGGGATCTTCTTTCATGTAATTGCAACCAAAATTAGTTCTCACAGTTCAGTTCAGGTCAACATTAGTTAACATCATCTCACTTCCTAATGTTTCTTAATAGACATTAGCTGTTGCTTAGTTGGTATCATTGCCAGTTCAGAATCCAAGGATGCTGCCTTAAGTGCCACTTGAGAGAATTATTTAATACCAAGGGGGTGCTGCACTGTCGGGGGGCAGTTTTTGGATGAGGTAAGTCCCAATTACCCTCTCATTTGGACATAAAACACTCCCATTGCACTATTCTTAAGAATAGCTGTGAGTCTTCCATGATATGTTGGCAGATATGTATCCCTAAACATCACTGAAAGAAACACAGAAAAAAATGGTCTTTATGATATTGCTGGTTATGGGAGCTGCTCTGTGTAAATTGGCTGCTATGTTTCCTTATTACAACAGCAACTGCACTTCAAAAGTATTTCATTGGCTGTAAAGCACTTTGGGATATTAAGAGGTTGTGAAATCTGCTTAAAGTAGGCCACCAATGAATAAAAACAAACAGTCTGAACAACCTCAACATCTTCAGCTCCATTTTATCAAAAGCCTTTTGGGTCTGAACAGGGACAAAGCTGCAATAAAGTAAGAATATATGAATTTCTGAAAAATACATTCTTCTGACTTTACCTCAATTGACCACAAGATAACCATATCCTAACAGGACTTGCTCTATTATATCACTGTGATTCAAATCCAGAGTGTTTCATTATATTCTACAAAACCACTATTTTTCAAAATTGAGCCTAATAGAAGTGAAAATAGTGAATTCAATGTTAATTCAAGTAAACAAAGTGAAATAAAGAGAAGAAAAGAATGACATGTCAAGACCGACGAAAAGTTCAAAAAATTTATTTAGTTTTTTTCAAAATCATCAAGAATTTAAAATTGAAGGTATGAGGTTCCATATTGTAAAATTCCATTTTCAGTGGCAGAGATGTAATTTGGCAGTAATTAAACTTTCACAATCTTAGTAGGGAATTTGCATTGGAATGGGAAAGCCCCACTTTTTTCAACAGGTAAGTTCATCAACTCTACACTATTCCATTTATCTCAACAATGAGTTCTCTTAGAGAATATCATCCTTCTACAACACCTGAACAGTATTACAACTCGACAGTATCACTCCTGATTTACATATTAAAGTGTGCCCTGTGGTAAATAAAAGTTGCTGTCTTGCTTCTGCAAAATTCACATTAAGGGCTGAAAACCCCATCATTATTTCTACAGGAAAATGTGGTCCATTATCAAAGGCAATATCAACTTTGATTTATAGATGTTGACGATTCCTATTTGACCTTGCACAGTAAAAACACAACGTATAAAAAAAAGTTGTCCATTTTTAACAAGAAACTGAATAATTTTAAATTGCTGAGGAGGTAATAATTCAGATGTCCTTTTTTTTAACTGAGGCACACGTGCACTGAAGTAAATTAGTGGAATTTTTGAAGGTTACAGTCTTGCCCTCATATATAAACATATAGCTGGCAGAGACAATATCCAGGATGAACAAACGCTGCCACTAATTGTATCCAAATTCCTAAAATGTATAAAATAACTTAATCTTCCAGACAATGTGCTTCCAGTTTCCTTTGTATAACATTCGGCCAAGTGGAGGCCATTTTCCTTGGCAGTATGAAGCTTAATTTCTGTCCAAGTCATATAAATCACACACTTGGCACTGTTTGACATGATGGCTTGGGCCTGTGGGTGGGCTGTGGAGGACCTGCTTCCTTGGCAGCTAATTTGTGTCCAGTCTGGCAAAATAAATTTTCTGAATGATGTACTAGGTTGTGAATCGAACTGCACAATGATAATGTTCATGGTACAGTACAAATTCTGTTTCCCAGACCACTCTTTGAATCAATCCAAATTTTTTTAATAAATTGCATCAAATGTATACAGTCTGTGGTAGACACGTTTGAAGATCTTCAAATAAATAAACTGACACAGTTTGAGGTTATTTTAATTAGCAGTACTGTCTTTAGTCACATTGTTTAGCCAAATAAAATCGGCAGCAAGTTTAACGTTGCCTTTGATAAGCCAATGCAAAAAGCCAAGTTGAAACAGTAATGATTAATATCCTGTCACAGATAAAATATGTTTCTTATAGTGTATCAAAAAGAAACCATTAGAGTTCACTGCATGTTGCTTTAAACTTTCTTATGACTGGCAATCAATCACCCCTCCCACAACCAGCAGTGCTCACTGTAGCCTAGCCACTGCAACATAATCAAAGGCAGAGGGAGCGTATGTATCAGACTGCTGCTGCAAAGATAAGAACACAACTTGGTAATGACTGCCTCAAGATGCACAGTTTGACTACTTCATGTAAATTGTGACCATTCTGACTACAGTACTTCATGTAAATTGTCAACATGAACCCAAGACTAATTGAATTAAGAATGTAATTAAAATCACAGTCCGCTCGTCTGTGAATGAAAGTCATGTTTACTTCCAGTAGGTTAATGTCAAAATACCAAATGGTCGCAGGACATTAGTGTTCAGTGACAACACTTCTCCTGCATTTCGGAAGTTTAGTATTGAGATTTCAGTGTGGAAATTATTTTGATGGCAGTTCATAAATAATGTACAGTGAAAATTTGCCTCAGAGCTATTCATTGTATTAATGTGTCAGGTTATATTAAATATGTTTCTTCTGATACGTTGTGTCATAAATCAAAACAATGAGATCCAACTGTAAAACAGAAGCTCCCATTGTTTGGTGCAAAATCTTTAGTGGCACTCATTACATCATACCAGCTGCTGAACAAATTTATTTCTTGTTGGATAATTATGAAATGAGTGAAAATGCACGCTAGTGTTTAGTAAAGCATATTTTATAAAAATTGGACAAACGTTGGGATCCTTAAGTGAGCCAAATCATTCAAACTAGAAATGAACATTCCTTAGGATTAAACTTGGCATTTGTATTAGTGCTCATTTGAAAATAAGCATCAACTGGGATGTTGTAACAATTACTTCCTGTCTGTTACCAAGTATCAGTGTTAGCTGTGACTCAGTGGGTAACACCCTTGCCTCTATGTTAGAAGATCACAGATTAAAGTCCCATTGCAGAGACTCATGACTCAGTAAGTTCTGAGGAAGTCTTTTTTTATTCATTCATGGGATGAGGTCATCTCTGGCTAGTCCAGCATTCATTGCCCATCCCAAATTGCCAGTGAGCAGTTTAAGAGTCAAATACATTGCTGGTCACATGGAGGCTGGACCAGGTAAGGATGGCAGTTTCCTTCTCTAAAGGACATTAGTAAATCCAGATGGGTTTTTCCTGACAGTCGATAATGGATTCATGGTCACCATCAGGCCTTTAGTTCTTTTTATTGAATAAAAATTCAACCATCTGCCATGGAATTCAAACCTGGTTGCCCGAACATTCCTGGATCTCTGGATTAACAATCCAGCAATAATACCACCAGACCATCACCACCCCTAGCTTCGCTATTAGAGATGCCAGCTTTCAAATGCACACAAGAATTACAAACAGGATTAGACTATTCAGCCCCACAGCCCTATTCAACCATTCAATAAGATGACTGGCTTTCACATTCCTGCCTGCTCCCCATAATCCTTGATTCCCTTGAAGATCAAAAACCTAATTCAACAATTAACATATTCAATGACTCAGCCTCCATTATACTCGAGGGAATTCTCATACTACAGAATTCCATAGACCAACAACCTCCTGAGACACAAAATCTCTCCTCGGCTGAGTATTAAATGTGAAGTCCCCTAATTTCTTGGGAACTGGGTCTGCTAATTCTAGTTTCCTCCAAAAGGGAAAACATTGTCTCAGCATCCACTCTGTTAAGTCCCATCAAGATCTTTCACATTTTGATAAGATCACTTTTCATTCTTTCAAATTGCGAACTGTCTCATAAGACAACTCTGTCATCCCAGGAATCAGCCGAATGAACCTTCTCTGAACTGCATTCAATGCAATGATTGCCTTTCTAAAGTAAGGTGACCAAAACCTATACAGTCCTCCAAATGCAGTCTCACTAAAGGAAAAAAATGCTAAGAGCAGCAGATGCTGGGAATCTGAAACAAAATCAGAAATTGCTGGAAAAAGCTCAACAGGTCTGGCAGCATCTGTGGAGAGAAATCAGAGTTAATATCTAGGCTCCAGTGACACTTCTTCAGAATCCTAGCTAAAGCCCCGTACAGTTGAAGCAAAAGTTCCCTATTTTTATACTCAATTCCACTTATGATAACTATCAATATTAAACATTGATGCGACATTAAATTGAGATGCTGTCTTCTCTCTTGGCAGGTATAAATAACCCCTAGCACTTTTGCCATCCCTCAACCAACATCACTAAAACAGATGATCTGGTCATTCTCTCATTGCTGTTTCTAGGATCTTATGCTGTAATTGCCTGCTGTGCATCCTGCAAGTCTCCACACTTTTATTCTTCATTAATTTGCAATATCCTGATGCTATGCATGATGCTGTTAAGCTTTGCTTAAGAACAAATTGCATTGGTCATGGTGGATTAATTTAGGCTGTTGATATATTGAAAGAATGTGAGAATTTTATAAGAGACCCTAATACTGTGGTTTTTAAGTGATTCGTGGAAAATACATAAACCATATTTTCTTTGACTACTGCGGGTAATTATGAACAAACCTATTAGGAGCATTCAGCCTTCCAATCCTACTCCATTATTCAATATGATGTGGAGGTGCCAGTGGTGGATTGAGGTGGACAAGGTCAGAAATCACACAATACCAGGTTATAGTCCAACAGGAACAAAAACAAAGTTGCTGGAAAAGCTCAGCAGGTCTGGCAGCATCTGTGAAGGAGAAAACAGTTAACGTTTCGGGCCGAGTGACCCTTCCTCAAC
>NC_063350.1:17043713-17057326 GCF_021869965.1 Rhincodon typus
TCCAGACCCGAAACGTCAGCTTTCCTGCTCCTCTGATGCTGCCTGGCCTGCTGTGTTCATCCAGCTCTACACCTTGTTATCTCAGACTCCAGCATTGGCAGTTCTTACTATCTCAGAGGAAGGGTGAATATGTTATAAGTGAGAAACAACATTTTGAATTCAAACCCTGATAAATCACATTGAAAAATGGGTATGTTTGGAAAGGACTGTCTTTCTGGTCATCAGCCTTGCTCAATTAGTTGTTTTCAGAACTTACAGTTTGTTGATAAAATAAAAATGCCCCAAAATTGCCTGTAATTACTATTTTAAAAAATTCACAGCACTTGCCTTTAAGGAATGCAAACATATGTGCTACATGTGTAAAGTGCCAAATGTGAAATGATCATAATGCTCACAAAATCACATAATTCTCATAAATGAAGTACAAACAATTTTATTTCCTTTATATTGTTGTGTAAGCCTGCTGATGGCTGGTGAAGTTGATGCAAAATGTGATGGTACTAAATAGACTGCTCTGGTTTCCACTCCTCATAATACAGCTTTGCAGCATATCTAGAAGGAGGTGAAAGGAGAGAACTATGTTAGCAACATCTTCAACGTCTTCAAGAGCCTGACAACACAAGAAGACAGCGTAAACCCTATGACACTGTGTGTCTTAACTTTTGATGACGTTCACAACCAAAAAATAGCGATTAAACTCAAAATGGGTGAGAATGAATTGTTATACCTTGGTAATAAAAAAGAAATTAACTGAAAGTTGGCAGGCATTGAGTTCTCATATCAGGGAATTATGGCAAAATGAACATGAGGGTAACGAGTTATGTGCCTTGGGCTCAATATTGGGATCATTACTATTTCTGATTTACATAAATGACCTGGATAAGAAATTTGAGGTAAAATCTTCAGCTTTGCCAATCAAAGAAAACTGGATGTGTGGAGTTTGCATGTTCTCCCCATGTCCACAAGAGTTTCTGCAGGTTGCTCCAGTTTCCTCCACGGTCCAAAGATATGGGGGATAATTGGATTGGCCATGCTCAATTGCCCCATAGTGTACAGGGATGTGTAGGCTTGGTGGATTAGCTATGGCAAATGCTGGATTATGGGAACAGGTTGGGGAGCTGGCTCTGGGTGGGATGCTCTTCGGAGAGTCGGTGCATACTTGATGAGCTGAATGGCCTCTTCCCACACGGTAGGGATTCTATGGATGCGGCAGTAGATTTGGAAGAGGTCGCTCAGACATTACAGAATAATTTGGATGAGATCTCGAAGAAATAAACATGTAAAGCAAGTATCCATTACATTCATTATTACTGGATTTGTCTCTTTAATTAATGTTACCACTGAGAAAACTTGAGCAGTGAGCAAGTTAATAGTAAAACTGACATAACCAGATTCCAGGCTATCTGCCATTAACAATTTTGTAGGCGATTAGATAGCAACTAGTGACTAGAGCTTGTTTGATATTCGATTCAAACAAATTATTGTTTCAAGAATTAAACAATTTTGGGAAAATAGTGATTTTTTTTATTTCAGGAATTTCATACTGAACAAATTCGAGATTAGCATAAGTATTATATGATTTCATATTATATTTTGATGTTATTTTACTTTTATGGACTTATCTTCCTAGAAAGAACTCGGATAGAGCTTAACTTTATGCATTGCAGTAAAACTGGTGACAAGAAGTCTGCAAAACATTTTACATCTCTTGATATTCATCTCCACTGGCTACAAAGGAAATAAAAATCATAGAGGAATACATGAACATAACATGTTAAGATAAAATGCTTACTCAAAGTGCCGATTTTCCCCTTTGTCCAAGTGGCCTTTCTTCATATGTGTTTCTAGATATTAAATGTTAAACTGATCACTTGAATACTGGGGTCATCAAGGTTGAGCCTGATACTGTCCTCAACTGGCATCAATACACATGGAAGGCCCAGCCGAGTGTGGTCAAGATCAGGGAACCTGGCTAATTCAAGGACATTGAATTCAATTATTGTACTCCAGTGGCTTCCTGGATGACAATAATAAAATGAAAATTTCGTGGAGACCTCTGCGGATGCTACAACTCAGTTGAAGACTATCTTTATCACCAGGGAAAGCCAGAGAATTATGCACTTGCCGCTAACCATGATTAAGTAGCATTAAGATAACTAACATCAACAAATCTTGATTACCTTGTATTTATCTTTATTTGGGGAACTGTGGTTTCTTCAGTGTTTTGACTCAAACAGCAACACGATTGCACTTGTGATGTATTTCATTAGCTGTAAAGCAATTTCTGTTGTCCCTGAAGTTGTGAAAGGTGTTATGTAAATACAAGCCCTCTTTTACATCTAAATCAAAATTTCCATTGTGGCTTTATCTCAATTGGAAACTTTATTACCATTAGAATCCATCTCAGCAACATCCTTGAAAATAGCCATGACCTATTGCGTTAGCTTACTTTTACAAGTGGTCTACTCATCTGTGCAAATGAAACAGACAGCTTTAATATGATTTAATATCCTTAAACATAATTACATTTTCAACGAGGCAAGGCATCATGATTTAATGACAAATAGTGTCAAACAATGGAATATTAAGTTCATTTCTATTTTTGCAGCTCAATCAGTGATGGTGGAAATAGGGTTTAATGAGGGCTTTGAAAATGCTATACCCTGAAATAGGAAGTGAGTTGTCCCCACAGAATTATATGGACCTGCTCTTATATCCAACGTGTTTATATGGCTAATCCAGTTTTGTTTCTAATCAATGGTAACCTCCCACAACCTGCATGTTTATGGTGTGGGATTCAGTGATGGCAATTTTATTGAATGTTAAGGAATCATGGACATATCGTATATCTCCTGTATAATGTGTTTGTTACTTGCCACTTATCAGCTCAAGCCTGAATGTTGTCCAAGTCTGACTGTAGATGGATGTGGAATGCTTCAGTATCTGCAGAGTTGTGTCATATGCCAAACATTGTGCAATCATCAGCAAACATCCCCACTTCTGATGCAAGGAAGGTAATTGATGAAGCAGTTGAAGAGTACTGGCCCTAGGACACTGCTCTGAGGAACTTTTGTAGAGATGTCTTGGAACTGAGATGACTGACCTCCAATGAACACAACCAACTTTCTTTGTGATTGGTATAGTTCTGATGATGAAGAGTTTTCCCTTAATTTTTGTTAATTCTAGTTTTGCTAGGGTCTTTGATGATGTACTAAGTCATATGCTGCACCTGATATTAAGGGCAATCTTTCTCAGTCCACCTCTACAGTTCAGCTCTTTTGTCCATACTTGGACAAAGGTTGTAATAGATCAGGAGCCAAGTGGTCATGGCAGAACACAGATCAGGTGTCAGTAAGCAGGTTATTCTTTTGCAAGTGCTGCTTGATAATACTGCTGATGACCCCTTTCTTTGCTTTGCCCATAATTGCAAATTGACTGATGGAATAGTAATTGGCTGGGTTGGAATTGACCTGATTTTTATGCACAGATTGCACCTGGGCAATATTTCATCTTGTCTGGTAGATGCCACTGTTGTAGCTGCACTGGAAAGACTTAGCTAGGGGCATAGTTAGGTCGGGAGTACAAGTCTTCAGAACTATTGCCAGAATGCTGTGGGGCCCATAGTCTTTGCAGTATAAAGAGTCTTCAACAGTTTTTTGATATCACATGTAGTGCATTGAATTGATTGAAGACTTATTTCTGTGATGCTGTGGACTTCTGGAGGAGGCTGAGATGGATTATTCACTTGGTACGTATGGTTGAAGATGGATGCAAATGCTCAACCCCGTTTTTTGTGTTAATTTGGAGCTTCTATCCCCTGTTAGTTGCTTAATTGTCAAATATTGCATGAAATAAGTGGCAAGTAACAAGCATGTTATACAGGAGAGAATCTATCCATCATTCCTTGGCATTCAATGAAATTACCGTCACTGACAGACACTAGCAAAACTAGAGTTAACAAAAATTAAGGGAAAACCCTTCATCATTGGAGCTATACCTATCCAGAAAATAAAGTATATATATAAATGGGTCTTTGACAGGTTTGATGAGTGGAGTTCTGCAGGGGGCTGTGCTAGAACCTCAAATTTTTACATTATTCATCATTGACTTAGGACGGGAGAAAATGCATTGTAGATAAATTCACAGATGATGCCAAGATAGGTAAGAAATTATATTATGAAGAAGACATAAAGAAGGTGCAGACAGATATAGATAAGCTGAGTAAGTCAGCAAAAATCTGGAGGATGGAGTATAAAATGGAAAAATGTGAAGCTGTTCATTCTGACAGGAAGAACAACAAACCATATGACTAAAATGGAAAATGACTTCCCAACTCTGAGGTGCAGAGGAATTTAAGCATTCTAAGTCACAGAAAGCCTATATGCAGGTGCCGCATGTGATCAAGAAATAAATTTGATACTATCCTTTATTACTAGAGGAACTGAAACAAAACAATATTATGCTTCAATTTTACAAGGCGTGTCTCGAATGGTATGTGCAGATCTGGTCTCGCTTTTTAAGGAAGGTATTTAAATGCCCTGGAGCCAGAGCAGAAGAGTTTTACTAGATTGATAACTGAAATGAATGGATTTTCTTATGAGGATAGGTTGGACAGCTGAGCTTGTTTATGTGGAATTTAGAGCATAGGAGTATATGTCTTGCTGTAGATCTTTCAGCTCATTGAGCTTGCCCCAACATTTAATGTGATCATGGCTAATGGAACATTTCGAAGCCTTTTACCCATTCCATCCTCATAACCTTGAACACTACTGGTAAACAGAAATTTATCAAATCTCCACCTTAAATATATTAAAGACTGAGCTTCCATAGTCCTCTGTAGCAGAGTATGGGGTGACTTGATTGAAGTGCATAAGATCCTGAATGGTCTTGACAAATAGCATCTGGAAATGATGTTTGAATGTTTTGTTGGAGTGGAGGACATCACTTGAAGAAGCTTGATGTAGTACAACCAGACACGCTAATAAATTGTTCGGCCAATTACACAAGTTACCTGATGCACTAAAAGTGCTCAAAATGCTGTTGCTCATATTGCAGCGCTGAAGAAAAGTCTTATCAACTGAACGTTGTTTCTACAGAAGCTGCCAGACCTGCTGATTATTTCCAGTATTTTCTGTTTTTATTACTGCTTTGAATATGCTAGCAGTGCTCACACACCGAAATGGATGAGTTTTCGTGGGCAATCCTCCATTCTTGATTCGTACTTTAGTAACATTCAGAACCAAGCAAAGATTTCACTGCACCAAGACTTTGAGAAGGAAGGAATGGTCAGGTAGGCTGGAATTTAAACTACTTAAGTCTTTTTGAGGCAAGAATGCTTCAGAGCTTCTGAAAAAGGTGGATTCCTTGAATATTAAACTTGGAAATTCTTTGCTAATTATGGACAGAGGATAAGGAATTCCATGGGTGTGGAACTTCTGTGACCCCTTTAAAACTCTACATATTTATGAACTGCTCCTTAGATCCATTGAAATGTACAAATATTGAATTTCAGACGAAAAAAGTACCTGCATTTAAATTTAACTTGTTTTCATTCTAAGTCTGATCATCTGCCTGTTGATACATAGTTGTGTAAACTTTTAAAGCTCATTGGCACACTGCTTCTTAGTAAATTATGCAATTCAAAGCTACAGCTGTGATATGGACAGGACTCACCTTTGGAGCTATATGCCACATAGATCGGTGATATAAATGTCAATGCAGCACTTTGATTGGGTGATTAGCCCTTCAAAGACATAAATTACCATCAATATTAAAGTAACGTGGACAGAACACTGTTCTGGGAATTAACCTCATGCCACTAACCCAATGCTGACAGAAGCAGAGGCCTGGGTGCAGGCTACACCCTCAGTGTGATTGTTAGTGACTCAAACTGCAATAAAGGAGGAAGAGGAATGTAGTACCTTAAAAAAAGGAAGAACTTTGAAAAAAAAGCAAAACGTCAGTTTGTGAAAAAGATCTAATTGGTTATCAGTTTTGCCATGCCAAGCACACAAACCTTTCTTCCTGCAGTGCTATTTTAAGCCTTTCTATTTCAAATTTCTGTGGGAAAATGTTAAAGAAAGGAGCACGAAGGAGCACGAAGGAGCACTTTGTTAATTGTGCTTGAACAAAGGTTGCATTGGCAAATGATTTTACAACATCGGCACTATGATACACATGAAATTTGGCCTTTACACCCACAGTGAAGTATTTCAATGATGTCAGCAAATGGACTTAATGGCAAAAATACAAAAAGACTGAAGTTTGGCACCTAGACCAGCTTATTAGGATATTACTGCAGTTCACACACCAATAAACCATTTTCCAGACACAGCAGTTTGTATTTTTAGGAGGTTATTGTTAATCCTTCTTTGTTCAAACTAAAATGCTATCATAAATATCTGGGCACCGTAAGTTTAAGAATAACACAGAATGTGCGTGCTAAGGCTTTCCTCTTATGAAAATATGACTTTGCGTGTTTAATGCTACAACTTCCAGACTTAAAATACATCAGAAGATCCCTCCCTGTTTGAAATCAAAAGAAATACCTTACTTTCTCATTTGAAATAGCACAGACATTAATGACTCTCTACACAGTGTAGAACTGTATGCAAGCTGTGAGATCCAGACCGCCAATATTGATTTTATTCCGTGATCTGTTCAAAGTTTCAAAACTACTTACCGAGAAATAATATTTTTATGACACTTCACTGTTTGTTCTTTGCTTTTTGAAGTCAATAAAGTGGAGCAGTCTTTTGAATGTGAAGTGACAAGTGAAAGAGAAAACTGTCAACATGTCTGTCTTCTCTTAAAAACATGGGATTCTCAACATGATGGACATTCTGCCTGGCACAAGGTGCCCCTTTTCCTACACTTTGCAATTGCCATGCCAGCCATCTTAATATGTAAATGAACTTAAATTTATAACAATCTTTGCTACCTAGTTCCTAATTTTACCAATCATCTCTGTGCTGACTGCCCTGCTTTAAGGTCTGGGCCACAAAGGTTCCACTTTAAAATTCTGATCCACTTTTTTTTGATTCATCCATGGATAAGGGTGTTGCTGGCTAGGCCAGCATTTATTGCTCATCCCTTATTGCCCGGGGGCAGTTGAGAGTCAATTGCATTGCTATGGGTATGGATTCACAAGTAGACCAGACCAGTTGAGGACAACAGATTTTTTTCCCCTACAAGGCATTAGTGAACCAGATGGGTTTTTTTTGACATTGGTTTCACAGTCATCCTTACAGAATTCAAATTCCACCATCAACCATGGCAAAGTTCGAACTCAGGTCCCCAGAACATTCCTTGGGTCTCTGGATTAACATTCTAGCGATAGTACCACTGTGCCATCACCTCCCCTATTCAAAACTCTTCATAGTCGAGCTGTGACTAACCTCTGCAACTTCCTATGGCCAATCATCTTCATAGAGCCTTGTTTCTGCAACTCTGGACACTTTCACATTCCCCACTCTCTGCCAAAACTGGTAGCCATCTAGATTCCATGATTTGGAACTTCTTCTCTACATTCTAAGTCTATATTCCTTTAAGAACCTCATTTAAACTTAGCTTTTAAAATTTCAGACACTCCTCTCAATAGCTTTGTTCTTGGGTAAGACGCAATTTTTGTCTAGTTATGTTACAGTGAAGCAGCTTTTTTTACTTCAAGCTGCTATATAAATTCAAGTCCTTGTTGTTGTCTATATTTTCTCTGACTTACCATAATGCCCATATCAATGACCATTATACAGTTACCCAATTTCAGAATGTCACTGAGTGGAATGAGGTATTTCTCAAAATTCAACGGTGAATCATAACAGCAAAAATTCAAAGGATATTAGTGTATCTCTAGGATCTGTTTGCATCATGCAATCAGCTTCATGAAGTTGCATTCTTTCAGATCAAATGAAGACAATGAGGTTAAGGACTTGAGTTCTCAGAGCCATTTGGTGAAACCATATTGGTAAACTGAAGCTTTCCTACTTTTTACTTGATATTTGTGATCTGCCCAAATTATTATAAACAGTCTCAAATTAAAATAAAATACTGCAGATAATGTCTTATTTAATTGAAAATTGCCAGCATATGAATTATGTCTCTAGTTATTTATGAAATAATTATTTTCATATATGTGGTATTCATTATTTATTCAAATGACTTTTGATGTAATAAAGCTTCTTTCCTGTCTGGGACAATTTTTGGGCTCTAATTAACTCATCTGGACATCTCTTTCTCTCCTCTATTTAGAATTGCGAGGCACCAATTATAAAAATCACCCCACTGCATTGACACCCAATTACAATTCGGTCAGCAATTTATTCATATTATAAAAATACTGAATTTACATTGGTTTTCTGTTTTAGCTTCTGTTTTAGCTCATATGGATTAGAAAAGTATGCTATTCAAATGATAAGCATTATGAATATTAAACTCATCTGGCATGAGGAGATTCCCCCAATTAAAACAAACACCACTTCTGCTCATCTGCTATGGCTATTCATATGAATTTCAAGCACAAGGCTTTTAAGAAAATTGACTTCAGCCATCCCAATTAAGATGGAGCATAGTTGGAAAGCAACTTATGTAATATCATCCTGATCTCAATAAACGAGTATAATGTTAAGACCATCAAACAGCATCAAGACATGTGACGTTCTAACTTAAAAGTTTGCTTCAGCTGAAAGGCTGATGCACCCGGTCATTACCTTGACACCTCTCTATCTTACTCTCTGCTCAATCAGCCAACGTTTGCTCAGTGGTTAAGCAAACAGTCAGTCAGTCTGTGTGCTAGCTCATCTGTTTGACAGCCAGTCAACTATGTAGTGTAACAGTAATATATGTAAGCATAACATACAGTCTGTATATGCAAGTCTTGATATTGTATTAGTGTACATAGAATTGAGAATAGAATCCCCATAGTGTACCCACATAGCTATTAATAAATTTCTAGATATCTGACTCAATATGAAGCTGACTTTTTAAAGCATGTATTATGCATGATAACATAAAGAAAACCACAAAACACATCATGGTACTAGTAGTGGCACCAAGCAGGTACTAGAAGTTGGTGACAGCAGTTTGATACAAAGTGGCAATTATGTCAAGTTTGTTTCCTAATAGCCTCTTTGACTTCAGAGCTAAAGTTGATAAATAAGACTAAAGTGCTATAACCAAAGGCTGAAGGCTAAAGTACCACTGAAGCAAGGGACAATCTGTGACTCTGTACATGGAGGAAGGCCACAATGGATCATGTTAAAATCAGGACTTTTAAAAAGATCTTGAAAAGATAGCTCAATTCTGTTAAAAACCCTACTAGAATAAAATATTACAAAAGAAATGGGAAAAAATACATTTAAGAATTCATTTTAAAAATTAAGAAGGCCATACCTGCATCCAGAGATCAGTCTATCCCATCATCTTGTCTTCAAAATCAGCAAAAAGTAACAGAAAATGTATGCATGACATCACAACACTTTTTTGGTGTGAAGACCACCTATTGGCTCAAGGCTGCAACTGTCAAAGCAGCAACTTCTAAAGTAATAAACAAAGAATAGAAACAAAATGAGAGACATGCAACAACAAATAAACCAAAACTGTAAAAGCACTACACCGAAATGTAGATTATTATCTGCATTTTTAAAGAACACAATACAACACAATAAGGATGGAAAGCAAACATCTGAGCATTGATTAGCTTCACAGTGATATTCCTTCCAAATTTCAATTATTCAAAGAAAGAATTAATCTTCACTTTATAGACCAATGTATTGCAGACAAAATATAACAGACTGTCAAATTTGTTATTTTTGAGATTTTTTTTCCTCTTTATTCATTCACGGGGTGAGGTTGTTGCTGGCTAGGCAACATTTATTGCCCATCCCTAATTGCCCAGAGGGCAATTAAAAGTCAACCACATCACTGTGGGAACTACAGATGCTGGAGAATCTGAGATAACAAGGTGTAGAGCTGGATGAACACAGCAGGCCAAGCAGCATCACAGGAGCAGGAAAGCTGACGTTTTGGGCCTAGACCCTTCTTCAGAAATGGGGGAGGGGAAGGGGGTTCTGAAATAAATAGGGAGAGTGGGGGAGGCGGATAGAAGATGGATAGAGGAGAAGATAGGTGGAGAGGAGACAGGCAGGTCAAAGAGGCGGGAATGGACCAGTAAAGGTGAGTGTAGGTGGGGAGCTAGGGAGGGGATAGGTCAGCCCAGGGAGGACAGACAGGTCAAGGGGGCGGGATGAGGCTAAAGGTAGGAGATGGCTTGGGGTGGGAGGAGTGGATAGGTGGGAGGAAGGATGGGTTAGGGAGGCGGGGACAAGCTGGGCTGGTTTTGGGATGTGGTAGGGGGAGGGGAGATTTTGAAGCTTGTGAGGTCCACATTGATACCATTGGGCTGTAGGGTTCCCAAGCGGAATATGAGGTGCTGTTCCTGCAACCTTCGGGTGGCATCATTGTGGCACTGCAGGAGGCCCAGGATGGACATGTCGTCTGAGGAATGAGAGGGGGAGTTGAAATGGTTCGCGACTGGGAGGTCACATATACGTCTGACAGGTAAGGATGGCAGTTTCCTTCCCTAAAGGACATTAAATAACCAGATAGATTTTTCCCAACAATTGGCAATGGATTCACAGTCATCATTAGACTCTTCATTCCAGGTATTTATTGAATTCAAATACCACCATCTGCCATGGCAGGATTTGAACCCAGGTCCCCCGAATGTTATCTGGGTTTCTGGGTTAACAGTCCAGCAATAATACCATTAGGCCATCTCCTCCCCCAACGAAGAGTTGACAAGAATTAACCCTCTGGCATTTTCAGTGATGACCACAAAGATCCATACAAGGTTTTGCAAGTCCTAGAAGCTCAACTTTATGGTCAGAATCAACTTCAGTACTTGGAGGTTTGAGTTCATGTCAGACCATCAATAGCTAAATGAAAATATTGACCAGTTCTCTGGTGACTCAGTGGTTAGACTGCTGCCTCATAACGCCAGGGACCTGGGATCAATTTCAGCCCTGGGCAACTGCCTGTGTGAAGTGTGGACATTCTCCCCATGTCTGTGTGGGTTTCCTCCGGGTGCTCCGGTTTCCTCCCACTGATCACAGACGTCCAGATTAGGTGGATTAGTCATGCTAAATTGCCCATAGTGCCCATGGATGAGTATGTTAGGGGGATTAGCCATAGGAAATGCAAGGTTACAGAGGTCGGGGTGCAAAGTCTGGGTGGGAAGCTCATCGGAGGGTTGGTGTGGACTTGTTGGGCCAAATGGCCTGTTTCCACACTGTAGGGATTCTATATTAAAAAAGAATTCATAGGCAGATACCACACAAAGGTATGAAATGCGATTTTACTTCACTTCACAAAGTTAACCGAGCTGAAAGGCAAGTGTAACTGTTCATTATCTCTACACCAATCACATTATTATGAAATGCATTGATACACTGCTGGAAGAAGGACATAAATTGTAAGCAATTGTAACAGGCCAGCAGTGTCTGCAGTTGTTTGATTCTGCAGCTATTTTTGCAGGAAAAACAGCAAAATGCCCGAGCAATTTTGAATATGTGGATTGTCTCATCTACCAAAACAGTGTCCAGTGTTTTGGGACATGTAAAAGGACATTGGGCTAAAGTGTGCAATTAGGCCAAGTGCTCTGAGAAACCTAAAGTGCAATGCCACTCTCCACAGCAGCAGGCAAAAAAAGAGTCAACCAAGGAACTGCCAAAAATATGGCAGCAATGTCCAAGAATTACAACCCACACTGTTCTGAGGAAGGGTCACCAGACCCGAAACGTTAACTCTGTTTTTTCCTTCACAGATGCTGCCAGACCTGCTGAGCTTTTCCAGCAACTTTGTTTTTGTTCCTGATTCACAGCATCCGGAGTTCTTTTGACTTTTATTTTCCAAGAATTAACTACAACTTTCATAGAAACAGAAGAGCAGGAGTAGGCCTTTCAGCCCTTCTAGTGTGCTCTGCCATTTAGTTTCATCATGGCTGTTCATCCAACTCAGTAACCTGTTCCCACTTTCTCCCCATACCTTTTGGTCCCTTTAGTCTTAAGAACTATATCTAACTCCTTCTTGAAAACATCCAACATTTTGGTCTCAACTATTTTCCATGGCAGAGAATGACACAGACTCACAACTCCCTGGGTGATGAAATTTCTCCTCATCGCAATCCTAAAAAGCTTACCCCATGCCCTTAAACTATGACCGCTGGTTTGGACTCTCTAGTCATTGGGAACATCCTTCCAGCATTTACCATGTATATTCCTGTTAGAATTTTATAGGTTTCTGTAAGGTACCCCCTTTTTTCCTAAACTCCAGCGAATATAGTCCCAACTCATCCAACATCTCTTTATACTTCAGGCTTGCCATTCAAGGAATCAGTCTGGTAAATCTTTGTTGCACTCTCTCCAGAGCCAAGACACCCTTCCTCAGAAAAGGAGAACAAAACTGCAGACAATACCCAAGGTATGGTCTCACCAAGGCCCTGTACAATTGCAGTAAGACTTACCTGCTCTAGTACTTAAATTTTCTCTCAATCAAGACCAACATACTGTTGTCTTCTTCACTACCTGCTGCACCTGCATGTTTACTTTCAGCAACTGGGGTACGGGATGCTCAGGTCTCATTGCACATACCCCTTTCTAAATGTTCCACAACTCGGATAAATTAGCAGAGTCTAAAAATGCAGTCTTTGAAGGCAAACAGGTAATTATTTTACAAGCTCTACTTTGAGATATGCTTTGCCATAGGTCACATGTACACAGAAAAGAAACAAGAGATTGGCACAAGAATCAATCTTTTGACCTGGCATCAAAAAGCACGTTGATCAACTAATCAACTTATAGAAAACACGTCAATTCTATCAACCTCAACCATCAACAGAATATCTCATTCCACACAAAATTCCATATGAGCCGCCATGCAAGATTGCATTTGATATTTTTCCAGACCAAGGATTTAACTATATCCTGTGAATGACATTTTCACCAAATACCTTCTGCTGAAACAAAACAAAAGCACCAATTGTTCAATAGCTATTGGCACTGTAACTACCATATTCAGTATGCTCAGTGCTTCTCAATAAATTGTGTCCGACAACAGTCTGGAGTAGACTCATGTACCCTTCCAAGACCTGCAGAACTTGGGTATTCAAAACATCACTCCTCGCCTTACAATCCTCAATCCATAGGTCTCACAGAATGTACTGTTCATGCAGTGAAGCGGGTGATCATTTAAGGCAAAGTTATTGGCCAAGATTTCTGGATAGCCAAGTTAAATCTATATGAGACAACAAGGTGCAGGGCTGGATGAACACAGCAGGCCAAGCAGCATCATAGGAGCAGAGAGGCTGACGTTTCGGGCCTAGACCCTTCATCAGAAAAGGGGGAGGGGAAGGGGGTTTTGAAATAAATAGGGAGAGAGTGGGAGGCGGATAGAAGAGGGATAGAGGAGAGGATAGGTGGAGAGGAAACAAACAGGTCGAAGAGGCGGGGATGGAGCCAGGAAAGGTGAGTGTAGGTAGGGAGTTAGGAAGGGGATAGGTCAGTCCAGGGAGGACGGACAGGTCAAGGGGGCGGGATGAGGTTGGTCGGTAGGAGATGGAG
>NC_063350.1:17057826-17125925 GCF_021869965.1 Rhincodon typus
CACCTTTAAATTCATCAAGAAAATAATTGCAAAATTCCATGATCAGTGAATATTGTAAAGCTTTAATGTTATGAAAGCTAACTCTTCAGTGAAAGAAAGATAGCAAGAACCCACTTGATTTTCCCAAATGCATCGTTGCGGGGAAGAAAAAAGATCATGAATGAGAAAGACATGAATCGGCAGTGTAAAAGCTTTTAATGCAATGTTTTGGAACATCCAGAAGGTGCGTTGATGCAAATTATCAAAGAACGTTCCTTCTTGTGCTGAAATGAATAGGTTTTGATGCAGGTCGTATATCCAAACAGATGTGTTCGTTTTCCTTGTGCTTTCAGTACTTTCCCAATGTTTATATTGTAATTAAAACCAAAGGAGTAAATATGAACAATAAATTCAATGTTTATGTATACCCAGAGTCGGTTTTTGCAAGACAGGGGGATGCATCTATAACTGATTTAAAAGCTGGAAAACCTAACAGCTGTGGCAGCATCTATGGAGAGGGAAATAGAGTTAACGTTTCGAGTTCGCTATGACTCTTGAGTAGAACTATAACTAATTGTCCGGTTAGGAGTTTCAGATGTCCAAAGGTATGGTCAAGTGGATACATTTTAGGACTGTCTTAAAGGAGGTTTGAGGTGGTGAGACAGAAAGGTAACAATAATTTTTAATGAACCTGTATGGGGGTATTATGATACATTTCAGGCGCAGGTGGGATTCTGGTATTCTTGTTCCATTTACTTCATTTTACCCTGTTAGCATTATCTTTTGTCTATTTAACTGGTTTTCTCCTTTAATGTATCTATGTTATTCCATTTAATTATTTTATCTGACCACAAGTTCCACATTCTAACCAAATTCTGGCTTAAGTTTCTCCTGAATTACTTATTTGTACTTATCGTGCATTTTATATTTGATATTTCCTCTAAATGGAAACACCTTTTTTACAGCTATCCTATCAAATACCTTTATTTCTATGAGAGATATTAAGAACTGCTGATGTTTGAGTCAGTGATAACACAATGTGGAGCTGGAGGAACACGGCAGGCCAGGCAGCATCAGAGGAGTAGGAAAGCTGATGTTTTGGGTTGGGACCCTTCTTCAGAAAATCTTTTCTGAAAATTTTCTAAAGGGTCCCGACCCGAAACGTCAGCTTTCCTGCTCCTCTGATGATGCCTGGCCTGCTGTGTTCCTCCAGCTTCACACTATTATCCCTTTATTTCTATGATCACTTTTAGGCTGACCCTCAGCCTTACTTGTTTGTCAAATAAAAAGTCTTTTTTGATAGTTACAACATCTCAGTTTTCATTAAAATTTTGTAAGCTGTTTTTAATACTTCAGTGCCTGATCCTTTTTTTAAAAATGGAGACCTGAACTGTGTACAGCATTCTAAAACTACAGGTTTTATTGGCTCAGAGCAGAAGCAGTTTTCACTGAAAATTGAGATAACTGGGTGGGAGGGTAGGGTTACATTCCACATATAACATGGCGGTTTTGATTGACAGTCTGATTATCCAGCGTATGATGGCGAGAGGAATGATATAAGGTAGAGGTGAGGGTGTTGGACTGGGGTGGACAAGGTTAAAAAAAATCACACAACAAACCTGTTTGACTATAACCGAGAGGAATGATAGATATTAAATTTTGGCCTCTTTATCCTACTGGGAAGAGATTCAAAGATTGAATGTACAGTTTGCAGTAAATTAGATTTTGAAACTTTTGAAGAAAAGAAAACTTTCTAAATTAAGTCAACTTAACAGATACTTACGGAAATATTGATTTAATCATGTCAATGTAGCATAATTCTTTTTGTGTCCAGTGATGATCAATGGGCAGTAGGTAAATTCTTCTTCAGTCCTCTGGCCAAAGACAGGTTGTTGTGAACTCCAACATGGGTGAGACAAAGGGGCAGTTCTTCAAGCTGTCCCAACAAGAATAAGGTTTGAACCACATGCTGGTGGCACATTTCACATCCCTGCATATTCTGAACATTAACTTAATTTTTATATTAAAACGGATTACCAAAAGTGTAACATGATGGCTGCTTGGGGATCACATGATGTCCTTTGCATATTGGAACTAATCCTTTCTCCAAAGGGATAATAACACAAATCCTCCAAAGTAGTGTTATTTCAAAGCATTTCCTGAAATTAATTCAAAAGGGTTTTATCAATTGAATGGATCTATCCAAGTATAAAGACACTGACTATCTCAGATTCCCAGGATGTGAAATCCACAATGCAAGATATTCTTGATCTAAGCACACACAGTATTTGCAATAGAAATTTGGATTTGTAACAGGTCACATTATATGACAGGCATTTGTTGTGCCTGGTTTCTAAATAGTAAGGAGATGTTGTGGAGAGACAGCTCAATCAGAAAGCTAGCAAACTGACTGCAAGTCATGTAAACAGCAATACCCTGAAGGTGAGAGAATAACTTTCTCTGCACCCTTTCCCAAATCGACAGGTTCCAATTTCAAGTTTACCTG
Source organism: Rhincodon typus (assembly GCF_021869965.1). Taxonomy (NCBI): domain Eukaryota; kingdom Metazoa; phylum Chordata; class Chondrichthyes; order Orectolobiformes; family Rhincodontidae; genus Rhincodon; species Rhincodon typus. Next base: position 17,060,312 of record NC_063350.1, read on the forward strand.
AGAACCAAGTCCTTGGAAATTTGATGAGGTCCCACAGTTTACTCAGAATGCTCAGTTTTACAAGATTTTCTTTTCAAATAAAACATCAAGTCAGCTTAGAAACTGCAGGCCTGCTAGGAAATGGGGTGGGACAATCATAATTGCATGACAAGTGGGTGGGATGTCATATTTCAAAAATTCAGGATTGGTGTGATAATAAACAACCTATTTTATTTTAACACTCTCAAAAGCTTACTGCTAGAATTATTTATGAGTCAATTGCTCTGAGGGTGAGAAAAGACACATTTCTTGCATACAAACATATTGATCATGGTAGTTTGAATGAACACACAAATTCTGTTCATGCTGCACTATCTGTTTCACACCAACTATTGAGATAAATGAGTCAACAACCCCTAAAAAGTGGGAGCTGCTGCAGTATCATAAACTTTGCATGCATGTTGTAGTCCGAAAGCGTGGTTAGTGATAGTAGTGGCTCCATGACAAGGCTAATGAGGAATGTCTTCACTGTTGCTGCTGGCCATTGTATTGGAAATATTTACATTGACACTCTAACCTGTTGGCCACATTGTGAACATACTCCTGGCCAAGAAGTCCATGAGCAGGTCTTCATCATGGAACTTCTGGCTGTGAAGTACTGATATTATCTGTTGTCCAATATAGGTAGACTACTCTATGAGAATGATCATATTCTTAGTTGTGTATTTTATATGAAATAAACTCATTGTTTGGTTTACAATTTATCTCACTGGAGTAACCAACCTTCTACCTTTAGTTCAGAACTAAAGAGAAACAAATATGACCCATGCATGTAAGATCACAGAATCCATCAGACGTAATGACTTCCAATCGTTAGCATAATTATTGTTGGCACATTGGGTTCTATAAATGTTGTCCTTTGTACAGTGAGCCCACGAACTGAAGAAATCCCGTTTATTTCTAAACCAACACCTGCTGAGCTTGTGAGGTCTCAAAACTAATTTCATAGCAAACCTGTATGACAAGGAAAGTTCCTACGCTGTGCTAATTCATACTTACTTCATGTGAAGTATGTTCAAGATACTCTTTGATTTATAATATTTATCATGTGGCTTCTTGCATTATTACTTTTTATAACAGCTTGAAGGTGAAGTGAAAATTTTTGAATTCACCTGTTCCATTATTTGTCAGTGTTTCTGGCCTTTTGGAGTAGCAGCAGATCAAGAACAGGATGATAATTGTGATAATAAGTTTAAGAATTTAATTTTCTGTGCACACTGAGCACTAAATGACCTCAGTAAAGATTGGCATTTAACTATTTAGTGGACAATTTCAAAAACAATTTCTTCACTTTCGATTTCTGAGATTGATTGATTGATTGATTGGGTAACTCTACAACAGAATGTCTTTAGGAAACATAATGCCCAATCGTGTGATCTGCTAACAATTTATTTCTGCTGGCTTTTATGATCAAGTGTTTACAGTAAAAATAGTTTCAAAGTTCATAAAAATGTGAATTTTTACAAGTCTACACAAGCACAAAACCTGGTACCTAATCAATTTGAACGAGATGTGTGATGTAAAAGAGTTCAGATTCTTAAATATCATGTAGAGACAAATAAACAGTATTTTCAGAACAAAATTCTTACATGGGAGCCATTGTGTTTAAAGAGCTGTATCCCATGCTTGTAACCTGATTTATCCTTGAAATCTAGGTAAAGCTTTCTGTTTTTTTAAAAATGTATTTCTCTCATTTATAAGGATACTGAAGTTTCACAGAACTGGTCAGTCTCAGGAATGTCCAGTTTGTGTACTCTATGTTGCTGACCTCTGCTCTTTGTCTTTACCGATCACACAACCAGAAACCCAGGGTTGAAGAGTAGAGGTCAGCAGAACGACCACACAGCTCTTCTATAACACAAAGCATGTCTCTCTTCTAATCAGATTGTACTGGCTGGGACAAAAGCTTTGAAATTGTTATAGGCTGTACAGCTGTTGCAGGCTTAGCATATTTTAATAAAATACTTTTGTACGTTATGTCAATGCAAGCATTAACCTACCGAAGGGACATCGTTCCCTCTCTCAAATTGCAGATACAAGAATGCCCATTGATGAAAGGGACATCAGAATTTGTAACTGTCCCTCAAGAGGGCAGGAGCAGGTGCATCACAATAATTACCCTCATGTTTTCATCCATAGTTTTTATCAATAGTCCAAACTAGAGGGCATAGGTTTAAGGGTGAGAAGGGACCCAAGGAGCAACGTTTTCACCCAGAGGGTGGTACATGTATGGAATGAGCTGAAAGAGGAAGTGGTGGAGGCAGGTACAATTACAACAATTAAAAAAGGCATCTGGATGGGTACATGAATAGGATAGGTTTAGAGGCGTACAGGCCAAATGCTGGCAAATCAAATTAGATTAATATAGGATATCTGGTCAGCATTAATGAGTTGGATCAAAGGGTCTATTTCTGTGCTGTACACCTCTGACGCTTTGAATTTAATAGTGATTTCTACCCTATTTTTTTCAACTGTTAGTTGTTTTAATTGCTTGTCTATTTTTTTGAAGAAAGACATTTTACACAGATGTGTCATACTGTATAATATTTGGAAAGTCTAAAAACTAATGGCTGAGCTTCTGCTGATCCTTGTTATTTCGCAGAGAATTGTGTTTATTTAAATTTATATTGTGCGCTGCATTGGACATTTTATGGGATAGAATAATGTTTATTACAATGATTTCTGCCATTATAGGGCCACATTCGAATCCTGCTCCAAATTTTTTTTTATCCTTTCATGGGAAGTGGGTGACACCAGCAAGGCCAGTGCTTGTTGCCCATCCCTAATTACTGTTGAATTCAGTGGCTTTTCCGCTTATTTCTGGTGGCAATTAAGAGTTAACCACATCATTGAGGATCTGGAGTCACATTTCAGCCAGACTGAATAAGGGCAGCAGACTTCCTTCCCTAAATGACAATAGTGAACCAGAATTCTTCTAAAAATTAAACAACAATCAATGATCACCATTACTACTATCTTTCAATTCCAGATTGTTATGAATTGAATTTAAACTCTGACAACTGTACTGGTGTGATTTGAACCTACCTTACTAGGATTAGTCTCTGGACTACTAATTCAGCGACGTTTCCATAATGTTACCATCTGTCCGTAAGCATTGCCTTAACCACAGCTCTTTCACTAATGAACACCAGTAACTTAAGTATCAACTCTATGGACAGCACACTTAATTCCAGGTTCAAATCTGAATCCTGAAATTCAGCATGAAGTCTGGTATTCCGTTAGTGCCTTGAGGAAACTTTACAAGGTTGGGGGTGGTATATTTCAGATGCGTTAGTAAACTGAGTCCTGGTCTGCCCTCACAGATGTATGTGAAGATCCAGTGTGTTTATTTTGAAGAATAACAGTGGAGTTATTCTTGATCTCCTGACCAATACCCATCACTCAATAAAATAAATTATCTTTTCATGATCATATTACCATTTGTGAGAACTTCCTTTGTGCAAATTGGTTGCTGCATTTCTGAAATTACAGTAGTGACTATACTTTAAAAATACTTAATGAATTGAATTGATTTTAATTGTCACGTGTACTAACATACAGTGAAAAGCTTTGTTTACAGCAGTACAGGCAGATCACAGCAAGCAAAGGATCAAAAAGACTTAGAGGCATACGGACTATATTGCAGGTTCCATTATTTGAGGCTACTTTTAGTTGGTGGCCATGAAAATCACTGTATAAATGCAAGGCTTCTGTTTTATTTTCTTATATATACTAATCAATTTCCATATTCACAACCATGACCATTATTTTTGGTTTGAAACTAACCTTGTACAGATTCTGCAGCCTCCGCACACGGGAACAGGGACAATTCTCAATGGGGAGACTCAACAAGTATCAGCACATTATCATACGCCACCTGATTTTCCATCTGTGAAACACTTTGCACAGCACACATTTGGATTTACAGCATATCTCGCCAGGCAGCTGTCTACAAACAGATCATGGCTAGAAATGACTCTTTGTGTACTATAACAAATTAATCTGCATGATATCATTATTAGTCTTGTACTTCAATGAAATTAGATGTGCTTTTTACTGGGATGCTGCTATGTACAAAATGGTTGCTCTGTTCATCTGCATAGCAACCGCATTAACAACTAGAGCAGCACTTTAAGGAATTATGGAGTCATGGAATCATACAGCATGAAAATCGATCCTTTGGCCCAACTTGTCCATGCCAACCAGGTTTCCTAAACTGAGCTAGCCCCATTTGCTTCCATTTGGCCCATATCCCTCTAAACCCTGTCCAAATGTCTTTCAAATGTTCTAATCGTACTCGCCTCTATCACTTCCTCTGGAAGCTCATTCCATATATGCACCTTTCTCTGTGTGAAAAAGTTGTCCTTCAGGTCCCTTTTAGATCTTTCCCCTGTACCTTAAACCTATACCGTATAATTTTAGACTCCCCTACCCTGGGGAAATGACCTTGGCTATTCACCTCATCTATGCCCCCCATGATTGTATAAACCTTTATAAGTTCACCTCCCCTCAGCCTCCTATGCTCCAAGGAAGAAAGTCCCAGCCTATCCAGCCTATCCTAATGACACAACCCCTCCAGTCTCAGAAACATACTTGTAAATTTTTTTGTACTCTTTTCAGTTTACTAACATCCTATAGCAGGGTGACCAGAATTGTATGCAGTACTCCAAATGTGGCCTTACCAATGTCTTGTACAGCTGTAATATGGTATCCCAACTCCTGTACTCAATGCTGTGATTGATGAAGGCAAGCATGCCAAATGCCTTCTTCCCCATCCTGTTTACCTGTGATGCCACTTTCAATGAACTGTGTTCCTGCACCCCTAGATCTCTTTTCGACAATACTCCCCAGGGCCCTAACATTAACTGTGCAAGTCCTGCCCCGGTTTGTCTTACCAAAATGCAACACCTCACATTTATCTAAATTTAAATCTATCTGCAATTCCTCGGCCCACTTGTCCAGTTGAGCAAGATCCTGTTGTCTTAGATAGCTTTTACTGTTGATTTATAGCACCAATTTTGGTGTCATCTATAAACTTATTAACTGTGCCTTCTATATTCTCATCCAAATCATTTATATAAATGACTGAAAGCAGTGGACCCAGTATCAATCCTTGTGGCACACTGCTGGTCACAGGCCTCCTGTCTGATCAACAACCCTCTACCACTACCCTCTGTCTCCTGCCATCAAGCCAATTTTGTACCAATTGACTAGCTGTGCCTGGATCCCATGTGATCTAACTTTGACAAGATTCCATATGGTAGACCGATTAGTAAAGGTCTTGCTGAAGTCCTATAGACAATGCCTACTCCTCTGCCTTCATCTATCTTCTTGGTCACCTCTTCAAAAAAACTCAATCAATTTTGTGAGACACAAAGCCATGCTGACTATCCCTAATCGATCCTTGCCTTTTGTGATTTGTGGTTCTCATAGATGTGATATTACCTGAATGAAAAACATTTCATATTACAAATTAACAAATAATTCTTAGTTCCAGGATGTATTGTTTTGTGTTTATGCTCCTTGAAAGATCTGGAGTGAGTTGACAGGCAAAATAGTCTCCTTTCATGCTGTGCTGTTTCATATGCACCTATGCCACATGGACTGCAGCAGTTCATAATAGCGGCTTGTTGTCACCTTCTCAAGGACAATCAGAGATGGCCAATAAATGGTCACCTTGCCAATGATACCCACTTCTCAAAAAAGAATAAAAAAAAATTAGCAGCATACATCCATTGAATGAAGAGCATATTTGGAAGGTTCATTTCATGTATTTTACTCCTTTCCTCTAATACAGCTGGAGAATGGAACAAAAATATAGAAACTTTACACTGATTGGACAAAGTTAAGTAAATAACTGGAGACAGGTGGACAAATAGGAAAAAAAACTCTCAAAAACCTAGACTGAATTTGGATAACATCACCTGAATAAGTACTTTTAGGTTATGATCTGTTTCTTGGAGAGCAACGATAACTTGCTTTGCACATTGAGTTGCAACACAACTATTGATATCCAGAAAAAGTTAACATTGAAGTTTCTCTAGGTGAGTTTTGCTGTTTAGTGTTAATATGCAGACTTGTGATTGCAGCATATGCCCTTTGTTATATGCTGATGTCATTGCTCATTCAGTTTAAGCATGACTTTTCAAACAGGCAGTTCATGGGATACCATCCAGTAAAGTCATATTTTTAAATTTGAGATAGGGCAAAATCCAATATGCCTTTTTTTTTTGTAAAATTAAAACCTCACATCAGTAGCACATTTCAAAACAGGTTGCATTGTGTATTGACCAGTCCCTGTGCGAGGTGTCCCAATGTATTAAGGTTCTGGACTGGATACCCTAAACTGTCAAACCCCTGGATGAGAGGAGATGAATTGGCTCCCTTTCTTTATTCACTCATTTCCTTAGTTGGTTGCAGCAAAATTATTTGAAGAGAATCCCTTGCCTTGTAGAGGCTTTTCTCTTAAGTTAAATCAGTGAATGCTTGATAAGGAGCAAGGCTTTCTTGAGTTTAAAAAGAAGTAAGTTTAATCATTACTTAAACGTGAGAAGGAATAATATTACAACATATATGCGCAAAGATTATAAATAGAGGGTGAGTCCAAAAAAAGATAAAAATGAAAGAAGATGTACAGGTTAGTCTCTGAGTTCCATGAAGATTAGACAATGGGACATTGTGATCGTTCCTTTGTGCGATACTGATACTACTGGTCTTGATAGGCAAGCAGTTTATAATGAGAGTCGTGGCTTTGCAAGTCAGCTGGCAGTCCTGTTTCCTTTCAACTGTGGTTTTGCTTGCTTTAAATTCCAGCAAAGAGAGAGACGCTTCATTTAATTTTACCTGCTCTCTCTTTCCCCATCATGTTCACAATCTGAGATAACTCACAGGAGATTAATGTTCAGTTTACAGTGCATTTCTCCCTTTTGAAGCATTTGTTTTTGAAACTTCCTTGAGGTGTGACATGAGCTGGAGATAAACCATCCAGACTTTCCAGTCACTGAATTACATTGCTCAAAATTTACATTCCCTGTCTTGGCTGCATGTCCCCTTTATAAAAAGAGGCATGCAATTAAAATTTCGATACACTCATACATGATCTGGGATTATGACCCATCATTATGTGAATCATCATTAGATGTTTTAATAAAAACTAAAATTAAAGGTCTACCACACAGTTTGTTCTTGGACATGAGTTCCCTATAATAGATGACAATCTCCCGTTATTTGTAGAGCATTCAATGGTATTATCATCACTGAATTTCCCCACTATCAACATCCTGGAGGTTACCATTGACCTCAAACTCAACTAGACTCACCATAGAAATACAGCGGCTATAAGAGCAGGTCAGAGGCTAGGAATACTGTGACGAGTAACTCATCTCCTGATTCCCCAAAGCCTGTCCACCATCTACAAGGCACAAGTCAGGAGTGTCATGGAATACTCTCCACTTGCCTGAAATGAGTGTAGCTCCAATAATAATCAAGACCTTGATACGATCCAGGACAAAGCAGCTCGCTTTATTAGCACCACATCCACAAGCGTTCACTCCCTCCTCCACATGAAGTAACAGCAATATGTTACATTCAGAAGATGCACTACATAAATTCACCAAGGGTCGTTGTACAGCGCCTTCCAAATCCACAACCATGAGCATTTCAAAGGACAAGATTAGCTGATACTTGGATATTCAGATACAGCAAATAATTAAGAAGTCTAGTGAAATTCTTTCTATTATTAAGGGAGAAATTGAACATAAAATTAAGGATGGTCAGTTGTACAGGGCCTTGGCGATACCATGTCTTGAATAGTATATGGAAAGTTGGTCTCCTAATTTAAAGAGGAATGTAAATGTGTGGGAGGCAGGTCAGAGGAGGTTTACTTGATTGATCCCTGGAATGATCAATTTGTTTTAGAAGGAAAGGCTCGACATACTAGGTTTGATTTCACTGGAGTTTTGCAGATTGAGGGGTAGCTTGATTGAAGTGTATAAGATTCTGAATTGTTTTGATAATGTGGGCATAGAAAGGAGGTTTCCTCTGGTGGGAGAGTCCGGAACAAAGGTGTGGGACCAAATAGCCTACTTCTGCACCTCATCCATATGCTCACACATCTGTATGTGGTTTGTGTTATGGATATCAAGTGGGGAAAGCTGCCCACATGAGGTTTTCATGATAAGCTATATTTGGAGCAACTGAGATACATGTGACGCATTTAAAAAACCTGATTCAAGATCTAAGTGTAAGTGCACATTACAGCTACTGAAACTTTCGTAAACACAGCTTAAAGACAACTAACAACCTGAACACTGGCTGGCTCCAGCAAAAAAAGGCCTTTATGTTCTGGTGGGTAGAAATTATCCCATCTGTTAAACCTTTCAAATTGCTAACTGTCTTATACAACACTGGCAACAAAGCCTGAGTCATAATTGATTTATAGAAGCCTTTGACTTTTCCCCAGCTTTAAATCTCCATTTTAAATTTTATATTTTAATGATGTTCTCACACCCTCATTATGACTTTACCAGCCAGCAGCATTGTTCATTAAAAACTTGGGCATGTGTGCTATTGCACAAAATTCTTTCGTTTTTCATTTGTACATCCTGAACTTGCGGTACTGTTTGAAACTGGAAGTTGAACATTTATCAAATGGGAAACCAGCAACTGTATTCAAAAAGGAATACAGCTAAATTTCAATTTATCATCTGGTATGTTTTTTTTAAAATTATGATTCACTGTGGAAAGTCTCAACAAAAATGAGGAAACGCCAATAGCTTCCTTACGTTTGAAGAACTGGCAATAACAAAACATGAGGTAAGTAAGTGGGCTGTACTGTGGACGGAGAGCCACAACCCCTGGCTTGCTTGATATTGTTTTTCCATAGCTTTGTATCTTGGCAGTGGTGCAAACAGCACCCAGTTCCGACTTATCCCTGCTGGCAGGAAAAGCCTGGTGGGCTGTAGAGGAGCCAGACTGGCTGATCAGGGCCCAGCCAGTGACTGTGGAGATAAGTAAATGCTCATAGCTCTGACATAAATTACTTTAGGCCTTGACAGCAGGACACTGACCAGGGCCAGCTGATAAGAGTAAAGCCTTGTAAGTCTCTCCTTTTTACCAAGATGTTTAGCAATAGACGTCACCACAAAAGAATAGACAAGTTTCGGTAACCATTAAGCAGCTGCATGTTCCTGTCACCTTGAGAAGAAGGGGTGTATTGGCAGAGCTGTCTCCAGTTATACAAACTAGCTGCTAACCTCATGCTGCATATGTACACAACAGAGTTTTTCAAATTGTAAATATGTTATGAATTAATCATCTCAAAGGGACATTTACCCTTATCGAAGGCGCTTGTGAGTGCAAAGCATTAAATTTTGGGATTAGTTAATTAGCATCAATAATGCTGACAAAAAAAATGAGTAGTTATTTTTATTAATTAAATTAACTTTGACTGACAATAATATTGACAGCAACTGGTCTTCATTTATTAAGGTCAACTACACTTCACAGGATATTCAAAGTGATGGAAAGTAAAGATAAATACTGGAATAGGATCAGAACACTGTAGTGGGAAATATGCTGTAGATCAGTTAGCATTAACAATGAGAAAAACTAGAGAAAGGTTTCTTTTAAAGAGTGGTTATCAACAATCTTTTCAAGCATTGTTAGAAATACAAATGTATTCTCACTGTTCTATCTTGATTATTTAGCAAATATCATGTTATGTAATTTGCAATGGGAGTATTTTAATTTGTTATGTGTGGTATGAATAAAGAGACATTTAGATTTATATACCATAAATCATATTAATTTGAAAGTTACTGTAACTAGATTTAACATTTTAAATTTTAATTTCCATTCAAACCATTCTTTAATACAAAAAGTAGAGTGTGCTGACTCAGATATGATACGGCTTATACATTCAAACGTTTGACATTTTTCTCTCCCAGTGTTGACTACCTACCACTGATTTCTGCTGCCTCTGTGTTATCCTACTTTAAAGAACGGACTTTGGAGCATTCTTTCTTTCTGAATGAATTGAGTTGAATGATTTATTGTCTCGTATTTAAGGAAAAATACAGTTTAAAAACCATCAACTGTCTCCACATTCTGGTGCCATTTTGAATAACTTAAAAATAAAAACTGAAAGAAAATCCATTTTTGTTTTTATCCACTGCTCCAGTTAAAGGCTGTACCCTTCCACCACTACCATGAGTCTTGAGCCACTCACAACAACACCAGTGCTACCACATCTTCACAACACCTCTCTGTGCTAGTGCCAGACTCACCAAATCAGAGTCGCCACACTTCATGCGCCATTTCTTCACCACTGGACCCACACTTGCCCATCCTCTGATGAAATATAAGAAGGAAACGAAAATAAAGAAAAAGAAAAGCGGATGGATAAAGGAGCAGACAAGCCCTGGGCTCAGGAGCCTCAACGCTGTCTTCTCCGCTGTTGCCAATATGGGCAACCCAGCAAGATCAATTTGGAACAGGCAAAACCCAGTCCTCAGGATGATGTAGAATGGAAATTGATATTTAGGCCTTCAGTAGAGATGTCCAGAGCTCTACTATAAAACCTGTCTCGTCTAGCCTACGATGGTATTACTTAAAGCATCATTTCATTATATTACGGATTTGAAGACCAATTCTGATGATTCAGTTACCAAAGCTACTACTTTGTCATGATTCTAAGTGACTCAGGCCTAGACAATCAGGGGTTAAATCCCCGTTTTATTTTGTTGTGTATCCCAAAACACATGCTATAATTGATCTTACCGTCACTGAGCCTTGGGCTGGAATCTGGAAAAGAAAATCAGTCACCAGCCTCCCAGTCAGAGACTCTGTTTCCAAGGGCTTTTCAATTAATCTTACTTGAAGGTGCAAGTGTGTTTGAAGAAACAGCTAGGTGAAATCATATAATATTTCCTACAGTCAATGTCTTTTAGCAGTTGGGGGAGGTGATGGCCTAGTGGTATTATCGCTGGACTGTTAATCCAGAGGCCCAGATAATGTTCGGAGGACCCAGGTTCAAATCCTGCCATGGCAGATGGTGGAATTTGAATTCAATAGATATCTGGAATTAAATGCTGCCTAGCCAGCAATGCCCTCATCCAATGAATAAAGGGGAAAAAAAGCTTAATGTACTAAGTGCAGTTCCATGCCTCTCTTTAGGGCTGCAGAGAAGCTGTGCAGGGTATTTCAACTCAAAGTCCTCAAGAAAATGCAGAAAGCTGCTAATGAAATATAAACATGTTATGGACAGCATTAACTATAGCTTTTCCAATCCCAAAATAGGTCCCTTTGCTGCACAGAAGTAAGAGTTCACAAAGCCGTTGGTCAGAAGTGGAAAGATTGTGTGGTTTAGCATTCTCAACTAGAATTTCTCTTTCAATTTCATTTATAGAGCTACATTCAATACAGATGTAATGGATTATTTGCTTACATATGGTTCTAATCGTCCTAAGCTTTAAAAAAAAATGTTCATTAGACATCTCGACTGCAAGGGCATTGCTGTAAGTCAATGTCAAAATAATTGTGCAGCAATTAATTGGATCTGAATTGATTTGAGTGAATTTATTTATCTCACACACATCATTTTTCAAACTTACTCCTTGCTGTCTGTAGTTACCTAAGTTTCCCAAGAAGGGAGTGCTATATTAAGTTTAATGTTTTGCCAACAAACTGAAACCCAGACTCCCAAAAATATAAACCTTTTGCAAAGTTCTTTGAAAATATGTTTAATAGATTGATAAACATTCTGCTTGTAAGTCCAGACTACACACAAAACATTTAAAAAATTTCCAGATCATAACTTTCAAAGCTATGTGGTTTTCCAGTACATCAGAATAATGTTTATGTCTTCGGTTCTGAAAAGCAGGTGTATCTTAAATAATGTAAACAGTGTTTTAGTTTGTGTTAAATGAATGCACAATAGAAATAAATTATATGCTGGACCTTGAAAAATAATTGTGACTTCCTTATGACTCGGATTAGAAAAGTCCATTCTTCTACTAAACAGAGATATGATTGAATTACCTTAAAGACTGACAGTAATATAGTTTAAAAAAAAATCCAAAATCTCAAGGGCACCTGAAACATGTCTGTTGCCATATTGAACAGGGTAGTATTCAGGAGACAATGTAGTCTTCTATACAAGGGAAGACCAAATGCAGATTGAGTAAACACTTTGCAGGACTTCTCTGCTATGTCTGCAAGTACACCCCAAGCTTTCAATTGTTTGTCATTTCAGTTCTGAAGCTGAAATCTTCTGTTTTCATCGTGCTGCTCTCTTCCAGTGACAGTCAATGAAAACTTGATGAGCACCACTTATGCACTTCACAGCTTTCTGGAGTCAATCTTGTGTTCAACAGCTTAAGCCCATGAACTCTGTCCTCCATTTTGAAGCAGTTTTTTTTTGCTGTACTTCAGTTTGCTTTACATGTCTTGCTTTTAACTGTAAGACCATAAGACATAGGAGTTTTAGTAGGCCCTTCAGCCCATTCAGTCTGCTCCATCATTCAATGCGATCATGGCTGAACTGATAATCCTTAACTCCACTTCCCCTTTTCCCCATCATCCTTGATTCAATTCGTGATTGTCTGTCTATCTCAGCCTTGAATATATATAATAACCCAGCCTTGACAACCGCCTTTTCGAGGAATGTTTGTTATTCCGGCATTTATACATACTGTAGGCAAATGCATTGTCTTCTGTTCCATGACAATGGGAACAAGGAGTAAGAGTAGGCCACTTGGCCCTTGAGCCAATCAGTAAGATTCCGACTGATCTGATCTTAATTATAACTCTTTATTCCTGCATATCTCTGATACTCTTCCTTCCCATTTGTAATTAATAATCTATCTACCTCTGCCTTGAAATATTTTGAAATTCTGCATCCACCACCTTTTGAGGAAGGGAATTCCAAAGACACCTCAGCTTTCTGAGACAAAGAAAATTTCTCTCCTCTGTCATAAATGTGAGAGCCCTTATTTTTAAACTATGACCTGTCATTCTAAATTCTGCCACAAGGGGTAAAATTTCTCATTGTCCTCCTGGTAGAAAGCAGTTCCTCACTCTTAACATGAATGGGAGATCAAAAGAACTGTGAGACAAATGGTTGAATTGAAGGAGTTTGAGTTATTTTGAATCAACCTGCTTGGGTATGCCTTGCCCTGCTTGAACTTTAGTCTTCGAGCCCAGAGACAGGAACAATACCACTGCACCACAAAAGAGTTATACTGACAGCTTGTTATTTAATTTAACCTGCCCGCCATTCTATCCCAGACCCTGCTTTTTTATCTTCTCCTCTCCTCCATTTTGACAGCATGTAACTTATGACATGTCTATCCTCCTTAGTATTCAAGTCAAATTTGACTCAAAACCTGAACTCTCTTTCTCACTATACAGACATGGCCAGGTGTGCTGAGCTTTCCCAGTACTTTCTATTTTTATTTCAGATTTCCAGTATCCACAGTATTGTATTTTTATTTTAATATTAAGTTATTCCTGGTACCTGCCTTGCACAGATGTTCGTAAGGTGTCCATTACCCGATTAGGATCCTACCATCCTGCCCCACTCACCCCATCCCCCTTACCTAAATGTTTCTCAGAGCTGAGTGGAGAATGCTCTCTTCAGATTTATGGTTTTTCTTCAAAGAGACAAGGGAGGACCCCAGCATAAAGTAAGTAAAATTTTAATGTAGAGTCTGAAGGTTCAAACTGCTTCTTGTGGCTGTTGCAGCAGTATGCCCATCGTTTCCTCTGCCACCTAGAAATTCTCCAAGTGGCTGCTCTGATCATGCCAACCGCCTCAAACTGAACATGAGCAAAAGTGCCCCAGAACCCAGCAAGTGTTTGTTGAATGTTGGCACAAATCTCACACTTTATATAGCTCAGATTTGAGTGGCAACCATGCCATTGACTGTGCACCTGAAACCAAGCTTGATCCATGCCCCCAATTTTCACCCCAAAAGACAAAAGAGCTACTGGCAAGGCAGTTCTGCTGACAAACACATTCTGGTCTGAGTCCATCAGACATCCGTTTCACCCAGACAGGTAAATGTGCAGCATCGTAACTCCACACCATCAGTACTTACATTTGCTTCTGGCCTAATGAGACAGGTATCTATCAAAACTTGGGCAAGGAGGCAGAGGGGTGACCTTATAAACGTTTATAAAACCATTAGAGGCATAGATAAGGTCAATTGCCAAGGTCCTTTCCCCAGGGTAGGCAAGCCCAAAGCTAGAGGGGATAGGTTTGATGTGAGAGGGGAAAGGTTTAAAAGGGACCTGAGGGGAAACGTTTTCACACAGAGAGTGGTGCATATGTGGAACGAGCTGCCAGAGGAAGTGGTAGAGATGGGTACAATTACAACATTCAGAAGACATTTGGACAGGTATATGGATAAGAAGGGTTTAGAGGGATATGGGCCAAATGCAGGCAAATGGGATAAGTTCAGTTTAGGAACCCTGTTTGGCATGGATGAGTTAGGCTGAAGAGTCTGTTTCCGTGCTGTATGACTCTATGACTGTATAATAAACTTAAACAAAATTTATATATAGATTTAATATTCCCTTAATTTAAATTCCTGCCAGAAAATTGGACTTGGGAGAGCCAATGTTACTCGAATGACTGGCATGGCCTTAGTCAAATATAAAACTTCTTTCTAAATGATGAATTTTACACTTTTAGTGACTGAGAATGAAATGGTCAAAACTTTTCAGCTGAAATAAGACATTCAAGATTGATCTGTTGCTCATATGTAATTGACGGAGGCTGAGGGGCGACCTTATAGTGGTTTATAAAATCATGAGGGTCATGGACAGGGTTAATAGCTGTCTTTTTCCAAGAGTAGGGGAGCCCAAAACTAGAAGGCATAGGTTTAAGGTGAGAGGGGAAAGATTTAAAAGGAACCTGAGGGGCAACTTTTTCACACGGAGGTTGGTTCGTATATGGAATGAGCTGCCAGAGGAAGATGCAGAGGTGGGTACAATTACACGCTTTAAAAGACATTTGGACGAGTATATGGATAGGAAGGGTTTGGCGGGATATGGGCCAAATGCAGACAAATGACACTAGTTCAGTTTGGCATATCTGGTTGGCATGGATGAGTTGGACCGAAGGGCCTATGTCCATGCTGGATGACCCTATGACTCTATGACTCTCCTTTTACCCTTTATCCCATTTTGATGTTCATGATGCTGATGTAACAGTAATAAGAAACAAACTGGAAACAATGGCCTAGAAATTACACCTTGTTACACACATCTTATGCTGGTTTAATGGACACATGGTGGCCAGTTTCAAGATGTGATGTCAAAGAGGTTGTCCTCTGGGTTGTGTCACATTTAGACATCTTTGTTGGCCACCAAGAACTGGAATTAAGCTCTTTATGTATGTAAATGAGCTGACCAATACTCACTTTAGGCCACTCTGGAGGTGAATGCTAATGAGTGAAGCAAATGCTGGGATACATCATTTAGGGTTTTTCAGTATTCCCTGCGTCTGCCAACATATGTTGACGTTTCTTTTAAATATTCTGTTAAATTTGTTATAGTGAAGGTGCAGACATGCTCACCTGCCTCCACAGTACTCCCAACTCCTCTCCCCTCCCTCAATTTTCATAACTGGTCCAAAGACCTTCCTGGGACTTAGCTTTGGGCTAGCTCCTGGTGAGGCAACCAGCCAGACATTGGGGTCTCCCTGTCCCTGGAAGCTCAAATAATATTAATGAGATCAGAGGCAATATTTTGAAATTTGGCTTCAAGCTTCTTGATCGAGGTTCAAAGCAAGCCTAAAAGAATCTCAATAATGTCTTTAATATACTCAGTGATAGCATTAGATGAGAAAAGTAATTGAAATGTCAAAACTGTGACAAAAAAAGTTTCTTTCAGATCTTGATATTTCAGCAGTAAATAATTCTTAGTGGTTTTCAGTGCTTCATGTTAATTAATGTAACTGCTGGCCTATTGAAATTTTATTAGAAACTGTTTATGCTTGATATAAATTATCCTGCAGGAGTGGAAAGTTTTTTTCCACCTGATCACATACAAACTCTGAGAGCTCTTCATGATGGCTTCAAGAGCACTTACCAATGTTTTTGTTGGACTAGGGGATGAAGCCAGAGAAAAATGTGAGCTTACCATGAGTGGGAATTTATTGTACTGAGGTCATATTTCTTACTTGTCAGAGGCACATGTCTTGTGTCGTTATTATCTTGAAAAACAGAGTATATCAGGGTTCTGTGAGCTTTTAAAGTGGGATCTGGATAGCCTTGTAACCAAGCTCTGTGCTTTACCTTTGGTTGTCAAGGTAACAAATACCCTGTGTCGAATCTTTATGGAGGACAAACAGTTGTGCCGTGCACAATTGGCAGTCCTTCAATTCTAAACCTGTCTCTGTTGAAATAGTTTAATCAATTTAGAAAATAGATGTGATTTCTCTTTGTCATTTTAGAGCAGCAACAATACACCTTCCATGCTTTTGCTTAAACTTTTGAATTTCCTCAGAGGAATTTGGCAACATGATTTTTCATTCTACGCAGCGACTGCTGAACTTCCAGAATATCTTGATTTATTTTCTTCGTTCATGGGATGTGGGCATTGCTGGGAAGGACAGCATTTATTGTGCAATCATAGCTGCCCTTAACTGGGTGGCTTGTTAGACCATTTCAGTGAGTATTTAAGAATCAAACACCGTGCATGAAGTTACATGTAGGCCAGACCAAGGCAAATATGGCATATTTCTTTCCAGAAAGCATGTAACAGAAACAGATGTGATTTTACAGCAATCCAGCAATTCACAGTCACCAATACTAATACTAGAAAGTAATTGCAGGTATAGTTGTTAATTGAATTTAAAATCTTCAACTGCTGTGGTGGAATGTGGACTCATGGCTTTGGTCATTCATCCAGACTTCTGATTTACTTGCTCAGTGTTAAGTATCGGAGTTGGGAGGTCATGTTGTGGCTGTACAGAACATCGGTAGGCCACTATTAGAATACCACGTGCAATTCCGGTCTCCCTGGTACAGGAAGGATGTTGTGAAACTTGAAAGGGTTCAGAAAAAGTTTACAAGGATATTGCCAGGGTTGGAGGGTTTGAGCTATGGGAGAGGCTGATTAGACTGGGGCTATTTTCCCTGGAGCGTCGGACACTGCGGGTTGACCTTGTACAGGTTTATAAAATCATGAGGGGCATGGACGGGTAAATAGACAAGGTCTTTTCCCTGGGTTGAGGGAGTCTGAATCTAGAGGGCAAAGGTTTGAGGTAAGAGGGAAAAGATTTATGAGGGACGTAGAGGGCAACATTTGCATGCAGAGGGTGGTGCATGTATGGAATGAACTGCCAGAGGAAATGGTGGAGGCTGGTACAATTACAACATTTAAAAGGCACCCGGATGTGTATATGAATAGGAAGGGTTGAGAGGGATGTGGTCCAAATGCTGGTAAATGGGACTAGATTTATTTAGGATGTCTGGTTGCCATGGACTAGTTGGACCGAAGGGTTTGTTTCCATGCTGAATAGCTCCATGATTCTATAACACAAGCTGTATGCTACTTTCCTTAATATCCATGGTCATTCAGCTGGAGATGATATGAACTATACAGTACTGCCAGTTCTCTTCCTATGAAGTAGATTAAATGGGTTGGTGGGAATACTGTTGTTACAGAATCCCTGATGAAAGACTGAGGGGCAAGGAAGGCGATACTTGGTTAAGTGAAGAGTATTAAGTGCATACGATGCAATGAACGTTATGCAATTAATTTAAAGAATTGTCTATTCCATCTCATCCATTTGGTTGATTGACATGTTCTTTCAGCAGAAATGTTTTCAGGATCTTGGTTAATGTCCAGAATTGCTTGATGCTGCATGCTTTCTCTGACTTTCAAGGTCCATTTGCAGAGTGGCATTGTGTAAAATGCAACAATAATTTTGGGACCTTGCCCAGATTGCACTCACAAGTCCTCTGTTTGAAATCTACAAAAGGATGCATATCATTTGTTCAGCCAAGGGCCTGATTCTGAGGGCATCTCCTCATATTGTTCTTTGCTATACTTGGGTTCCTCTGTGAAGTGAGCACAAGTGTCCATGGATTCAGTAGTTAGCTTTTGATCTACCAGCAGCCATGGTTTCAGACTTTGAGGCCCATCAAATGAGATTGGACAGTGGATTGTTGCAAAGTGGTGAAATTATCACAACTGTCAGTGTAGCAGGTATCAAATGGTCAGGTACAAGCTGCACATTGAAGGAGTGAAAAGTGTGGCTTAAGTGTAGGACCTATAGCTAAATGCATATGTTTTGCTCATGGATAATCAGTTGATTATAAAATTGTAACACTTTTGTATTCTCGTGACCAAGAAGAAATTGGCATATATTATCTGTATATATTATAACTGAGCACTACAATTTAGGAGATAACACAGATGTTCCTTGCTTGTGCTTGGTTGGAACAACCATAGCACAAAGACCTGACTGAGACAGCCATCACTGTTTTTGTAGGGTTTTGCGTAACTGGCTGCAAGTGTGTATGGAAATGATCTCATTGGGAATCATTCCCCACATGAAGATTTTATTAAACTTGTCTGCGTGTGAATGCCTAGTCAGGTAAAAGGGTTGTTGGTGGGAAAATAAGTCTTCTAAAGTAATAACCACATCTGTCCAATCTCCTATGCTCCTCCTCCTGCAGAACTAGCAAATGGATAGAGTTGCCTGGGGGCTACCTTTAACTTAGCTGCATACGGGATTGCTGTTCCCTAGGGAGCAGTGGCAAATAACAGATCTTTTACGGCTTTAATTTCTTTGTAAGGAGTCAATAAGTTTCGTTAACTTACTTTCTTCCATAGCTGTAATACAGCAGAAAAGCAGTGATTAAATGACGTGCCTATTATATAGGCACCGAACATCAGGACAAATGTTCAGATTCTCTGATTGTGAATGCTATGCTTAGCCTTCCTTCACATTACCACTGCTTCACAAGGGCCCTCAGACCAATGTTCCTACCTGTGGGCTAATAAGTATGGGTTTAAGTCCCACCTCTCCCAGAGGTGTGTTATAACCTATCTGAACAGATTGATTCAGAATAATGTTTTCACACGACTTCTGATCTTAACCTGATGTGCAACAGCTTTTAGAAGGAACAATAATGTACACAAGACACTGAGAAGATATTAAAATTGACCACCTCATAATGCAGAGAAAAACAGAACAACTGAAGAATATGAATGTGCAGCAGTGCTAAGTGTACTATTTGTTAAAAACAGTCGTTTAGCAAACCATTTGAGTCCTCAACCAGCAAATTTGATGCTGATATTACTTGAGAGGAATGGGGAGAAAATGTGTTAAAATACCAGATAGACAAGTCACTCAGAATGATTGCAGCCTGCTTTCTAATGTTGCAAGACCTCCACTTTGAAATTACGTTGTGATGTAACCATGTAACCATAGGATCATAAAGAATTCAAACTGTCTGCACCATCAAGATATGAAATTAGCACACCAGGGGCAAAGGGCAATCCTTCATAGAATTCCTACAGAGCGGATAGAGTTCATTTGGCCCATCAAGTCTGCACCAACCCTCCAAAAAGCATTCCAACCAGACCCCCACATTTACCACTCTGTTAGTCCACTCTGTTGCACATCATTGCACACTACTGGCAATTTAGCATGACCAATCCATCTAATGTGCACATCTTTGGACTGTGGGAGGAAATCGGACCACCTGGCAGAAACCCATACAGATACAGGAAGAGCATGCAAACTCCATGCAGATTGTCATTCATGGCTGGAATTGAGCCTGGGTTCCTGGTGCTGTGGGGCATCAGTGCTAACCACTGAGCCACCATACCCTTCTTTACCAAGGCAAGAGTGTTCGTACGCCTCCTCGAAGTCACTCCTAATCCACCTGAAACAGAATTGTGTATGATTGCTCGGTGAAACAAGTTATCTGTCCCTGAATGTCTTTCTCCTTCAGTGACACCACCGGCCATTCCATTACCTAACTGTGCATCACACCAAGTCAGACACAAATATTTGCTTTTCACTTTGGGGCCAAAAGTGGCATTTTTTATTTTCACAAGGTACAGAAGATCCCTTGATCTTTTATGTACATCAGTTCTTTAGGGCTTACATGTTTAGTGTGTCTAAAGTGTGTTGTTACTGTGTCCTTCTGATTGAATAAGAGTCATGTAGAATAAAAAGATGCGATTAATTGCATCTCTGAAATTATAAACAGGTTAGAAGAATAGGCTCTGCATTACGACAAAGATGGTTGGGAGGATCTAGCCTTAGATCTGTTTGCCAAGAGATCCAACTTTTAGTCTTCCACCAAATACTTGTGACATCATCACAGTGGGTGGTACTTACTGCATTCAATAAAGTGTTCACCCTTTCAGAACCTTCAAGACACATATAAAACATTAAACACCAATATGTGAAAAGGCAAATATTTTGACAGGAATGCAGCATCATGTGGGACCATCCCAACCTGGAACAATAACGTGAAACCCAGATAATTTTCATGGTTTTTTATTGAGTTATCATGTAAAATGTCTGGATGGAGGCTGCCATGGCTGTTGGTTTACAGGGTACAGCTCAGACTCAAAGTTACTCCGAGTGGATCAGAGATTTTGGAGCAGTTTGTGGTTTGAGACACAAAAAGTCCAAGACAAGGAAAAAAGTGTAGTTTTCTTCAGGAGCATCCCCTCCTGACAATGAGCTTCTGGCCTGATTTAATCCAGCAGGAAAATTGCAGCCACTTCCCACTCAAATGAAAATTGCAGCTAGTGGAGTCAAAGCAGGAAGTCAGCAGTTAAGTCTCCTGTTCCATTTTAACTGCTGTCATGCCTCTTTTTGTTGAGTATATATTCTTGGATTAAACTGGGAAGCTGCGACATGCTGCATTTTTGTTATTTTGCTGCCCATATTCAGCTACAGAGTGCAAATAATGAAGCACTTTTACTGTTGACTATGTTATTAAAATGATTTTACATATTTTCAAAATTTAGAGCTTCCTTTATGCAAAATGAAGGAAGGTTTAGTTTGCAAAATTCTGAAAACATGAATAACTGAGGAAATGTTATGCTTGGACCAGGAGGGTAGATTTGAATGTTATGCCTGGACCAGCAATTCTTTAAAGAAGGTGGGACTGGGAAGTGATTTGGAACATTGGAATTCAAAGTCTGGGTGTGGATTATGCTTAGGTACACTTTTCTCTGGAGTCTCTTAATGTGATTATTAATCAAATAATATAATAGCATTGACAGCTTCATTTTGCAGTGACTTTAACAAAACAACATGAGAAATTAACTATTACTATCACAACTTTTCTTTAGCTCGAAGACTGGTATTTTGTTTGTACAAACATTGCATGTCTATCTTACTTTAGAATCTTCACGTTGTTGAACAATTTTTTTTGTATTTCAAATCAAAATGCCAAAGTTTAGTTGATCCAGCATCAAACAAACCCCAAATACGATGTAATTGAAATATATGTCTGTACATTAATGAGAAATTCAAATGGAATGCATTCCTCATGCAATAAATAAGTGCATGGTGCAATATGAAGCAGTGTGAATGGAAAATTTAAGTAAGGTTGCCATTGTTAAATATATAGCGCATTAGAGACAGTAGATGGAGTATTCTAGTTTGCTGAACATCCCTAAATTCCTTCCTTAATGCCCAATGTGGGTTGATTCTCTCTCTTCCCTAGCGGTTATAGATTCTCTTTTTTCAAAAACACTCCAGATTTATCACTACTGGAAACAAATCCTGCCTGTTCCACTGAAGACTTCTGGTTATCAACATGTGAGTCTTATCTCCTAAAAACATTTATTTAACCCTTTGTCTTACAGACCTTGGAACAATAAGTGCAAAGTCTGTGACTCTGAGCTGGAGGAGTTACCCCTAAGGGATTGCAATGTTTGCTCACTACCATTTCCCAACCCTAAAAAACCTCTCAGTTTCCATCATGACGCATACAGTAAAGGTCACAGTATTGTCCTTTGCTACTGCCTCCGTTTTACATGAGTTATAATCATTGCTAATCTTTCCTTTAAGACTTGTTTTGTTAAAATCAAAAGGCAACTCTGTTTGGTTTGGCAATATTCAGAAATGTAAATTATGTATTTAAATTAATGGAATTCCAACATAATATGTAACAAGCTATATGGAAGGCAAGTAATCACTGATTTACAGCCTGATTTACTCTTTCAGTTCACTTCTTCCCTGAAAGCACCTCCTCTGGCTTAGTTCTATATGCACGAATCATCCTCAGATTGCCCAAACAACTGATCAATTGTGTCCCTGAACAGTAAAGGATAGATTTTCATAGAATGATGGTGCAAACCATTTTCAGTAATATTTCAAACAATATACCTTATTTCTAAAAGTACAAAATGAAATTGTGCATCTAAAAGTAACAGGAAGGGCAATAAAGTTCAACTTGTCTCTGTGTAGCTTGTTCTGCTCTTAGAAGCCTCCATACAATTTCTATATTTTCGATCTTCACAATGTACATTCTTTGTCAGGTGTAGAAGAAAGACCTTAGAAAGCAACTCTTCCCAATTTGTTTCTGCAGTGGCTCCTCCAAGCTTTAGAGCACCTCTCAGCATATAGTCCTGCACTTGGAATGTGTCAGTTCACAACGTTCAATTGTGGACAACCAAACAGATTTCACACGGACAGAAGAGCATCCTTCACGACAATAATGGTCCTCCAGCTCTAGTTAATGTTTACTTCAGAGTGCATAAGACTGTTAATAGAAATTAAGGTGATCAGGTTGACATGGACAAGTTGGACCGAAGGTTCTGTTTCCGTGCTTTACAACTCTATGACTCTAATTGCCTGCACTATATCTATACTGAAAATATTTCCACTGATTTCAACCTAATCAAACTTGACCAGATCATAACTGACCTTTTTAATTATCCATTTGCTCAAAACAGAATGAGTCAATGCCACAATGAATGCAACCATTTGGAATTTTAGATATGATGCAGTTATACAGATATCCTAATATTACAACACGTTTAGTAGAATTCCACATATAAGAACCTGCTAGCCAAAGATGCCAACTGGTGCTGCTTCTGGCACTGGTCCCACTCTGCCCACATCATTACCTATATGTTACTACTCTAGCTCAAAATCCAGGTAGGTTAATACATAGCTAAACAATTCCACTTCATGTACGTTTCTGGCATCCAACAGACAACATGGAAAACTGTCAAGGTACAAGTCATGCACAAGAAGGCAGGAAGCATCAAATCTATCCAATTACCATGTAATTAGCACCCACCCCTGAAACTGTAGGTTATTGAAGAAAGTCATCAACACCATTAACTGGTGTCTATGAATTGTATTGAGATGTATACCACATTAAAACTAATTAAGTGCTATCTCTGTTAAAGGTTCTATACACATCCATACTTGTTGATCGATGCACTTGGTAAAATACAGATGAATATATTGGCACCATGAATGATACAAAAATAGGTGAGGAGGCAAATGGTGAAGATGACACAAAGAGTCTGCAGAGGGATGTAGTCAGCTGAAGCGAGTGGGCAAAAGCTTGACAGATGGAATATAATGTGGGAAAAATTAGGCCATGCACTTTGACAAGAAGTTGGCTAATGTGTTGCCCCTATTTAAGAAAAGTGGTAAGGAAAAGCCAGGGAACTATAGATCGGTGAGCCTGACATTGGCGATGAGAAAGTTGTTGGTAGGAATCCTGAGGGACAGGATTTACATGTATTTGGAAAGGCAAGGACTGATTAGGGATAGTCAACATGGCTTTGTGCATGGGAAATTGTGTCTCACTAACTTGACTGAGTTTTTTAAAGAAGTAACGAAGCAGATTGATCAGGGCAGTGCAGTGGATGTGACCTATATGGACTTCAGTAAGGCGTTCAACAAGGTTCCTCATAGCAAACTGGTTAGCAAGGTTAGGTCACTCGGAATAGAGGGAAAACTAGCTATTTGGATGCAGAACCGACTCAAAGATAGAAGACAGAAGGTGGTGGTAGATGATTGATTTTTAGACTGGCGGCTTGTGACCAGCAGTGTGCCACAAGGATCGGTGCTGGTTCCACTGCTTTTTGTCATTTATATGAATAATTTGGATGTGAACATAAAAGGTCTGGTTAGTAAGTTCGCAGAAGACACCAAAATTGGAGATGTAGTAGACAGTGAAGGAGGTTATCTCGGAGTGCAATGAGATCTTGATCGATTGGGTCAGTAGGCCAAGGAGTGGCAGATGGAGTTCAATTTCGATAAATGTGAGGTGCTGCATTTTGGAAAGGCAAACCAAAGCAGGACTTATACACTTAATGGGAAGGTCCTGGGGAGTGTTGCTGAACAAAGAGACCTTGGAGTACGTTATTAGTTCCTTGAAAGTGGAGTCACAGGTAGCTAGGAAAGTGAAGAAGGTGTTTTGTATGCTTGCCTTTTTTGGTCAGTGTACTGAGCATTGGAGTTGGGAGATCATGTTGTGGCTGTACAGAATATTGGTAGGCCAGTATTAGAATACAGTCTCCAGTCTCCCTGGTATAGGAAGGATGTTGTGAAATTTGAAAGGGTTCAGAAAAGATTTACAGGGATGTTGCCAGGGTTGGAGAATTTGAGCTATAGGGAGAGGCTGAATAGGCTGGGACTATGTTCCCTGGAGCGTCAGAGACTGAGGGGTGATCTTATCGAGGTTTATAAAATCATGAGGGGTATGGATAGGGTAAATAGACAAGGTCTTTTCCCTGGGTTGGGGGAGTCTAAAACTAGAGGGCAAAGGTTTGAGGTAAGAAGGGAAAGATTTATGAGGGACCAAGGTGGCAACTTTTTCATGCAGAGGATGGTGCATGTATGGAGTGAGCAGGCAGAGGAAATGCTGGAGGCTGATACAACATTTAAAAGGCACCCGGATGTGTATATGGATAGGAAGAGTTTAGAGGGATATGGGACAAATATGGTAAATGGGACTAGATTTATTTAGGATATCTGGTTGGCATGGACGAGTTGGACTGAGTTGCTGTTTATCTCTATGCATCTATGACTCGAATTAGGAAGCTGAATATTATTTAAATGGAAAAAGATTGCAGTAAACTACAGAACAGAGGGACTTGAGAGTCCTCATGCATGAATCACAAAAAGCTAGCATTCAAGTTCAGCGAGTAATAAAGAAGGCAAATGGAATGTTGATCTTTAAATCAAAGGATTAAAGTTGGGAGGTTTTGCTAAAACTGTACAAGGCACTATTCAGACTACAGTTGGAATACTGTGAACATTTTTGACCCTTTATCTAGGGAAAGACATAAGAACATAAGAACATAAGACCTAGGAGCAGAAGTAGGCCATCTGGCCCCTCGAGCCTGCCCCGCCATTTAATAAGATCATGGCTGACACTGTGGCATTAAAGTCAGTCCAGAGAAGGTTCACTTAACTGATGCTGGGTTTGGAAGGACTTCCTAATGAGATGAGGTTGATCATGTTGGACCTGTATTCATTCGAGTTTAGAAGGATGAGAGGCAACCTTGAAACATACAAGGTTTGTAGGGAACTTGAAAAGGTAAATGTGAAAGTGCCGCTTCTCCTTTAGGGAGAATCTTGGACCAGAGGGCATAATCTTAGAATAAGGTATCACACATTAAAGACAGAGAGGAGGAGGAATTTCTTCTCTCAGAGGGTAGTGCATCTGTGGAATTGTTTACCCTAGAAGGCTATTGAGATTGGATTGTTAAGTGTAAGGCTGAGATAGACAGATTTTCAGTAAGGGAATCAAGGATTATGGGGAAAAGACACAAACGTGGAATTGAAGATTATCAGACCACCTTGATCTCATTGAATAGAGGAGCAGACTCGATAGGCTGAATGGTCTACTTCTGTTCCTACATCTTATGGTCTTTTTAAAAAAAAGGAACTCATTAGGCATTTGCTTGATGATATCAATCACAAGCTCTTCCAGACTGATATGTTTGTATTAATATTGCTTCAAGAAAAGGAAATGTTAAGACACTAAGTTTCTAGTTCACACTAGTGTTAAATACTCTAATGTTAAGTTTTGACAGGGGAAGCCTCAAAAAAATAGCAGAAAAATACAGGGATATCTCTGGAGAGATCATGACCGATCAAAATGGAGAAGATTCATTCGGGAAGGTAGCCATCACTGGGAGGATGCAGAAATTAAGTCCAGGAGTTTGAAAGACAGCGCACAAACCTCCCAACAACTTACGTATCTGACCTTTACAAATACCACCTGTCCCTTTAAACTGTGTGGCAGCACCAATATGCAGTTGCCTGGAAAGTCCACACACAATGAGTGGTGTGCTAACACCGATCACACCATTGACTTACAGTTCTAGAAATCGCTGCTGTGGACAGACCTTGGAGATTTGCAAAACCAAGAAAAAGTTGAGAGGGAGTGCTGTCTGCCTCATATGTGGTTGAGGCAGACCACTCATTAGACTTAGCGACCACATCAGAGTCCATCAAAGTTGAGCAAAAACGAATTACCCTAGGAACTGGGTAGCAAACACAACGGTATAGTTCAAGGTCTAGCGGTGTGCTCCTTGCATCACCCCAGCAGCTATACTTCCAAAGCTTTTGATTGGCTATTGAGCATTTTAAGACATTCAGTGGTTATAAAAAACACTATATGCAATGCAAGTATTTCCTTCCTTCCTTCTCTCTTTTTGTTTCCTCCTCCTCCTTCCTTTCTTCTGTCTCTTTGTTCCCTCTATTACTTTCTTTCTTTTCAATTCCTTGGTTTCGTCGTGACGTGAGACCTATTGTTGAACTTATACAGTTTTCCTCTACGTAGTAACGAGTATTGTATGTGAAAAAAATCTTGTTGTCATTTACACAATGTGGAGAATGTGAACATTTAAGATGGACAGTTGCTATAATTTCTGGTCTGCTTTCCAATTTCCCTTCTTTTCAATCTGCTTTCAGATTTGAGGTGATTCCAGTCAAATTACCAAGCAACCTTTACTCTAATGGATCAAATGTATAAGAGTGTCCAGTCAATAGTGAATGCTGTAGCCGGTATTACAGGAACATAGGAACAGTTTTGAAGAAGGGTCACAGGACCTGAAATGTTCAATCTTCTTTCTCTCTACAAATGCTGCCAGACCTGCTGAGTTTCTCCAGCAATTTTGTTTTTGTTTCAGATTTGCAGCATCCTCACTTCTTTGTTTTTTGTTTCATGTTTAACTCACCGTGATATCTCTTCCAGGTCTCGCCACCTTGAGGAAGTTCTGCTCCTCCTCCGACAGGATTTCCATTCTGATCTTTATTCTTGTTCACCATTATTGCTTTCATTTTGGCTCTTGGTGTTTGACAAGGCTATAGCCAAAACTCACTTTCACAGCCATGTCACATTCCTCAGTGACAGCTTCTGGCTCAGACTCTCCCCACATGGAATCCAGCTGAAGTTTCATCGTTTGTGTTTCAAATCCATCCAGGATCACAGGTACCTCCATGATGCTTGACACTTCTCAGACAGTTGTTCTCGCCACACCCTGAGATCCACACTCAGTGCCATGCGCCACCATATACACATTCTTGATCTCTCTCTCTCCCCATCAGCAACACCTCGCACTCTATCTGAATTGCCCTGCGTGACCCCCACCCTGATCCATTTCCTTCCTTGGCTTGTTCAACAGCCAAACAAGAAGCATTTTCTTTTCCTTTCAGACATTACAGGCAGTTCTGAAGAAGGGTCATTAGATCTGAAAAGCTGACCCTGTCTCCACATATGCTGCCAGACCCACTGAGTTTCTCCTGCAATTTCTATTTCTGTTTAGGAACAGGAGTAGGCCATTTAATCCTTCGAGCCTGTTCCGCCATTCAATGAGATCATGGCTGATCTGTGGCCTAACTGCCTTTGGCCCATAGCCCTTAATACCTTTGCTTAATAAAAATTTATCTAACTCAGGTTTAAAACTAAATTTATAATTAAATAGAAATAAAAGCTAACCCAGCATCCACTGCATCCAAAGCAAAGCATGTGCTTTGAGTGCTCTGTGTTGAATAGCGCTCAAAATTGATTTTAAAATTGTAAATGTGAACAGAGATGGTGTCGGCCTTAACATCACTTGACTGTTGAAAGATAACGTCTATCTCTGGCTCACTGCATGCTGATTCTGTGTACTTTGTTGCTCTAGAATGTTCCAGGATTCTTTTAAGAAAAGGAACAGCGTACAAAAAACAGCAGGAGAAAAGGAAAGAGGAAGGGTGAGAAATCAGACATGGAGAGAAATGCCAGAATACTGTTTACACTCGGCAGGAGTCTGGCCCCAGGGAAGTCAGAAGTCCAGCTGAAGACCTCAGTGCCCTTAATTGAAGGAAGAGGAGCTGGTGAGGGCAGTGATGGTGGTAGGGGGGGGACAAGCTATATCCTATCCAGTGACATCTGCTGGAAATGCGCATGTGTGGACAGGAGCTGATGATGCTATTGAGACAGTCTGTGATGCTACATGTTGTTCCATTGATCCTGCCACTTACAACTGGGATTAAATGTCCTCACATTCACTTTACGGACAAATAGGAATAACGGCCAAGTGACTGAGATCAGCATCCACAGAATTACCCCCCAGTAAAACGCTTTCAGGAGTGAAGGAGGGTCAACACAAGAACTGGACAGAAAACTTTATTTTAAAATAGTTTTTGAGAGAAATGGGGCGAGGATGGAGAACCAAAAACAAGTTCAACCTAACCAACGTCAGTCTACTAAACTTGCTATTTTTGCTTCATTTCTGGTATGGAGCTTATCTGCTTCACTTCCAATTCACTCTGAATTGACTTAAAAATTCTAATTCTTTAATTACCAGCAACAATGGAAAAATAAGCATGTGGATAAGAGGTAGTTAATATTTGGGTTTTGATTTAAACACAGATCACTACCAATGTTGAGGTGCTGGCTTTGTCTCAGAATTGGTGTTACGAGCGATCAGACAATTACAAAATGGTTGGAAGGTTTGTGTGGACCTCATGCTGTTGTCTGGAAATGTCACTCATTAAGCACCCAGGGGCTGACATTTAACTTGTCACTCAAGTATAAAGCAGATCGATTTCCAACTATGGAAGCAATTTACATTTTTATTTCTATTAGGCTGTGCAACTTAATGTAGGCAACAAGTGTCAGGCATAGCACCCTCATATTGTACATAGGAAGCTAAGGATTCAAGCCCCACACTGTAGGACTTGAGCACAAAGATCAAATCTAACTCTTTGTATCGTAATGAGGTGCTGCTAACAATGCTGCTTTTGGATGATAGTACATTAAACTGAAGCGTCATTAGCCTGTCGAGTGGGCATAAATAATTCTTCAGCAGTAGTTTGAATTAGAACATGGGGGGTATTCCCAGTGTCCTGATTGTACTGCTCAATTGCTTTGTGTTTGATAACTTGTGTATGGCAAATGATGTCTTCTCATGAACTTTAATTAGTTAAGCCTGGATCTGGACTCAGAAAAAGTTAGCAAAGCTGTAGAAAGAACTGAAAGTCACAGCTAGATGCATAGAATAGGCATTTTAAAACTCTTATAAATAAAGTTCCTGCACATATAGAAACTCACCTATTCTATATTGCTCTGAGATATACAATATGACACTAACCAAAATTTATTCCTCAATTAACAACACAGAAACCAATTCAAAAACAGAAATTGCTTGAAAAGCTCAGCAGGTCAGAGAGCATCTGTGGTGAGAAACCACTGTAAACAGATCATCTGTTATTTGTGTTATTGATTGTGTTATTTATCGATATTTGTGGAAGACTGTGTACAAATCAGCTGCCATATTTACTATATTACAACAATGACCATACTTCTTTGGATGTAAAGTACTTTGGAACTTCTTGTAGTTGTGTATGGTGCTATTTAAATGCAAGTCCTTTCTTTTCCTATTGAATACTAAAATTACTCCTCCAAAAGTCCAGACATTTGTATGAAATACTTTTGTGCACGTTTGTACAGGGATATTAAAAATGTTTTGCGGGTTAATATTCACACAATGAAATTTCAAGCTCTGTGTTCAGTCTGGATTGGCAACCCCAGGTGAGTTTATCATTTCGGACATTTTACTGCTCAGCACTTAGCCGGATGAAAAATACCCAGTCAACTATCTTTACTTTGTGACAATTTTAAATATAAACCCCTTCAGATGGGGAATGGTATCTTGACATTCTTTTAAATACTAACCTGCTCTTTTATTATTAGGTAACAATTAGCAGAAAATGAACGAAGTCATTATCGCTCTAACCAGTGTTAGTGTGT
This sequence comes from Rhincodon typus, assembly GCF_021869965.1. NCBI lineage: Eukaryota > Metazoa > Chordata > Chondrichthyes > Orectolobiformes > Rhincodontidae > Rhincodon > Rhincodon typus. Next base: position 17,090,614 of record NC_063350.1, read on the forward strand.
GTGCTTTCAGGGCGTTGTGTACACTTTAATAAACAATAAAAAGGCTTTCACACACCCACTATATTGCAAGATATTGTGGGCATGTAGTAATAGTTTCCAAGAGTCTAAGCCGCAGGAAAGTTCTGCATGCTTTGGCCATGCCATCAGCATACCTGGTAATGATCACTCAACACTACTTGTCCTCCTTCCATCAATGAATTTAATGTTAGCATTGCATGATAACATACGTCGTCATTCCCATTCCAGCCGTGACAAAGTAATGCCAAATCCAACATTACAAAGGCAATTTGGAACAGTGCTAGCTGTAGTGCATTGAGTACATTACCAGTCAGCATTATTATAGGAGAAGAAATAAGCAATGTTTCATGCTAAGATATCCTGTAGCATGTGCTTTACATTAATGATTTTTGTTACCGAGAGGTAGGTACTCCCTTGCACTCATTTTGCCCAAATGGGAGCTGACGTCTGCAGCTCAAATGTAAAAAAAAGTAGGAAGCAAATCTGACAAAGAATAAAACAAGATGGAGTTATACAAGGTATGCAGGTATGTATTTACTAGTTCCCACGGAAAAAGTGAAATATAGGCTAATACCTATTGGTGCAAACTCATCTTTAAAAAGAAAGTCTCTGTTCAATTGTATTTTAGCAAAAAAGAAACAAATGGGAAAGATCAGTTAAAAGTATGTGTGTGCATGGGAATGACTGTTCCTGGGTTCAGTGCTGGGCAAAGAGTGACTTAACAAAGAAAGGCGAGCATGAAATGCAAGGATAATAAGCAGTATAACAAGTTAAGTCATGGAGTTTAACAAGATTTATACTGGTAGAAACTGCATTCTAGCATGAGTGAAAAGCAAATCTAATTTTTTGACAGTTCTGAACTAAAAATTGGGATGAACTTTCTCAGGTTTTGGCATTAACATATTAATACCAACCACAAAGGGCTGCAATAAAAAATTAAATTCTACTTCAAGAACCTGGCAAACAAGGCAGAAGGAGAAATCATAACCAATAACCTATTAACTCCATATAAATATGGCACGTTTGATCACTCTGACTTGAAACTGGAAAATGCATGGGGTTAGAGTCTTCCATCCAAGCAGATTGTTGCTTAAATTCAATTGATGTGGAGACTCTGTAAAGAGGGAGAAAACATTACAAATGTAACTCCACTTTCTGAACCAGACTTAGACCTGGACTGAATAGGCGATTGTGAAGTAGGTGTTGCTATACCTGCATAAGACAAGGACCACTCATCTGCAAAGAAATGATGAAATGGCTCTGTCTTTGGATCCTGGACCGGGGAGAAATGGATTCTGGCACATCTCCTGTTTCCAGGTGCCTTGTCCACTGCCCAAGTCCTGTCTCTCCCCATTCCTTTTAACCCTTGACAGTTTCCGTCAAATACCTTCATGATATGGTTGTAGACTTGCTCGCCGAGCTGGTGTGTTTGATTGCAGACGTTTTGTCATTCGGCTAGGTAACATCATCAGTGCGCGTCCGGTGAAGCGTTGGTGCACTGTCCCGTTAGTTATTTATATGCCTCGGTTTGCTGGGATGGCTGGCATCACTTCTGGTTCTGTTTTTCAGTGGTTTGTATATCGGTTCCAGTTCCATGTGTTTGTTGATAGAGTTCCAGCTGGAATGTCAGGCCTCCAGGAATTCCCTGGCATGTCTCTGTTTCGCTCGTGCTATTATGGATGTGTTGTCCCAGTCAAATTTGTGTCCTTCTTTGTCTGTGTGTATTGAGACCAGTGAGAATTGGTCGTGTCTCTTGGTGGCTAGTTGGTGTCCGTGTATCCTTTATTGTCAGTTTTTTTCCAGTTTGGCCTAGTTTCTCACAGTCCTTGCATATTATTTTGTATATTATGTTAGTTTTATTGGTTGTGGGTATGGGATCCTTTACATTTAACAGTAGCTGTCGGAAGGGTGGTGTTGGTTTGTGGGCTACTCTGATATCTAGGTGTCTGAGTAGTCTTGTGGTCATCTCTGGTATGTCTCTGTACAGTAGGGTGACTAGTGAGTCTGGCTGTGTCGTGTTTTCTTCTCATGGTCTGTCATGGAGGTAATGGTGGATTGTGCTTTTTGGGTATCCGTTCCTTTTAAAAACTCTGTATAAGTGCACCTGGAATTGCGCAAATCATTGTAACATTGGCCCAAGACAGTTCTGGTGCTGCATTCTCTTCATCTGAGCAGTTTTTGGGCTCTGTATATATAAAGAAGGCCAATGGAGTTTCACTTGATTTAATTTGATTTATTATTGTCACATGTTCTAAAATGCAGTGAAAAGTATTGTTTTGTGTGCTATCCAGGCAAATCACACCTTACTTAAGCACATCAGGGCAGTAGAACCGAATGCAGAATATGGTGTTACCACTAACAGAGAAGGTGCACAGAAAGATAAACTCTAATATATGAGAGGTCCATTCAAAAGTCTGATAACAACGGGGAAGAAGCTTTTCTTGAATCTGTTGCTATGTGTTTTCAAACTTTTTTGTCTTCTGCTTGATAGGAGAGGTGGAAGAGAATGTAACCAGGATGTGAGGGGTCTTTAATTATGGTGGCTGATTTTCCAAGGGAAAGCATAGATGGAGCCAATGCATGGAATGCTCATTTGCATATGGACTAGGCTACATTTACAACTCTCTGCAATTTCTTGCAGTCTTGGGCAGAGCAGTTGCCATACCAAACTGTGATGCACCTGGATAGGATTCTTTCTATGAATGCATCTGTAAAAATTGTTAAGAGTCATTGTTGCCATGCCAAATTTCCTTAGCCTTCTGAGGAACTGAAGGCATTGACTGAACAGTTTGCCATCCAGAGAAGAATGCGTTTATCCCAACCATCTGCTTTTTGTCAGTCAGACAATCTTCTATCCAAGCCAATACTATACCCTTAACCCTCAGGATCTAACCTTTTGGATCAGTGTTTTATGCGGCACCTTATAAAATGCCTTCTGGAAGTACAGATATACCACATCTACTAGATTCCCACTACCTACCGTGTCGGTCACATCCTCAAAGAACTCCATCAAGTTTGTCAAGCGCGACTTGCCCTTCATGAAACCGTGCTGACACTGGTGAATTGAACTTTGCTTTTTCCAAGTGTCCAGTAATCTCCTCCTTTGATTGATTCCCGCAACTTCCCCACTACAGAGGTCAAACTAAAGTCAAACTGGTTTATAGTTTCCCACTTTCTGTCTGTGCCCTTTTTTGAATAAAGGTGTCATATTAGCATGTTGCCAATCCACTGGTACCTTTCCAGATTCAAGGGAATTTTGGAAAATCATAATTAATGCATCCAGTATCTCTGCTGCTAACTCCTTTGATACTCTAGGGTGCAGGCCATTGGGCCCTGGAATTTATCTATAATCCCATCAGTTTGCTTAATACCTTCTCCATGGTTATAGAGATATCACCAAGTTCCTCTGTAGTAACTGCAGTTTTTGAGAAGAAATTATTATCTTCCACTGTGAAAACAGAGACAAAATATTGGTTTAGTGTCTCTGCCATTTCTGAGTTTCCCATTATTACCTCACCTCTAAAGGGCTAACATTTACTCTTCTCTTCCTTTTTATATACTTGTAGAATTTTTTGGTATCGGTACTTATGTTTTCTGTTGGTTCCCTTTCATAGTTCACCTTAGCTCTTTTGATTTTGCTTTTAGTAACCCTTTGCTGATGTTTAAAGTTCTCCCAATCCTCCAGTGTGCCACTAACTTTTGCTGTATGATATGCCTCAGTTTTTGCCTTTATGCCATCTTTGACTTCCTTGTTAAGCCATGGATGATCTTTCATCTTTTTACAATTCCTCTTACTCTCAAGAACATGCTTCAAGAGGAATTTAGTATCTCCCGAAACATTTGCAACTGTTCCTCACCTGTTCTGCCCTTCAATATTTTTTGCCAGTCTACTTGGGCCAACTCCTTCCTCAGGTCTGGATAATTGCCTTTGCCTCACAATAACATTTTTGTATGCGACTCTGTCTTCACTCTTTCAATCGGAATTTGAAAGTCTGGCATGTTGTGGTCACTCCTTCCAAGAGGATCCTTAACCAAGGCCATTGAGCATTCCTTCCTCGTCACATAATACCAAATCTAAAGTAGCCAGGCCATGCCCGTATGACTCACAAACCTGGCAGTTGTGCCATTGAAATGACAAGCTCAGCTGTGGAAACATCTTTCATTCATATTTGGACTTCCAGAAATGTGTCAACTCTACAAAGAAAGTGATTCAAACACCAAGATTGGCAGTTATATGTTGGAAACATCCTCTTTGGCTCCTGGAATAGTCTTTCATTCCATCCAATCATTTGGCTTCAGCAACTCCAAATAAAACAACGAACAGGAAGAGAAATTCCGAAGTGTTTTATAAGCACATCAATAGTAAAGGAGCGGTAATGGGACGAGTAGGGCTACATAAGGATGAAAAAAGGATTTACAAACAGAGGCAAGAAGCCAATGAGTTAAATGAACACTACATCTGACTGTATCTGTGAGGCAGATGCTATCCAGGCCATGGCGAAGAGGAGGGAACTCATTTACTAGAAATGTCTTAAACTGAAAAGGAGTAGGTGTTGGATGAGCTGTAACTACTTGAAGTTGAAAAGGCATCTGAAACAGATGAAATGCCAGCCAGCATATTTGAAAGAAGTGAGAGTGGCAACTGCAGAGCCACTTGCAATAATTTTTCAATCTTCCCTAGATTTTGGAGTGGTGCTAGGAGGACTGGAGAATTGTACACATTGTATACCTATTCCAAAAAAGGGATGTAAAGATCAGCTCAGCAATTACAGACCAGCTGGCTTAACTGTGATGCTGAAGCTCTAGGAACAATTATTTGGGATAGGATTGATATTCACACGGGTTAGTATGGATTGGTTATGGGAAAATCACGTCTAAGTAATTTGCTGAGTTGTTTGAAAGAACAACTGAGAGGGCTGATGAGGGTAAAGTTGTTGATGTGATGCACATGGACTTCTAAAAGGAATTTGATACAATGCCCCACAAAAAAACCTAGTGAGGTAAGTGCATACGGTGCAAAAAGAATAAAGAGAACAGTAGTAAAATGGAGATAAAATTGGTTGAATGATAGGAAATAGTGAGTAATGGTTAATAGACGTTTTCCAGGCTGGATGACAGTTTGTAGTAAAGTTCCCCAGGGGTTGATATTGGGAAACTTCTGTTTCTTGGCATTTATAAATGATCATGATCTTGATGTGCAGGGACACCTTCAAAGTTTGTGGATGACACAAAACTTGCAAGAATTGTAAATTGAGAAGGACAGCCTAGAAATTTATTCAACAATGGGTGCATAAATGGCAGATGAAATTCAATGTGGCGCAGTGTGAAATAATGCATTTTTGTTCAAAGAACAGAAAGAGTCAACATAAAACAAAGGGCTCTCTTCTGAATGGTGTGCAGGAGCAGAAAGACCTGGATGTATATGTGCATAAGTCATTAAAGTGGAAGTACAGATAGAGAGCTGTCAATGAGGCAGAGATTGCATTAAATTCATTAGTAAAGGCATTGAGTACAAGAGCAAAGGTGTTATGCTGAACTTATATAGGACACTGGTTAGACCTCAGCTGCAGCCTTGCATACAGATCTCGATGTTATATTTTAGGAAGAATGTGATTGCTTTAGACAAAGAGCAGAAGAGCTTTACAAAGGTAGTACCAGGGGTAAGGCACATCAGTTATGAAGATAGATGAGAAAAGTTGGCACTGTTTTCTTTGGAGAGGAGAGGGCTGAGGAGAGAGATTTGTCAGAAGTATTCAAATCCTGAGGAGTCTGGACAGTCTAGATAGGGAGAACTGTTCTGGCTTGTAAAAGCATTGAAAACTAAAGAGCACAGTTTTAAAGTATTGCAAAAGAAGCAAATATGAGGTGAGGAAAATCTTTTTCACGCAGTGAGTTATTTAGATTTGGAGTGATCTGCCTGCAAGTGTGGTGGAGTTAGGTTCAACGGAAGCATTCAGGAGGCCATTAGATAAGAGCAACATTTAAATAAAAACAGTATACAGGGATATATGAAAAAGCAGGAATTTGATGCTACATCAAAATGCACAGACAGGCAGTGAGAAGCAACGAATCGAATGGCCTCCTTGTGCTCCCATATAGGTTTTGTGATTTTGTTTCAAACAATCAAGTTGCAGCAATGAGAGATTTTACATATGGTTCCCACACTTCCTTTTACTGTATGAGACTCAAGGTAGGATTCAAATATCCTCTGAAAGCTCCAGGCGGACTTCCTTTCTGTTGATGAAAAGGACCTATGGATTTGTCATCAGGAGAATATACTTAAAGAAGTAGGTGCAAATGTGGTGAATTCCGGCATCAAAATTAATGGACAGAGAATTGTGTGGATTATGATCACAAACATTGATCTCCACACCAGAATTGCTAAGATACCAATACTAGGTCTTGCATGGAGCAGAAAAGCTTATATTGTCAAAATCCAAATCTGAAATTGTTTATCTTAGTGAAGGGTTCTGATAACCTGTATGTTATTTCTCCATACACAACTGAAGAAATTGTCATTTAAGATGCATAGTATCTCTTTCAACATCAGCCAACATGCACACACCTCTAGGACCAAATTACTGCAGGTGCTGGAACCTGTACTGAAACCAACAAGAGCTCTGATGAAGAGTCATCCAGACATGAAACGTTAACCTGCTCTCTCTCTATTGATGCTACCTGACTCGTTGTGATCTCCAGCATTTGTTGTTTTCATCTAACCACCTCTATTCCCCTCAGATGTACTGATGGAATTGTATCTGTTCGGCACCAGGCTTGAGAGCAACATTGAGACCTCAGAGAGCGCCTGCTCCTTTCCTCCCAGCCACAAAAGAAACAAATGTCTTAAGCAGATAGTATCACTGCATCTCCTCCTCTGCATTGCCTGGGAAATAGATGTTGCCGATATATAGATTCACTTCCCCCTTCCATCAAATAAGCAGGAAAATAGACGCCTCAGATAGATAGACTTAACCCCCACCCATTCCCATGCAAATTGATGCCTCAGATGGACAGACTCTTAGTCTGCTAAAGAATGCATTGGGGACGCAGTTCGTAAAGAACAAAACAACTAAGACTCGGTCAAGGAATTTCATCAATCTTTCCTAGCTACTGACACTGTGGAAGCACTGTGATCTTTGGGACATTGTTATCAATGTTGAATTCAACAGGCACAAAGAGAAATTGGCAAAAGCATTTTAGAACCAATCTGCCTCAATGCTGTTATTAAAATGACTTTTCATGTCAACTAAATCAGCAAAATATAATTACTTTTCTTTCAGGGTAAATTGGAATTAATTCAGCTTAAACCTTGAATTTGGTGTGTCCTTATCCCTGAACAGTCATATCGTAAATCCAACTTACAATATTTCACATATAATGCGAACCTCTTGTCTTAATATCACTTCCAAGCACATTACTTCAAAACAAAGTCGTTTCCAAAGTGTGGATTTGAGAACAACACTGAGCAATAAATAAGACACAGACAGGGAGGGTCCCAACATCTTTCAGCTGCATTTCTCTCACATAGGGCTACAATAGGACCAAGGAAAATATGACAGACATAATTTCCTGCACATCAAACATTGTTTGAACTATGTTGATAAACAAATTAAGTAAATGTGCTGAAACGATATGTGTTTGATTGGTCCTAGCTCTGTTTCACAAGGTGCACTAATTACCACATAAAAGAAACAGGAAAGCTTTTTACAGATCTTTAAATGGATCTTTTGTTACCAACTAAGTAGTCCCACAAATAACTAAATATTGCTGTGTGACTGACATAGTCCTCAGAGTCAGCATGTCTGCCATCAGCAGAATTACAATAATCCTGAAATCGATTAAATAAAAATGGAAAAAAAAGTCTAAACTCAGCAACTCAACAGAAATGAGACAAATTGAACTTCATTCAGTACATTTGCAAATAAAAAATGAAGCGTAGGCAATTCTCCGATTATTGTAGAAGAAAAAAAAAATGACGACAGATTGTATTTTGACTAGGATATTTGAGAATTGCATTAGCTTTCTGAGTTCTGACAGAGAAATAGTTTTGTTTTTCTTAGTCAAGCAAGTGGAAATTTGAAGCTAAAACCAGTTTATATGTTACTGGTGAGTTGAGGGAAGAGTCATGAATTTTCACAATTTGGATTTATCTTTGACTCAGCGAGAAGTTACTCATTCATTAATCTAGAATGAAGTGTAACGTTAGCACACTTTGTAACATTACCTCACAGATGAAATATGATAGCGTGGAAGCAGTTTTACTACTTGTGTATACCAGCAGCATTTGTACCATTGCAATAAAATCACAACTCCAACACATCAACAGGTTATGATGTAAAAAAAATCTCTTGCATTTGCAGATGCTACCTGATCAATTAAGAACTTAGCCTTTCAATTGCTAATTCATTTTTTAAAATTTAGAAAAAGTATCCAAACTATGTAGCTCACTACCATGTTCTCAAAAGCAATTGGGAAGAGTAGCAAATGGCTGACCACATCAGATGAAAGAATAAAAAAGAAATCCTTACCTGTAGGCAGCTAAGACCAAGTCTCTGATCATTTCACAGGGAAATGAATGGGTTTTGATCCTGTTTGAACAGAACAATGCAGTAGGCAGAAAATCTGACTCTCTGAGAATTTTTAATACGTACAACTTTCTTTACTGTTAGCAGTGAACAGGATCTTTATTTCAAGGTGTAAATAACATAATTTCTGGCCTTCCATTCACATTAAGGATTTGTCTTGTCATAATAGAGTCACAATACGAGCACAGCATAACTTATACTGCACCTAATTTAAACAATGTCCTAAGGAACTTTTAAAAAAAAGGTTGAGCTGAATAAAAATAGGCACAGAACTGAGAGAGTTCACGGAGATAGTTGGAAGCTTGGTTTAAGATATAGATTTTGTGAGAAGATTTTCAAAGAGAGGAGAAGAGTTTGGATAAGGTATGCTATTAATAAGCATTTTGGTTATGTGACTAACCCTACTCAGTTGTGCTTGTCTCAATATGAAGTGGGTGCTTGGAATGCTAGCTTGAGTAAATATGACAAGGCAGCATATTCTCCTCCCTGGTGTGGTGTAAGCAATGGTGAGAAAGGTGAGAAAATAAAGATGAGAAATGAAAAAAAAGATTCTCGACAGCAAGAAAAATGGCACCAATATCACCTCAATCCTTAAATAGCAACTTCAGGATCTTGCCATTGAGCTGTTACGATCTTGTTTCCATGCATTTGCATCTCATTAAAACCCCAACTCATCACTTCAAATTCACCTCTTGTTCTCTGTAAGACCATAAATCCAAATGAAATAGGCATAAGAGTAGCAGTTTGGTCTTTGAGCTTGGGTGGCAAGGTGGTTCAATGGTTAGCACTGCTGCCTCACAGCACCAGGGATTCTGGTTCGATTCTACCCCTGGGTGACTATCTTGTGGTGTTTGCACATTCTCCCTATGTCTGCATGGGTTTCCTCCGGGTACTCCGGTTTCCTCCCACAGTCCAAAGATGTGCAGGCTAGGTGGATTGGCCATGCTAAATTGTCCGTAGTGTTCAGGGGTGTGTGGATTAGGTGGGTTATTGGGTTATTGGAGGATGGGGGATGGGGTCTGGGTGGAATGCTCCTAGGGTCGGTGTGGACTTGTTGGGCCGAAGGGCCTGTATCCACAGTGTAGGGCTTCTATGATTCTTAAATAGGATCATGCTGATCTGACATTCCTCATGTCCACTTTCCATGTCCCATAACTCTTAATTCCCCTACTGATCAAGAATCTGTCTATCTCAGCCTTAAATACACACAAGGAGCTTCCACAGATTTCTGTGGTAAGGAGTTCAAATGACTTACAACCTCTGAGATAAGAAATTTCACCTCATCTCAGTCTGAAATTGGCAGCCCTTTATTCTGAGACTATGCTGTCTGAGCCTTGACTCTCCCATGAGGGGAAACATTCTCTCAGCATTTACCCTGTCAAACCCCTTAAGAATTCTGTATATTTCAATGAGATCACCTCTCATTCTTCTAAACTCTAGTGAGTAGAGCCCCAACCTGTTAAGCCTTTGCTCTTAAGACAATCCCTCCCTATCTGTGAACATCCTCCACTAAAATGATATATCTCGATAAATAAGGGCATCAAAACTGCACACAGTACTCCAAGTGTGGTGTCACCAGCAATTTGAACAGTTGCAGTAAGACTTATACTCCAAACCCCTTGAAATAAGGGCCAACATTTCACAGCCTTCCTGATTACCTGCTGCACCTGCTAGCTTTCTGTGCTTCATGTACAAATACCCCAAACTGGTTAGTAAGGTTAGATCATGTGGGATCCAGAGGGAGCTAGCCAACTAGATACAAAATTGGCTCAAAGCTAGGAGATGGAGGGTGGTGGTAGACGGTTGCTTTTAGGACTGGAGACCTGTGATGAACTGTGTGCCACAAGAATCGGTGCTGGGTCCACTGCTTTTCAGCATTTATATAAATGATTTGGATCTGAATATAGGGGGTATGTTTAGTAAGTTTGCAGATGACACCAAAATAGGTAGTGCAGTTGACAGTGAAGAAGATTATCTAAGAGTACAATGGAACCTTGATCAGATGGACCAATGGGCCAAGGAGTGGCAGATGAAATTTAATTTAAATAAATGTAAAACGTTGCATTTTGTTAAGGCTAATTAAGGTGGGACTCATATAGTTCATTGTCAGACCCTAGAGAGTGTTGTCACCCCTGGGAGAGACCTAAGGGTGCTGGTGCATATTTCCTTGAAAGTGGAGTCACAGGTAGACAGGGTGGTGAAGATAGCATTTGGCACACTTGCCTTCATTAGTCAGACATTGAGCACAGGAGTTGAGATGTCATGTTGCACCTGTACGGTACATTGGTGAAGCCACTTTTAGAATACTGCATATGATTCTGGTCACCCTTCCATACGAAGGATGTTGTTAAATTTGAGAGGGTGCATAAAAGATTTACAAGGATGTTGCCATGACTGGAGTGTTTGAACTATAGGGAGAGGTTGAATAGGCTAGGGCTTTTCTCCCCTGGAGAATGAGGGGCTGAGGGTGACCTTATAGAGGTTTATAAAATCATGGGGGACATGGATAGGGTGAATAGCCAAAGTCTTTTTCCTAGGGCTGGAGAGTCCAAAACTAGAGGGCATAGGTTTAAGGTGAGGGGAGAAATATCTAAAAAGGATCTGAGAGGTAACTTTTGTGGGCAGAGAGTGGTGTGTGTATGGAACGAGCTGCCAGAGGAAGTGGTGGAGGCTGGTACAATTACAACATTTAAAAGGCATCTGGATAACAATATGAATAGGAATGAGTTAGAGGGATATGGGCCAAATGCTGGCAAATGGAACTAGGTCAGATTGAGATATCTTGTGGGTGTGGACAAGTTGAACTGAAGGGTCTGTTTCCCTGCTATATGACTCTAAGTCCTTTTGTGTTGCAGCTTTCTGCAGTTTTTCTCCATTTAAATAATAGACTGTTCTTTTGTTCTCCTTCCAAAATGAATAACTTCACATTTTTTTCAACATTATTCTCTTATTGCCAACTTTTTGCCTACTTATCTAACTTATCAATATCTCTCTGTAAACTGTTTGTATTCCTCTCACAACCTGCCCTTCTTTCTATTTTTGTGTTGTGTGCAAATTTGGCCACAGTACATTCTCTTCCTTCCTCCAAGTCATTAATATCTATTGTAAACAGTTACAGTCCCAAGACAGATTGCCATGGAACCTCACTGGTCACAGGTCATCAAACTGAAATGAACCTCTTATTCCTATTTGCTGTTTTCTCCCTATGAACCAATTCTCTATCCATGCCAACATACAACCTCCAACACCGTGGGCTCTTATGACTTTATCTTTTTGAGATATCTTGTCGAACGCCTTCTGGAAGTCCAAGTCGAACGCATCTATTGGTTCCCCTCTAACCACTCTGGCTGACACATCCTCAAAAACCTCTAATAAATTAGGCAAACATGATTTCCCATTCATGAAGCCACGCTGACAGCTTGATTAGATTATGATTTTAAAATATTGTGCTATTACTTCCTTAATAACTGATTCCAATACTTTTCTAACAAGAGATGTTAGGCTAGTTGGCATGTAGTGACCTTCCTTTTTTGCCTTTGTTCCCTTTTGAATAGGAGCATCACATTAGGAGTCTTCCAAACCTCTGGTACTCTTCCAGAATCCAATGATTTTTGAAAAATTATAACCAATGCATTCATTATCTCTGTAGCTTTCTGTTTTAAGATCCTAGGTTACAAACTATCAGGGCCAGATGTCTTAGTTGCCTTTAGCCCCATTAGTTTGTCTAATACTACATCTTTAGTGATGGTAATGGTACTTAATACCACCCTGTATCTTTAGTACTGATGAAATGTTCAAATTATCTTCCATTGCAAAGACTAATGCAAAATATCTGTTTAACTTCTCTGCCATTATTCCCCAAAACTGTCTCCCCAGATTCATTTTCTCAGGGTCCTATGTTCGCTTTCGCCTCTCTCTTCCTTTCTATATATTTAAAGAAGCTTTTAATGTCAGCTTTTATATTCCTTGCTTGTTTGCCCTTGCAGTTTATTTTCTCCATCTTTATTATCTTTTTAGTCCTCCTTTGCTGCATTCTGAATTTATCCCAGCCTTTGTGGCTCTCACTGACCTTGCCCTCTTCATATGCTTTTTCTTTGACCTTAATATTTACCTTGTCTTTCTTGGTTAGTATCTTTCCTCCTTATTGGGATGTATTTTTGCTAACAGTCATGAATTACCTTCTTAAATGTCTAGCGTTGCTTGCTTAGTATTATTCCTGCTAATCTATCCACCCAGTTCACTTTAGCTAACTCTAGCTCTATCCTCATTTCATTGTAATTCTCTTTATTTAAGTAAATCACAATTACTTCTGACCCATGTTTTTCATTCTCAAACTGAATATTAAATCCTATCATGTTATGATCACTATTTCCTAGGGGATCTTTTACTCTGAGGTCATTTATTAAACCTACCTCGTTACCCATTACTAGATCGAATATAACCTGCTCCCTGTTTGACTATATGACATATTGCTCTAGAAAATTATCCCTCATGCACGCTATATATTTGTTGTCGTAGCTACCGTTTCCAATTTGATTAACCCAATTAATATGAAGATCAGTGTCATCCATGATTGTTGCATTATCCTTTGTACATGCTCCTGTGATTGTTGATTTTATAGCCTTTTCCATGAAGTGATTACTGTTTGGGGTCTGTACACTACTCCTACCAATGTCCTCTTTCCCTCACTGTTTTTTACCTCCACCCAAATGGATTCTTCATTATCTGAGTGCAGATCATCTCTCAGAACCGTCCTCATTTTCTTTGCAACAACGTCCCTGCATGGTCCATGGCCACCATCCTTATTGACTTGCCATCAGCACAAGTCAGTATCAGCAAGTCACCAGCCTTGTCATATCATTATGCCCGTTCTCAGACCACACAGGTGTCACTTCAGCTTTACAACATTTTACTTTGGAGCTCAGGGCGAACTAAGTATTGCATGCTTCTGGCAAGTTGTGGCATGCAATGGCCAAAGTTACAGAGAATCAACAGCACAGAAGGGGACCTTCAGTCCATTGAAACGACACTGACCTAACTACACTGATCCTATTCACCAGCACTTGACCCAAACACTTGAACATTATGACATTTCAAATGTTCGTCCATGTACACGGTTGTGAAGTTCCCACCTTTACTATCCTCCCACCCATGCAGTCCAGATTCCAACCTGACTCCATCAGGGTGAAAAAGTTTTTCTTCAAATCCCCTTTAAATCTCCTGCCCTTCACCTTAAAATTATACCCCCTCTTTACTGACCTTTCAACTAAGGGGAACAGCTGCTTCCTATCCACTCTGTCAATGCCCCTCATAAAGTTATACACCTCAGTCAGATCCACCTTCTGGCAACCAATCAGGTCTTCTCTGCTCTAAAGGAAACAACAACAGTATGAGTAACGTCCCTCTAACTTTTCTTTCCACTGAGTGAAACTCCAAGGTCCATGCATGGAAGTAGCTTCTAGAAGCAGAAGACAACATGTCAGCACATCAATTTGTATGTGCAGAACCTTCCAGCAGTTGCACACTTAGAGTGGACGTTGAGTGTGAAGGCTTATTCCTGAGTTGCAGCATCTGAGTGGTTTACAGGTGGGCTTTAAATATGGTGCATTGGCATAGGACTCACCAGTGGTAAGCACTTTCTCCTCTCCAGCCACTCAATTCCCTTAGAACAATGCCCAAGATCTCAGCTGTAGAGGTAATTAAATGAAAAGCAGAAGGTTGCACATGAGAAGTTGCTCCAACTCATGTCAGACCAGATGCTATGACTCTCACTTGACAAAAGACTTTAACTGAAAATGGGAAAGTTCCATCCTCAGTGTCTGGCATTTTCTCATACCAAAGGCAGTTCAATGAAAGTGACTGAGCTCCCTGGCATAGCCCTGGTACACAATCTAATTCTCACTTGCATAGTCTTTCAGTTTGATAGGTAGCTTATTTCTCTTTGTTCCCTGACTGGTGTTTGCATCTGCCGAACGCTACACTTGCTTTAGTAATTCTTGCATATGTCTTGACTTCAACCTAGACATCTCAAGAGAGTGTGCAGCTGAAATAAGTGAATTGATCCATTGCTGACAGGTTCTGGTTGTGGTTTGAATCTATGGGCTCGAGGTAGAGCTTACCTCCTGCAGCCTTAACATTATTTCTGAGTTTGCCATTTTGATTGTAAGACCAGTACCATCCCATGCATTGCAGAACAAGTGCGTGTTACATTGCATTTCCCAGCTCTGAACCTGCAGCTAACTGTACGGTCATCAACAAAAGAGATCCCGAAGCATGTCCGTGGGGACCTGAGTCTTTGTCTGGAGTCATCTCAGGTTGAGCAGCTTCATATCCATATGGTATCTGATTTAGATGCCAGGATCACCGTCACTATTTTAATCACTTCACTATTTGTTGCTGTGCATTCAGTTGCCTGGGCTGTCAAATCTGGACTACCGTCCCTAATCCCTTCCACTTTAATTTCTTCCTGAAAGATGTTTCCTAAAGCCTACTTCTTTGATCAAGCTTGTGGTCATCTGCAGTGAGTATGCTTTAAAAGTATTTAGTTGGTTGTAAAGCAGTTTCAGATGTCTGGTGGTTGTGAAAACTTCTACATAAATGCAAATCTTTGTTTCTTCTTTGAATGCCTCAATTCTGTTCATTGTTTGCTCCTTTTAATGTTTTTAGATTTGGCAACTCACAACGTGCATAGTGGGACATGATCCATACCTTACCATTCCAAGTCATGATCCTTTCTACCATAAACATACGTAATCTGAAAAGAAGCAGCTTCAGTTAGAAAGTGACATTACTTAAGTTCTTAAATTATGGTTCTATTTTCCTACATTGAAACACTGCCTATATTTCAAAGTTCTTCACTTCAAAGTGATTGGGGGTGCCTGCTTACCACGAAAGACATTCAGATGCAAGTATTCCTTTTCTTTTTTAAACATTAAAGGCAAAAGTGTATTGGATTCTAAATTGAAATATCTGGAATTTTAAAAATCCTGTCCACAATTGGCGTGGAATGTACTGCTCCAATTAAACAGATGCTTCTGTTATCTGTCTCAGAAGATTTTTTCAAACCTTAGACATGCTACCAGTTCATACACTGATGTGTACATCTACAGTATGGGTGGGAAGCTATAGTTAATGACTATATGTTGAAGGCAATTAATGGTCATTTGTAGATTGGGCAACCTGGACTTGACCTCTGGTATCCTGGCACCATGGATCTTCTCTGATTATTCTTCCCAACAGGAACCCATGTCAAAGGCTTTGATTGATGGTTTCTCTGGGGGAGGGAGAATATCTCAAGGAACTGATTCTAATAGGGCCAAAAGAAAAGACAACTAAAGGACAAGTTTTTCAGATAAACTGATCGTATTACAATTTTATAAAGACGAATCATCGCAGCACAAGGATTTGCATTTCAATCCTTTGCGTGCAAGCCTAAACATCATTTTATTCCCTTTCTTTTGATCCTTGTGTCTCTATGTCCTTGACACAGCACTAACATAGACTGGCTACATTCATCTTGGGTGACGTAGAAAAAACATTTCTAGAAAAAGCAGTCCTCGCATGAAATGTGTCTACATTTTTAGTCTCTGTTAGTTTTCAGTAAAAAAGTAGAGTTGGATGCTAATGGTGACCATTGATTCAACAGTAACAAACAAACATTTCAATCATTCCTTTTAGCAAGCACGAGAACAGTGTAAGACACAGAAAGTAATGAAAGAAGATGTGTTTCAATTTATCATCGAATGAAAATTGTGTCTTTGATAGCTGTGCTTTTCACTGCACTGAGCTGAATTGAAATCTTTGAAGTCTAATTGTCCTGAGCAACAGTAAATTTGGCACATAATATTTGACCTACTAAGTACAGCATGCAAAAATATACAACCTGGTGAAGAAAATTCCATATTGAAGATAGGGAATGACACTGATGCAGATTTCACCATAGGGAATTGACTTCAGACACTGACTTGCCTTTAGTACAATTTGCACAGTTGAAGAATATTAGTAACTATCATTGATTTCTGTTGCACTTCTATTTTGGTCTGTCAGAATACCATCAAGAGGGAACTGGACTGAAACAGCCCGAATGCTTTTATTTCCTCTATACTTAATGTGAACATTTACTCATAAAAGCATCAGAATCAGGAAAACATTTCAATACTTGGCTCCACTAGGTTAAGTAAACATCCACATAATAGAAATGCAATAGAGCATTTAGAAAGATATGTAGATAAGAAAACAAAACACTACCAAAAAAAGGCTGTTAAAGTGATATTGCATTTTGACACCTTTATGGAATGGAGGAACAAAAATAAAGTGTGAATCTTAATAGAAGGAAAGTGTGACCTTTTGGGTTAAGTGCATGCTACCTTGTGCTTTTTGAAACGAACTTTGCTGCAAGGCTCTGCAAGGTTTCATGCCACAGCTTACCAAATTCACTATAGTAATTGCTGACCTTGTCCCGATGGCTTGCTTTATGTCCAATTTCTTTGTGAAGGAGTGCTAGCATCTGGAAGCTGCCCTGCTTGGTTTTGGAGACTATGAGGAACAGTGGCAGAAAAGGGGAAGTTAACACTGCGATTGTCTGACAGGAACCTGGAGGTCCTAATCGATGGCGTGGTGCAGTGAAGACGAGCCCTCTCCCTTGAGGACTGTCAGAGGAGACCAGCCTGCTAGCCGGGTCAGTGATGCCTCAAGAGTGAGGAGGACCAGGCTATAGAACCGAAAGAAGGTCAATGACCTTCTCCACTCTGGCTGAATAAATGCCACACTCTGCTCTCTAGTACCTCATGCTCACTCTATCCTTTCCACCGAGTAGCAGCCCCTTCCCACCGAGACTCATGCTCTGACATTCCCTCTGTTGCCTGCAGCACCTTCCGTCTTGTTACCATATCCTTTCACAAATTTAACCTGGCATGTCTTCATCACTCCTTCGGAATGTTTCAAAACATTTTTCCCCATATGTACTAGCACTAACAGCCATGCCATGCTCTTGAGTCTTACTTAATCAGTAGTGGCTTGCTCTCTCATTACAAAGGAAGATGTTTCATTAACAGGATGAAGCAATGCTGGACAGGTGATTGGCAGGGTTGGGGTGGGGCTGGCATTGCCCGATATTCATGTGGTCTCTCCCATCTAACGACAGAATCCTTTCCTTCACAGGAGAAGTCTCCTTTGGGGATGCAGAGGCATCTATGCCCAATAACCTGCGGAAGATCTACTTGTCAATCCACTGCGATGCTCACATTTACCAGCCAGTCAGTGTCATACATCACACACCAAGTCTAACCAACAGCAGTGACACCTTTTATATTGTGTCTTGCAGGTGGACACAGCTTCCCAGGTACGTCTGTGGAAAACAGTCCTTCTGCCCCCAGAAGACACATATTCAATCTCTGAGGATGACAATGTCAAGGCATCAGAGGAGGCATTGTCAAGGCTGGTTCCTGCACCCCCTCCAGTTGCAGATAGCATGTTGTGATCAATAGATACACAAAGTGTGGGAATGCAGGCTAATCAGTAATGCACAGCAACAGCTCCTTGGATGGGAGAAATGCCACAGACCGCTGGGACTCAGAAGACTGCCAGAGACCAGGCATCTGCCCAGCCCCTGGCAGGAGAGGACCCTGTGCTCTCAGCACTGAGGGGCTTCTGCTGCATGCACAAGATGGGTCAGGAACATCAGGCAGTAGAAATGCAATGACCTCATTGCCCAGAAGCTGCAGCAGCACTGCGAGTCATGCAACTATCTGACTGCCCCCACAAACAGGTTGGCAAAAATCTGGAATTAAAAGTCTAATGATGACTGTGAATCTATTGTTGATTGTTGGAAAAACCCATCTCGTTCACTAATGGCGTTTAGAGAAGGAAACTGCTAATCTTACCTGGTCTGGCCTATGTGTAACTCAAGAACCACAGTGATGCAGTTGACTCTTAACTGCCCTCTAGACAATTAGGGATGGGCAATAAATGCTGCCTAGTTGGTGAAGCCCTCATTCCGTGAATAAATAACAAAAAGGCAACTAACTGGGCAGCATGAGGGCACTGTTGTTAACACTGCTACGTTACAGCGCCAAAGACCTAGGTTCGATTCCACCCTTGGTGACTGTCTGTGTGGAGTTTGTACGTTCTCCCCGTGTCTGCCAGCATTTCTGCTGGGTGTGCTAATTTTCTCCCACAGTCCAAAGATATGCAGGTTAGGTGGATTGGTCATGCGAAATTGCCCTATAGTGTCCAGAGATGTGCAGGCTATGTGGATTAGCCATGGGAAATGTAGGGTAACGGGGGATGGGGTGGGTTGGTGTGCGTCTGGGTGAGATACTCTTCGGAGGGTCAGTGTGAACTCAATGGACTGAATGGCCTGCTCAACATTGTAGGGTTTCTATGATTCAAGATTCTAGAACCTTGCCATTCCACTTGTAAAAAGAGTAAAAGATGTAGCAAGATAATCTTGTTGTTGAGATGGGTCCCACTGAATTCTTGTCCGATTCTGCCATACCCCGTGTCGTAGCCCACATCACTCAGTTCTAACTGTTCTAAGAATTCAAGCCTTAAAAAAAATTACATTAAGAAATATTTACAAGTGAACACAACAGTGACTGAGGTTCCTTATTTATCCACCTGAAAATTTTAACCGAAGGACTAAAAATCATGGGCTAGGGGTGTAGAATTTCCCTGTATATGTACCTTGACCGTTAAATTGGACAGCCTTGGCCAGTTTGTGAACATTGGTGATTTAAGTTGCAATAAACTTCTTTATTGCCAGTTTAACATGGTATTGTCCTTAAGAGTACTGTCAGAATTTCTGGCTGTTTTCCGATCTTCAGTACTGAAAAGTACTTTTCCAGATGTCTTTTAACTCTTTTGTTTGAAGCCCTGAGATGATGCACAGAAAAAACGTGAAACACCAAAAGTGCTTACCCTCCCAATAATTTTTGATGATCATGTGTTGCAACCTAATGAGTGTCGAGCTAATAATAAAATAGGAAAGAGAAGATGAGAAAGGGAATTATAGTTTGCAAGAAAGAAGTATGGACCGAAAAAGGTCACTTAAATAAACAAACAACTCAAAAGGGCCTTTAACTGGTTAAACACCCTAAAGTCCATAGGAAGATCATCAAAGATCAACATAATGTCAAGTTACTAATATAAGGCAGATCATCAAAAACTTGATTTGAGATACAATTTCAAGGAGGTGCTAGAAAGACGGAATTGTTTCAAGAAGGAATTTCAGAGCACAGGGCCGAATTGGTACTTTAAATGGATATGAGCTGTCAACTGAAAATGGCAGCAAGTACATACCTGATCCCATTTACACTGATGTTGCAGTGGCCACCTATTCTTGTTGCAGATTTTAGAGTGAAATTACTCTACATGGGCCTGTATCACATCACCAAGTCACCCTTTATTTATATGTGCGTAGTACTTGACACTGGTCCGGCTTCCTCAGAGCCAGCTCCCGGGGTGAGCAGAACCTCTGACTCTCTTGTTTATATCTGTCAGCCAGGGCTCCCTGATTGGACCAGGTTAACAGCCCCAACCAGGGAACTCATATTCCATGAGGTCTGCCTGGCTGACCTCGTTACAATCACTACAAGGTACTTAACTGTTTCAAAAGGAGGTCCTCTTTAAAACACACATCATTTTAATATAACAGAAATAAAACTTCAATTACATTTTGAACTGCCAATTAGCAAAGATTGTTTTGTGCACACTCCAACAATTTGTTCTGATATTTTGAAGCCTAGTAATGCCATTTAGGAACCATTAAAGGTAATTCAAGAAAAAAAGCCTGTAATTTTTTTCACCTTTTAGTTTTGTGGAGCCAGTAGCAGTAGGAGTGTATGTCCTGACCACTTCCAGCCCAGGCATAACACCCTATAACCGCTCTCACAGGTTTATCTCTCTTCATTTAAGGCTGGCTCTTAAACATATGTAAATGAAATCCCGCCCTCCTGAACTAGTGAGAAGTATCAGGCACATTCCAGTTACCAGCCATCAATTTACAGAAGTAACTAAAATTAAGCTGCATTGACTCCTCCCTGGGGTTCAGATCCAGGGTATTGGAAGCTCTCCAGGATTGAGCCAAATTAACTATTTTTCACGTGTGAGCTTAAAGCTATTGGTAGGCTAAATGTCAATGAAGACATCCCAGCCTAGCGCAAATCTGTTCTGTCCAATGCTCACACAAGTACACCTTTTTGTATGTGTCACAGGATTGTGATGAGCAATTGGAATCCTGCCTGATCCACAGACATTTTCAGTCACCATGTACTGGAGATGAAACTTAAAGTTTGTTATACTATGTGATTGAATTCCATAGTTTTTCAAATCTAGATTATTGCAGTAGCACCTTCTCTTTGATCTTAATGCAAATGTGCATTTGCTATGTTATGCATATTGGGCTATGGAGGACAGTTAACAGTCGTCATCAATATTGGCTTGTCAGGAGCATGTTGTAGTCAGGAGGGAATTTTCTCATTCCCAGCTGCTTGTGAGCCAGAAATTAACCTCAGCTATGTTCTGGTCTTGACAATAAAAAGTGAACTGTACAGTTTAATCCTTCACTGGCTCCCTACCAGGTGCATTAAAACTTGTGCAGACTGAGAAAAACCACAAGGGGAACCAAAATATTCAGCTAAGCTGTACAAAAATTTGAACAAGAAAGATCTCCTCGCAATTTTGACTGTTGTGTGATCAAATACCTGGATTCCAGTCTTTACCGAAGGTAAGGCTCCAACTCCTCAAAGAGGGAGTAACATTTCAAAGAAATCAGTTGGCCTGTATGATACACTGGCTTGCTTTGTTCTACCTGATCACTATCGGTTTTTAAATTAGAAATTGTACAGCTGACTGATCCTAATAAACAAATACTCAGCATACCATAAAGACATCACCAGAGGTGCAGGCACAGATCAGAATGTTAAGGGAGCTAAGAAATTAAGTATATGGAAATCACCTTTCTGAAAATTCCTCATTAAAAATGGCTTTTTCAAAAATTGTGTTAGAACAGGATTCATTTCCAGATATTGGCCCTGAAGTTTTTGTTGCTTTGACATAAATTGACTGCCCTGTTCAAGGTGTACTTCAGTTTATGATGTATTATTGGCCTAATATATTTAAACTCCCATGAACTTGAGGAATGAGTGGCCATTCATCTTGCCAAGGCATGAGTTAGGGTTAGAAGTTGTCTTGAACCAGTCAAAGTACTTGCGCCAAGTCTTCAGAATCCCATAACTTTGTGACTTTGTGATCCCATGAATTTAAGATTCAGATCAGATTGCATTAGAGTCCTTCACAAGTTTTATAAACTCCTGACAGGTAACTTAGACTTTGTGTCTAAAATGGATAATTACAAATCAGCAGTTTTATTAAAATCTCTCTGAATTTTTATTACTATTGAGTAAACTTGGGAGAGCTGTATGATGGGCTGCTGACTAAGTTAAAATAACTTCAGCAGTTCCATGGAAGTTCATTAGCTAACAGGCAGTTTTTTAAAAAAAGTGCATTCATTAAACCTGTACACTCTATGCTATAATATATCTGAACTGAATGCACTTTTGAATATCTTCATAAATATGATTGATGAAACAGCCTCAGAGGTTGTCTGCTTAAAGTACACATTTCATTTCTTTAAAATCTCCAACCTGAACACTACTGTTTGTCATTTTGTTCTACTCTTTCGTGAAACAATTGGAATGGTAACTCCATAACTTTTCATCCATTGCACAAAATATTATTTTCTTTAGTACCAGACCCCTTTACTTTCCATCCTCCGTTAGGTTTATCAGTCACATTATCCTACACACTGATCCCTGAGGACTGTAAATGTCACTCCATAGTAATCATTGCAGGATATTGCATAGAACAAGGTGAGAAAAGATCCTTTTATCTGTCCCTATAATGAATTTCCACTCCAACCTTTTTCACACAAAGGGTGGTGCATATTTGGAACAAGCTGCCAAAGGAAGTGGTGGATGTGGGTACAATACAATGTTTAAAAGGCACCTGGATTGGCACATGAATAGGAAGTGTTTAGAGGGGTATGGGCCAAATGCTGGGAAATGGGACTAAATGAGTTTAGGATATCTCGTTGGCATGGACAAGTTGGACCGAAGAGTCTGTTTCCGTGCTGTATAACATGATGAGTCTATGACTCCATGACCACCTCTGAGCACCTTCTTGCTGCCAGCTTTATTGTGTGGAGAAAATCACATTTTGCAATATACTGGAATATAAAATGAAAATCATTCTAGGCTTGGTATCCTAGGTATTCTAGCAGGTTATCTAGTGTGAAGGTGCTGACAGTACATTGACAGCATAGATGCCACCATAAAGTGAGGAGCTGACTAGCCTGCTCTCGAATCAAAGTAAAGACATTTATCAGTGAATGCCACATGGGCCCAGAATGTTCATGTGACACCTTCATGATGGCAGAGGCAGGCAAATGTAGGTCAGTGATTGAGCGATGTGTCTGCTGTGCACCGACACTGGATGATCAGTCAGCTGAGCAAGGAAGATGAGTTGAGACTTCAAATATTGTTGTGCTTTTCTCCAGCTTGTATTTGGTACAAGCTTACCCCAGCTCATGACCCTGCTGAACAAAGATCACAGGAGAAGGGAAGATTCTGTCCTGTGCAAGAGATGGTTGATTACAGTGTGTGCTGGTGGAACATGGCTGATTATATTGTGTACTGAGGGAGAGAGGCTGTTAACAGTGTGTACTGGGGGAGAGTGGCTGATTCCAGTGTGTGCTGGGGGACAGAGACTGTTAACAGTGTGTACTGGGGGAGAGTGGCTGATTCCAGTGTGTGCTGGGGGACAGAGACTGTTAACAGTGTGTACTGGGGGAGAGAGGCTGTTAACAGTGTGTACTGGTGGAGTGTGGCTGATTCCAGTGTGCACTGGAGGAGAGAGGCACATGACAGTGTTTACTGGGAGAGAATTTTGGATGACTGTGTGTACTGGAGTGAGACAGGCTGATTACAGTGAGAACTATAGGAGGGCTCTGATGACAGTTTGTATTGAGAAAGGGGCTGATGAAAGTATTTATTAGGTGAACGGCTGATTTTAAAGTGTATTGGGGAGAGGGGTTGATTATGTGTGTAATGGAGGAGAGTGATGACTGCAAAGTGGACTGGAGGAAAGTAGGGGGGATAGAGAAACATTCCATTTTCTTCATGTAACGTAACTCTGTATTGGTTGGAACATGGCTCCATATTCAGTTGTAGTGCTCACCGTGTGAATTTGATACATTTTAATTTGAAGGTTCATTATTATCAAGCAGAAACTACAGTGAATCCACAACCTCAAGGACAACAAATATAAATTTATGCTTTGAAACCCTCAGCAGAAAATTAAAAGTCTGTTTGACTAGTCTCACTTTAATGTTAATGTTAACAAGATAGCATTTATGGATCTTTAGTGTAATGTTGCTGTAGGTCAGGAATGCTACGTACAAGTGTGAATGTCATTTGTGTCCAACACTTAGAGTCATAGAGTTGTACAGCATGGAAACAGACCCTTCAGTCCAACTCATCCATGCCGACCAGATATCCTAAATTAATCTTATCCCAATTTCCAGCATTTGGCCCATATCCCTCTAAACACTTGCTCTTCATGTACCCATCCAGATGCTTTTTAATGTTGTAATTGTACAAGCCTCCATCATTTTCTCTGTCAGCTCATTTCATACACGCACCACCCTCTGCTTTGAAATTATTGCCCCTTAGATCCCTTTTAACTCTTTCTCCTCTCACCTTAAACCTACGCCCTCTAGTTTTGGACTGCCTTACCCTGGGGAAAAGATCTTGGCTGTTCATCCTATCCATGCCTCTCATGATTTTGTAAACATCTATATGCTCACCTCTCAGCCTCCGCCTATTCAGCCTCTCCCTATAGCTCAAACCCTCCAACCCTGGCAACATCCTTGTAAATCTTTTCTGAACGCTTTCATGTTTCACAACATCCTTCCTATAGCACGGGGACCAGAATTGCATGCAGTTTTCCATAAGCGACCTAACCGATGTTCCTGCTTAGGTCCAGAAAGTTAAACAGTTAAGCTGAGCAATGGACTGTTCAGTACATAAAGGAATAACAACCTTACAAGTACACTGAGTGCAGATTTTCTCCTTTAACTGATGTATTACATGTTGATCTATCATAAACAAACTTTAATTTTACACTGAAGGTTACTATCTTGCTTTATTTTACTTTTGTGGTGGATGTGGTAACATTATTTTGCAAGTGCTAAAATGGGGTCACGTTGGAAAGCAGTTTGGGAAACATTGAGTTGGTTGCCTCTATGTGACCTTCAGCTGAGGCGGCTGTGCGACAGCTGGGGTCACAGACTTCTCCATGATTAGTGTCAATATCACTTCACAATTGACTGATGGAAGACACACTTGTTGTGACGGACGAAGAAGCAGTCAGCTTTTCTGTTCTTTGGAGCCTCCTGGCTTTCTGAAGTGCTTTGTGAGTGAGCTCTTGTATTAACTGCTTGAGTACTTTCAATGGATTTATACACTGTGCTGCCTGGAACTCTCAGCTGCTGGGCTGAGAAGAGAGTGCTCATATCATGCGTTATGCTCATACCATAATCCTGTGTTTTGGGATTGTTGCAAAAGTTAAAAAGGATCATAAAGAAGGATATGCATTTGCCTTGCACTATGCAGGGTCTCAGAACAATACAGCCAATAAAGTTACCTCCATCTGTTCAACACTGCATTAGCTTACACTGCCTTGTTATTCTTCAAGACGAGACACTCAAATAATATGTTTCTGGGAAAATGTCATTTTGAAAAAATAAGACACTAACATAATAAAATACATTGTGCTCTGTGAATCTATTAGTTGGTTGGCTGGAAGCTTACATTCTCATAGTTCCATGGCTGAGGAAGGGTACCAGCCTCCTGAACTGTAAAATCACAATTGTTGTAAATTTCTAACAGAATAACTCTAAACACATGACAAATTGAGGACTTTTACACTCCAACCGTTACTGTGACTTTAAAGCGTCTATCTCTTGATCACAGTTTGGTTTAAGGTGTAAAGTAGCAGATTTGCATCAAGCTGGAGGAAAGCCCTTGATGCAAATCTTCTGCCAATTATTGCAGACAAGTTGTGTCTATACCTATATGTGCCTGGAAGGAAATCAGTTCTGTTAGTACGCAAATTGGCAGCTCTCAGTTTAAAGTTACAGTACATTCAGTTTGGTCATTCCAGGACCCAAATGCAGTCTCCATAGCACTGTTGGTATGAAGAAGTATCTGTCTGCTTACTGAACGGAGCTTTATTGGTGTTTGATGTATCTTTTCAGTGGAATGCTAGGGACTTTGAAGAGACTCCTGGTGTCTGTGATTTGTTTATTCTGATAAACAGCAGGGGAGCAGTTTAAGTAACTGCCTTAGCATGATGTGCTTGTTTATACTAGGACCTGCCGCAAAGTAGATGATAGGAGCTGAAACCTCCAGTGCACTCAGTTAGCAGACAGTATCTTTTATGTTAATCCATGTGGTCTGTTTTTCAAACTAAAATCCATACTGAAAAATTAATTTGTAAATTCTTGAAGTTACAGCATTCCTTTCAAAGTGTTTTTTGAGGTGCTAGTTGTCCATTATCACCATTGGAGGGAGGTATGAACACAGTCCCAGTTTTTAGCATCAAGTTTTGAAATGAAATAGTTAAAGGCTTCACCAGCAGTTTCGAGGGTAAATGTCATTCGATGGCTTTCTGTTATTTTTTAAGTTGATTGATTTTTTCAAGGATAGTTAGTATCAAAGACATTGCCCATTCCACATAGGGCAGTAACAGACTTGATTCTGTGCCAGATCTCAAACAGGCTGATAGTAATGGACTTGCAGTCCTATCCCATTGTAAATTCACAGCAGAAGCCATGGTGTGATGACCCTCAAATAACCCAGGATGCTACCTGGAGAAGAAGAGGGATGATTGGGACAATGGCTGGTACAGTTCTCAATCACATTGTACAAGAGAGAGGGCAAAAAGCAGCTTAGTTCCCATTCTTGATAACATTACTCAGAGTTCCCTCCTGGAAACATTGGATAGACATGGAGTGGGGATAAGCTATTGACTGTCCACGTTTACACATGAATGTTGACTGCTTGAGTACAGCATTAGACAATTATTTAGGAGCAGATTACTGCAGATATTGGAATCTGTACTGAAAGCAACACATTCTGGAGATCACAGTGGGTCGTCAGGCAGCATCCATGGAGAGAGAGCAAGCTAACGTTTTGAGTCGGGATGATCCTTCATTAGAGCTGAAGTGAAGTGTGGAGGGGGCAGCATTTATGCTACAGCTGGGGGTGGTGGGGTGTAGAGTCGGTGGGGGTGGAAAGATTTTGAAAGTTCAGATAAGTGATCAGAACGTGAGAATGCTGTAATTTCCAGATGCTGTAATGCTGTAATGTCATTTTCATTAGAGGATTATTGCTGTTCACAGAGTCAAAACTCAGACAAGGTTAGTAACTTTGGCAGAGGAATAAAAATTTAAGAAAATGTAACAAAAACACTCTGGTAATAACTAAAGAATAGCATGGTATATCCTTTCCAAACATGTTGTTTTTGGATTTAACTTAATCTGATGAAAATCAACATTTCAAATACTGGAAATAGATCTGTAATGGATCATCCTATATATTCGCAAACTGAGGAGGTAATTAGATAGCCCATCTCACACAGGACCTCATTCCTTCTGCTGTGAGGCAATTTTAAGTTTCAATATCTAGATGAATGAAATATAAGCAGGATAGATGCAGAAAACATGTTTCTGATAGTGGGAGAGTCCAGAATCAGGGATTACAATCTAAGGGTACAGAGTAAACCATTTACAACTGAGATGAGGTTAAATATCTTCACTCAGAGAGTACTAAGCCCATGGAATTAATTACCACAGAAGGTAGTCGAAGCTAAAATATTGTGTGATTTCAAGAAGGAATTAGATATTGGACTTGGGGCTAAAGGGATCAAAGGGTATGGGGGAAAAGCAGTAACAGATTATTGAGGTAGATGATCAACTATGATCATAATGAACAGCAAAGCAGGCTTGAAGGGCTGAATGGCCTGCTTCTGCTCCTATTTTCTATGTTTCTATGTTGATCGAGTGATATAAGCGGTTTAGTGACAGTGCAAGTGGTGTACCCTTGACTCCACACCCTTCCTAGTCCACTGTTATAGATTGAGCCAAATAGTTTGGAATCATAGCATTTGACTCAAACTCAAGAGGGCTTCCAATCCTCCGTGATGTCCATCACCAAGACTGCGTATATTCATCTTTGCAAAGTTGACTGCTTTTATGCCTATCTCAGACAATTTGCTGCTAAAAGTATCAGCCACGGCTTATTTGCAACATTTACACCTTTCTGTCAAAAGGTTGTGGATTCAAGCTCAACTTCAAAGACTTGAGCACAAAATACAGGCTGATCCTCCTGTGTAAGGCTGCACTGCCAGAGATTCCATCTTTTAGGTGAGATGTAAAACTGAGGTGCTGTCTATTTAGTTTGATGTTAAAAATCCCACACATTGCATACACTTGTGATTGCTAAAATCTGCTACGATCCACAGTATTTCTACTTTCAGTGTCTAGATTGATTAACTTTGATTTCACACGGACAGAGAAATGGAACATTTGGAAATGAGATTTGGTTTTGCTTTAGGCAAATTAACCCAAAGTACATGCAAAGACAGAAGGGTTGAAGCTCTCTCAAAATTTGATCTTATCATTCATTTTAATAATTTTGCTGAAATACTGATACATGTAGTTGCTTCTTGAAGCAGTTTGTCCACTTTGAGCCCCTTATTTACTTCTGGAATCTAAAGCCAACTTTAGGTGGCCACTTGAGATGCCAGAAAATTGACCTTGGGAAATAGGAAGTTACCTCTTAAATTTGTTCTTTTTTGCCTGTTTCCCGCAGAGGAAAGAAGGGCTAATTGTCTCGCTGAAGGATCTCTTACAATTTCACTCTTCCCCCTTCCCATTTATCTCTCTGCACAAATCACATGCATGAAAACAGGACGCCATCAATAAATTATGAAATTTTTGTAATTACTAGCAGAATTTGTAAAACAACAGAATTTACACAACAAGCTGACACAATGGAGAAAATTTTTATAAGTATGGTCTCCATTCATATGGCCGGGGTGAATTTGGGTCAACATTGCAAAGTCAAAATAGTGCCCAAAAGATTTTTCATCTGTTGGAGTTTGGATATGTTTCAAGCTATGAATTGGGTGCTTGTGTCTTTTGTGGTTTTGTGCTTGCTGTGCACTCTTGTCATTTGAGGTTATTCAATAGAAGTGCTGCAACATTAACCTTTATCTAAGAGTATATTTACCAGTTATACCACAGCCTCAGAATATTTATTACTTGTAGGAAAAGTCATTGGAATTGAAGGAACAGGCTATCATACAGTAAGTAACGAGTAGGATAGATAATCAATTGATGGCACAACTACTTATTTGCTTCAGTGAAACTCTTTTTCCAAAATTATCTGGAGACGGGAAACAGGGAAAAGTCAGCCTGATCAGAGCGGGTCTTTGATATTTTTAACTCCAGCTATTTTACGGCAAGATTTCTGAATATTTCAACTTGCACCCTCATCTAAACTGTCTAGCATTGTGGGCAAGGTCAGAAATCAGACAGCACCAGGTTATAGACCAACAGGTTTATTCGAAATCACAAGCTTTTGGAGCGTAGCCCCTTTATCAGGTGATTTCACCTGGTGTCATCTGATTTCTGACCTTATCCACCCGAGTCCAACACCAGCATTGTCATGTCAACTGTGGCATTGCTCAAAACACACAACTCGCTGGATAGAATTTTCCTACTGCTTTCTGTCAACAAGGTAAAAGATTTTGGCTGAAATGGAACTTCAGAGTGTTGGAGGTAGCATTATCATCAAGCTGATCTTTCTCTAAAACTCTATGTTGACCCAATTTGCAACGATAGTAACACTCAAATGAGTAGAGATGTTTTTTAAACATTTATTTCCAAAATTTGTTGTTTTTAGAAAAAGAAGATTGCTACAGAAATATACTGCAAATGTAAATTCAGTGACTTTCAAAGTCCTGTGAGAAACCCACAGAACGTCAGAGGTGTGTAGTTTCAGGGAAACCTCAGACAGTATGAATTAATAAGAAAGGATAACGTAGGGGCTGACTATTGTCCTCCCCCCACCCCCAACCCCTGAGCAGGAAGCCCAATGTCTGTTCTACTCTCCAGACCCATACTAAAAGCTGGCTGCGACATTAGTCTACGTGTGTTGTTGACCAGATGTCTTATTGTAAACAACAAATGATGGAGAACACAACAGGTCAGACCACATCCATAGAGAGAGAGCAAGCTAACGTTTTGCGTGTACGTGACTTCAGAGGTGATAAAGAGTCACCTAGACTCGAAACGTTAGCTTGCTCTTTCTCCATGGATGCTGCCTGATCTGCTGTGATCTCCAACATTTATTGTTTTCAGTACAGATTTCAGCATCTGTAGTAATTTGCTCCTAAGTCTATTGTAAAGATGGCATATTTTGAGTTTGAGATAGTAAGAACTGCTGATGCTGGAGTCACAGATAACACAGTGTGGAGCTGGAGGGACACAACAGGCCTGGTAGCATCAGAGGAGCAGGAAAGTTGATGTTTCGGATCAGGACCTTCCTTCAGAAAATTTTTAGTTTTCTGTGTTTTGATTGTGGACTGGAAAGGGAAAAAGAATGGTTGGAAATTTGTTGAAGGATTATTGCATTTTTTAAAAGCAAGTTACTTAACACTCATTGAAAGTGTCATTTATACAGCAGTTGGTTCAAGCAGTGGACAAAGCCTAGTTCTAGATGCACTGTAGCCAAGTATCTCTGAATGAATGGAGGTTTGGTCAATAGTAAGTACCTGATTGGTCTGTGAAATGCTGACCAGTTGTCAATGACAAAGGCCTCATGTCTGCCAGCAACAATATAATCGGCTCCCACATAACTGAATGACTTTGGGGCATGAATGTTCAGGGCAGAAGCCATCAGATTTATGGATGAGAAGGAGCTATTTTACTCTTTGCAATAAAAAGCATCACTAGTGTGAAGATAGCCTGTTTATTTCCATTTTCCAGTTACCATAAGCTGTGACTTTAATCATTAAGTCAGAGTCTGTATAAGTGTAAACAAATTATCCTGTGCCTCTTGTCACTCAACTGATCCAAATGCAGTTGAACCTTGATTTTCTTTGTCTTTGCCCTTTTCTTCCCTACGTTGGCTGCAACATTTCATGATTTGTTGATGGGAATTTGTTTAACCAGCAAAACAGATTATCTGGTCAATATGCCATTGATGTTCGTAACATCTTTCTCTGTTCAACTTGGCTGTCACATTTCCTACATTAGTGATGACATTTCTAAAGTTCTTTATTGGATGCAAAGTACATTGAGATGTTTTGGGGTAGTGAAAGGTGCTATAAAAATGCAACCCCTTCTTTCATTCTTCCTTTTCTGCAGGTATCAATTCCCTGGCCATAGAAGATTTCCAGCAATGTGGCTGTGTACCATGTCCGTGATGCTCACCCAGAGGTGGGGCACCACTTCAGGACACTACTCTTCTTCCACTTCAAATCAGACCAGCTCATGATTAAAGATATTTTCTAATCAACCTGCTCATAGAGGTTATTACTTTCCTCCAGAATTGGTGGGACTTGAACCTGGGCCCTCTGGCTCAGAATTATAGGCAGATTATTTTCTGTGTTCTGACATTTATTCTCCCATTTACTTTTGGTGATGATATAATCTGCAACATTTATCCCTAATCACTGCTTGGCAAGGTGAATATAGTTAAAATTAATGTCCTCCTTTGGTTGTTGTACCTCTCTCTTTGGGTCTTCATGGATTCAACTTTGACAGAAATTTATAGAGATCATGCTACAATGAACATCAGAGGTCACTTATATTGGAGTTTTATTAGCAAGGGTCTTAATGTTTATGAAGAGAAATTTTGGTTCAAATCTTCTGACCTTTGGATAGTTGGAAAGTGGGCATTTGACCCAAGATGCATATCAGGACCCTGTGAAGTCTTGATGTGCTGATGTATGTGGGAAATGCCAAGAAAGTTGCAAATTCTGATGGAAAATCCCTCTGTTGCTGGAACCTTTTAAAATGTCTCTGAATCGGACTTAAGTTAGAAACTTGGAACAGTTCTGAAGTACCTACCTGAACAGTTATGCACAAAATGTTAAACAACTGCTAGACCTAGTCTAACTTCTGGTTAACTCCAGAACAGGCACCCTTAAACACTGACATTAACCCATAGGTACCCTGATTCCTAACTACCACCTTAATCTCCAAGTACCACCTTGTACCCAAAAACTTTAGCTACCCCGCTTAAGTGACTTGACCACCCCAATCACCAGAGCACTCCCTTGAAAGCCTAACTACCTCCCCATTCAACCCAACCACCCCTTCCAGTTGAGACCTTCTTGCCCTACCTGACTACCCCATAAACATCCAGTTACACCCAACCATGATGCATCTATCCTCCAGAACATGCTAACTTGCCCCAGCCCACTCCCGTCCTGACCTACCTATTTGTCCCAACCCACCTCTGCCTCGTGATAAGCCAACTATCCCAAAATGACAAACCTTCCCTGACCCCCAGACCAATCTGTCTACCTCTCACCACCTGCCTACAGGTCCGTGACTAGATGTGACTAGCCCCCGATCTGGCTATCCGCTCCTGATCTGATCCAGTTATCTGCTGACTAACCTACTCACGCTGACCAACAATTCCACCTACTCACCCTACCAACTTAGCCACTCATTCACTTAAGCATCGTACCCTTCTACACATATCACCCACTAACCCAACTCATCTACCCACTCATCCTATCCATCTGCTCATTCATCCACCATTTGTAAACAAAATAAACTGGACATTTGCACTTACCGTACAGCCATTAGTTCCAATAAACAAAAATTGTGTTTGCATTGCACCCCCTACCCCCACCATAACTCTGCTCCCATTGGATTGAGTTCTCCAAGATCTACTGCGCTACATGTTTTTGGAAAGTCAGCCCCAGAAGACCCCAAAACAAATACAGAGAGAAATTCTTTAAGTGGAGTGAATATCCAATGATATTTGTTACTCCTCAGCAGATCCAGGCCGTTATCTTTGATTTTCAGGAATCTCTTTATGCCATATTAATTCACTCATTACCAGATCATATTGTATTATATTTATTTGAAGTATATTCAGATAACATCTTAATGAGTAAGAGCTATCAACATGCGCTCAGTGGATTTGTTTTACTGAGGAAAGCTACAACATTGGTGTTTACAATAAATCTATACCATGTCATTCTGAACTTCCTCCACTATTAATAACATTGTTTCCTTACTTACTGGCAAGGATCATCTATAACTGGCAAATTCCTGTACGTTTAGCAAGATATTTTTAGTGTGTATTGTCTATAGTCAGCCAACATTTCTTCACAGGTCCTGTGAAATTTAATTGATCTTTGACCCTTTCCTTCTGTTTAAGCTACTAAATTAATCATATCCTTTAGCACAGAATAATTCATACATGGCTTGTTTTTACCCATGTGCAGTTAGTCTGCCATTCAATTTTGTTAGAAACCAATTAGTCCATTGGAGGGGATTTTTCCCAATTCTGGACAGATTGCTGTTTTAACCAGTGGGTCAAATTGTAGGCCTTATAATTAACAAAAAAGAACATCAGCAGCTTCTGTTGTATTGACCTCGACTGGACTAATTAAAAGCGTTGTAAAGTCACATGGTTTAAAATTTTTGTGCTAATGCATTAGTGTATACATGACAGTAAATGCAACGTGTCGTTTCATGCTGATAGTGCTTCAGAAATGCTTTTACAAAAGTCACTTTGTTCATTAAGATCACAAGCATTAGTACAGAGGAGGGAAGTTATTCACTCCATCTGGCTTATCTGTCCATGGAAAGCTCTAGCTGCCTCTTGAATGATTCCAGAATTGTTACCTCGACTCCTCCACTCAAGAGATTATTTCAGATATTGAGTACGCTGTGTGAAGAATTCCAATTTGACGTGAATTCAAATAATTTGTTAGTTTTAGTTACTAAGTTTAGAGTAGGTGGGAAACAAGACAAAATTCATCTTCAAGTAAGTATCTGCTGATTAGTCAGTCATTGCCATTTTTAAAAATTGATTCTCAAAATGGTTTTGATACAAGTATATAAATAATCTAATGATCATTCAAGGTTTACTTGTTATACTTACACGTTTTATAGCCACATATATAAATGAGAAGTCCCTGACCTGCAATTCTTCTTCAGCTTTGTTAGCATTTTTAAAACTGTTTATCTGAACTAGGATGATTAATTTCAGATTGTGACATGTTGCAACAGTGTACTTGAGTGATTTGGAATAGAATAACGAGCAGTGTAATTACTTTCAGCAGCCTACAACACTAACCCAGACAAAAAATTAACTATATTACAATCATCATAATTTGTGTGTTCATTGAAATGGCGCTGTTTTGCCATGAGAAGGGGAAAAGATGGGGAATAAATGGAAAGCCATCATTCTAGATATAGCAAAGAACACAGATAAAATACTCTGCAGAGACAGGGTAGAGTGAATGGTGGACATATGTAAAGGTAAAGACTATGCTCTGAAAGGGCTTGGGTGTAATTCAATATACCACCTCACCAACTTCCATCCCCACCACAACCATCCACTCACTAGGTTTTGTACGATTAGACAGTGTCAGTCTATAAAGACAGTGTTAGTAGGTGACTGGCAATTTAATAGGTGACAAGACACGAGCAGCTGAGTTTCAAATTAGTTTTTCACATATAGAGGGCAGAGAATAGGATTCCTAGCAGGAAAGTATTAAAGGAAATAAAACAGAGATTTAATGATGCCAGTGAATGAGGTCAGTAATGATGTATCATGGAAGTGAAATTTAACAACATTGGGGATGGATTGCCAGTGGTAGGTCGATGTGATGCTCAAAACTCCCATTGCAATGGAGCAAAAGGGTTTGCATAGCCCTTTTTGTTCAGCCTTAGTTGCTAAGAAAGATGGCACCAATGTTAAGGAAGTGAGGTTCATGGAAGTGTCTGCTTCAGGGGACATTTTGACTCAATAATAACCATTCTTTATTCCACTATGACTCTCACAGTGACACCATCACTTTTAACCATCGGCTTTGACAACTTTGTGTCTTGCAGATACCAGTGGAAAGTCAACCTTGGCATGGAAGTGGTCTGCTCTGCTAGAAGCCATCTCCTCCACCTCAGACAATGAGAGTTTTGAAGCCTTAGAAGAAGCATCAGTAAGTTATTCTCCTATGCCCCCCATCAGCTCAGATACTGACACTTTCGTGGGAACGTTGGCCCTGGAAAGTGTGGGAACACAATCTGGTAAACACTTTTATTGAGACAAGCTGCATCTGTCAGAGGAAGAAATGCCCCTCTCAGAGGACTGTGGGGGATGAGGCAAACACTCAGCGTCAGGTAAGAGAGGTCCCTGTAATGTTAGCTATCAGGAATTTCAT
Organism: Rhincodon typus; assembly: GCF_021869965.1. Lineage (NCBI taxonomy): Eukaryota > Metazoa > Chordata > Chondrichthyes > Orectolobiformes > Rhincodontidae > Rhincodon > Rhincodon typus. The sequence continues at coordinate 17,125,752 of NC_063350.1, forward strand.
CCACATAAGCCAGGAGGAACAGAAGCAGCAGACAGGACTGTGGGATTCAATGACAACAAGGTGCAGGGCTGGATGAACACAGCAGGCCAAGCAGCATCATAGGAGCAGAGAGGCTGACGTTTCGGGCCTAGACCCTTCATCAGAAAAGGGGGAGGGGAAGGGGGTTTTGAAATA
>NC_063350.1:17126325-17151532 GCF_021869965.1 Rhincodon typus
TATTTCAAAACCCCCTTCCCCTCCCCCTTTTCTGATGAAGGGTCTAGTCCCGAAACGTCAGCCTCTCTGCTCCTATGATGCTGCTTGGCCTGCTGTGTTCATCCAGCCCTGCACCTTGTTGTCTCGGATTCTCCAGCATCTGCAGTTCCTACTATCTCTGTGGGATTCAATGGTTGTCTTTGCCCAGAAGCTGCAGCAGTGCAGTGAGTCATGTGGCTGTCTGGCTGTCCCCATGGACAGGTTGGTGGATGCCACGGACAGACAGGTCTAGCACCCTCAGGGTCTGCTGAGGGGGATCCCAAACCTGCATTTCATTGTCCCAGCATTGGTTCTCAGGACCAAAGGCATGATGATAGGTGGATATGGGAGCTGTCATGTACTCCAGATCCCCTTTTTCACAAGAAAACTGGGCAGTGTCAGGAGGCATCAAACCAAAAGAAGAACCACACAAAAGCCCCTCAGAAATCTCTACTCAGGACAGGGCACAGGTGGACAATGTCTTCACCCCCACCCTGACCACCAACTTCCCCTCCCCCTCTCCTAAGTGGAAAGTTCACACCAAGGAGGTTCAACTTGTCTCTGGCAAGAAGCTCCTTGATATCATAGAATCCCTACAGTGTGAAAACGGGCCATTCGGCCCAACAAGTCCACACCCACCGCCCCTCCGAAGAGCATCCCACCCAGACCCATTCCACTACCTCTGATTTCCCATGTCTAACCCACCTAACCTAAAGATCCCTGGGCACTATGGACAATTTATCATGGCCAATCCACCTAGCTGCACATCTTTGGACTGTGGGAGGAAACTAGAGCACCCAGAGGAAACCCGCACAGACACAGGGAGAATGTGCAAACTCCACACAGACAGTTGCCTGAGACTGGAATCAAACCCGGGTCCCTGGCGCTGTGAGGCAGCAGTGCTAACCACTGAGCCACCGTGCTGCCCGTATGTTTGGGCTGTGTAGACACAAGTATCTCCAGGGTGACCTAACCAAATCCCCAAAGCCAAAGGGCTCCAATGCCAAGCAGCTTCCTCCACTGGAACCAAGGAATACACTATGATGTAGTTCAAGAAGGAGAAGAAGAAAATTTATTGAGGGCATTTCGATGGCACTGATGACAATGCACTGTTCATTATTCGTCAAGCTTTTACAAATGGCACTGCTTTGACCTTCCATCTGGTTGTTTGTCTCTCTGTGTAGCCCCAATCAAAGTTCAATCAATCTGGTGGCTTGACCACAATGGGCAGTACTTGCTGAAGTTTCTTGCGTCGCTGTAACTGCTGGAATGTGTGGTGTAGTCGGACTGTTGATTAAAGCTTTTGTTGAATCCGTGATGTTATGAAGATTGTTATTGCAGTTCAAAAGCTGAAAACTGTTAAAGTTTCTGCTGTTCTAAATGCTGTTTTTGATGTTACGTTCAGTTTCCCTTTAGCAATGTGCAACCTCACAGAAGCAAATGAAAAAAATTCACTTTCCAAGGTGCCTCAAGGATTTTCAAAGGGCCTGTCATTGGAAAATTACTCAAAATATCTCCAATCAATAAGATTCTTTTGTTTGGATGTGATATTGTTCATGCTGATATTTTTCTCCATCTGAGGTATTTTCCTGCCAAATCTGACAACACATGATCAGATCTGTGCTCTTTCCCTTTGTCCCTGATGTTGTTTTTTCAACAATTAAACTTGATAAAACTTTTCAGTTTCTGTAATGAACTTGTCTTTCATACCCAAATCATGGAAATAATAATGTTTTAAGTAACTTAGGACAGTGAAACTTTGAATTCCAAGGAAAAAATCTTATTCTTGATTTTTGTCATGATATGGAGGTGCTGGTGTTTAACTGGGGTGGACAAAGTCAGAAGTTACACCACATCAGACAAAGGGGCAGCATTTTGAAAGCTTGTGATTTCAAATAAACCTGTTGGACTATAACCTGGTGTCGTGTGGCTTCTGACTTGATTGTTTGTCAATTGAAATACCATAAATGTGTTTCTGAAGAATAGTCTTAATTTGCTAGTTGACAAATTTGCTATTGACAAAATACCCAAAGCTATGAAATCATTGCCTGAAACCTTAACTCTGATTGCCAGTCTAACGTTTTTGTGCTTTTGCTCTAAGGAATAAATTTGTGTTGAATGTCTAGTAATCAGTCTCTTGTTATGGGTGCTTGATCCAGTTTTATTCCCTTGGCAGCTGGAAAGCTTTTAATGCTCTCAATGTTTCTTTTTTTTCTCAAATGTTTGCTTTCCTATTACTCACTGGCTGTAAAAAGCTCCTATTGACTTACACTTGATTTTGGAGATTTTTCTGCAGGAAATTTTTGATTTTTCCTTCAAAGCAATTGTTCAGCTGTCTGGCTTTTCTGAATAGTAACTGCTCCTAAAGCTGTACTGACGATTTTTTTGGAAAGCATTTTGATTTTGTTGTGTTCTCTTTTCCATGTCATTTCAGCTCTGGTTCGTGATCTTCACGGCTACCAGGATTTTATAGGCCGCGGATCAAAACTGGCATGGGACAACTAGGGCCAATGCTCGGGCTGTAAAATTTCGCACCATGTTTCAGATCAATCACCTTTCATCAGAATTGAGTTATCATCCTACCAAATGTAGAAAATATTGACACCAGCTTGTCAGCTAATGTGTTGCATGCAGGTGTATTTTAATTTATAAAGTCTTTGAATTCATGATGGAAACTAAAATAATTCCTGAGTATGGTAAAATTATTTCTCTAGCAATATGCTGTGAATGAAGAATAGCAAATGATGTGCAGAAAATCAGAGAGATCACCTCCTGGTGTGATTTGTAGGGAAGTTATTCAATTATCTCCATTTTGTTGTGACACTGTATTGATGTTATTATTGACATCAAATAAAGTATAATTGACATTGTAGCTGACCAGATCCTAAATCAAATAAGTTCCTTTCATGCATTCCTGTGCTTGTTGACCTTAAATGACTCTCAAACTGGCAATTTGATTTACATGCTTGTGTTCAAATCCCTTTAAGGCCCACCACTTAGTTTCTCTGGAAACTCCTCCAGCTCACCAAGATCTCTGTGCTCCTTCGAATCAGGCTTCTCACTCAAATGTCATTAGTCCATCATTAGCAGCCAGCCTGATGTTGCCTAGACCCTGAGCTCTGTAATTTCCTCCATAAACACAAATCCTCAGATGTTGAAATAGTATGTGTCCACATAGTATGTGTCTAAAACATGGATAAGATCCAGCTTGGTCTAATGAGTGGCAAATAACGTTAGCACCATGCAAGTGCAGCACAATGAGCATTACAACCACAAAACAATCTACCCATCATCCATTGACATTCAAAGGCATTATCATTAGCAATTCTTCCACTATCAACATCCTGGCAGTTACTACAAACTGAACTGAACTAATTATATAAGTACTGTGGGTCAGCAAGGAATTCACCTTCTGTGAACCCAAAGCCTGTTCACCATCTACAAGTTGCAAGTCAGGAACATAATCTTCACTTGCCCCATTAGAGGCAACTCCAACAGCATTCACAAGCTCACCACCACCAAGGACAAAGCAGTCCATTTGATTGTCATCCTATCCACCCATTCAACATTCACTCCCTTAACCAATGCCGTATATTGGCAGGGGGAGTCAGTTAGTTCAGATGGCTGCTTTGCAATGCAGAGTAATGGCAATAGTGTGGGTTAAATTCCCGTACTGGCTGAAATAACCATGAAGAACACTCCTTTTCAATCTCTCCCCTCGCCTAAGGAGGTGGTAACTCTCAGGTTAAACCACTACCAGTCATCTCTAATGACAGAGCACTCTTGTAATCCAGTAGGACAATGATGACTTTACCTTTACAATGTCAGCAGTCTATACCACCTCCAACATGCATTGCAGAATTTCACCAAGACTTCTTTAATACACCTTCCAAACCCATGACCACTACTGCCTGGAAGAACATGGGCAACAGTTGCATGGGAAAACCGCCAACTGTGAGATCCCCTCCACGTCACACACCATTCAGAGCTGGAACAATATCACCGTTACTTCACTGTGTCTGGCTGAAAATCATGGAGGTTCTTTTCTAACAGCATACTATATGTCCATACACCCGAAAATGCAGTGGTTCAATAAGGCAGCTCGCTAACGCCTTCTCCAAGTTAATTAGGAATGGATAATAAATGCTGGCCATCCAGCGAAGCCTAAATCCCTTGAAGGAACAGGAAAACATTTCCACCTCCATACTCTTCTCTGTCTTCCACTAAGTTCTCTGGAAAACCTACACTTTTGACCACACGTTTGGTAACATATTTTGATATCTCCTTAGCAGCTTCAATTCAGTCTTATTTGATAATGGCCCTGTGAAGAGATTTGGGACATTTAAACTATGTGACAGGCCATTATTCTTATCTTATGGACTTCGGTAAGGCATTTGATAAGGTTCCCCATGGTAAGCTGATGGAGAAAGTGAAGTCGCATGGGGTCTAAGGCGTACTAGCTAGATGGATAGAGAACTGGCTGGGCAACTGGAGACAGAGAGTTATAGTGGAAGGGAGTTTCTCAAAATGGAGAACTGTGACCAGTGGTGTTCCACAGGGATCCGTGTTGGGACCACTGTTGTTTGTGATATACATAAATGATCTGGAGGAAGGTATAGGTGGTCTGATTAGCAAGTTTGCAGATGACACTAAGATTGGTGGAGTAGCAGATAGTGAAGGGGACTGTCGGAGAATGCAGCAGAATATAGATAGGTTGGAGAGTTGGGCGGAGAAATGGCAGATGGAGTTCAATCCAGGCAAATGGAAGGTGATGCATTTTGGAAGATCCAATTCAAGAGTGAACTATACGGTAAATGGAAAAGCCCTGGGGAAAATTGATGCACAGAGAGATCTGGGTGTTCAGGTCCATTGTACCTGAAGGTGGCAACGCAGGTGGATAGAGTGGTCAAGAAGATATATGGCATGCTTTCATTCATCGGATGGGGTATTGAATACAAGAGTTGGCAGGTCATGTTACAGTTGTATAGGACTTTGGTTCGACCACATTTGGAATACTGCGTACAGTTCTGGTCACCACATTGCCAAAAGGATGTGGATGCTTTGGAGAGGGTGCAGAGGAGGTTCACCAGGATGTTGCCTGGTATGGAGGGCACCAGCTATGAAGAGAGGTTGAGTAGATTAGGATTATTTACATTAGAAAGACAGAGGTTGAGGGGGGACCTGATTGAGGTCTACAAAATCATGAGAGGTATAGACAGGGTGGATAGCAAGAAGCTTTTTCCCAGAGTGGGGGATTCCATTACTAGGGGTCATGATTTCCAGGTGAGAGGGGAAAAGTTTAAGGGAGATATGCGTGGAAAGTTCTTTACGCAGAGGGTGGTGGGTGCCTGGAACGCATTGCCAGTGGAGGTGGTAGACGCAGGGATGATAGCGTCATTTAAGATGTATCTAGACAGATACATGAATGGGCAGGGAGCAGAGGGATACAGATCCTTGGAAAATAGGCGACAGGTTTAGATAGAGGATCTGGATCGGCGCAGGCTTGGAGGGCCAAAGGGCCTGTTCCTGTGCTGTAATTTTCTTTGTTCTTTGTTCTTGTTCTAAAACATTGTGTAGATGTTTTTCTGCATCTTTATAATTCAATGTTTAAGTAACCTTCAGTTGAATTCTGCATGAAGAATAGTCAAAAGTGCTGTTCTGATTTTATGATTTTATTTCAATATATTAGTTATCCCATCAGTTGGAACTTTCTAATCCTTCTGGACAACAAGACAAATGGGATGATACTTGATTTTAAACTAATCTCAGAATGCTGAGTTAAAATGAGGTGACCACTTGCACTCAGTTATCTTCGCCTGAATTGTATGAAGTAGTTGAGGAAATACTAACTTTACTCATTTGAAAAAGGTATTTCTTTCTAAAATTATTTTTAGTTATGAGAATCACTGGTAAGGCTAGTGATTCCTGATTACATGGGAAAAAGTGGCAATGAGCCATCTTCTTGAAATATTGTATTGCATATAATGTAAGTACACTCACAGACTACATTCCTTCCAATTTCTCCAGCTACTACACAGTCCTGCCTGTTGGAAACTGGAGAAATCAATAGCAAATGCATGGCATGACATCAGCACACTGATTGATGTGTGTGCGTGTGGACCCTTGGAGCTTAGAGGAATGTTGCCCCCAGAGACATTCTGTTGCAGTTTCATACAACTTACTTGCTTGAACATTTCAGGGGCCAGTTAAGAGTCAACCACATTGCTGTTCAATCAAGAATTGCATATGGATCTGACCGGATAAGGTTGGAAGATTTTGTTGCCCGAAGAACATTAGTGAGTCAGATGGTCCTTTACAACAATCCAGTAATTTCGTTATTTTTATGAATGAAACTCAGAATTTTATTCCAGATCCATTAATTAATTGAATTTAATTCTCCCCAGCAGCCATGGTATGATTTGATCTCATGTCTTTGAAGTTTTTGTCCAAGTTTCTAGATTACACATCCAATAACACTATCATTATGGTATCACCAGGAATGTACCTTTCACCAACCACTTGGCAAAATAAGGACACCTTCTATCCAGATTTCCATTGATTAAAATCAACAGTAAGATCCTGGAAAATATCAATCATTTTCCAAATCCTGGGAGGCTTTTCTCAATGTTATAGGCAATGGAAATCATTCCAATGTGTCAGCTCAATCTTTGACTAACTTAAGCATAGAGTACTTGAAGAGTAGAATCTCACTTCTGATAATAAGGTCATGGTTTACCAGTCAGCAGAAATCCCCGAGCCTCATGTTTTCCAGAGACTTGGGCATCTACTGTGGAACCTCATAGCACAAGAGAATTACCACCACTGTAGCTTTTCTGAGTTCACTGAATTGATTCTTACGATGATGGAGCTTTTCTCACTTGACTAATTCCTAGTTTGAAGGCGCCATATTATGAGGATAGTTTGGATACGTTAGGCCTGTATCCATTGCAGTTTAGAAAAATGAGAGGTGATCTTATTGAAACATATAAGATCCTGAAGAAGGGTCCAGACCCGAAATGTCAGTTTTCCGGCTCCTCTGATGCTGCCTAGCCTGCCGTGTTCATCCAGCTCCACACCTTGTTATCTCAGAATCTCCAGCATCGGCAGTTCCTACTATCTCTAAGATCCTGAGCAGATTTGTTAGGACAAATGCTGGGAGGATGTTTCTTCTTATGGGAGAGTCTGAAATTAGGGACCACAGTTTAAATAAGGGGTCTCCCATTTAAGACAGAGATGACAAATTTCTTTTCATTTCAGATTAATCTGTGCAATTGTCTTCCCCAGATAGCAGTGGAAGCAGGCTCATTGAATGTTTTCAAGGCTGAGCTAGATGCATTCTTAATCAACATGTTAATCAAAATGTGTAGAGGGTAGAAAGGGCCGTGGAATTAAGGACACAATCAGTTCAGCCATGATCGTATGAAATGACAGACCAAGCTTGAGGGGCTAAATGATCTACTCCAACTCCAAGTGGATATGTTTGTACACTCATATAGTCAAATCTAGTGTCAAGTATTGTGACCCAACAGCAGCATCCTGTCTCAAGTCAACATACACAGCATCAAGGCAGTTATCATTCAAAACCCAGCTATGCTGAGTTGGGATGGTCATTCATAAATCTAACGCAATACACCAAAGCAAAAACTCTATGTGGAGATCTGTTTCAGCAGGATGACAACTGAGACTATCCTTGAAGAGGTCAAAAATCGTCATCAACTCTTTGGGGTGCCTGGCTTGTGACCAACCAAAAATGAAGGAGGGCACTAACCACATTGAAAGATTCACTGGGACCACTTAGAGGTGAATTTACAGTACAGGAGACAGCTCAAACCTTCTAATAACTCACCTATTCAATCCTCTAAGCGTAATCTGCCCCTCAGGTCTGCATATCATACATCAGCCATCTCAGAACCCAAAGAACTTGAATGGAGGCAAATAAACTTAAATCTGGAGGGACTTTCTATCAGAGGAAGATGGATACTGCATTCCACATATATTTTCCCAGTCTAGATGCATGGGAATGGGTGGGAAATCAACACAGAATGACTTATGGGAATTCAGGTTTGATTAAACTTTATTTTCATGCAGTGTAAATGAATAAAAAATTCAGAATTCATTAGCAAAGTGAGCTTTTAATCCAAACTCAGTAATTCTGACAACTGTTTATGAACATGTGATAACAATAGGTTTCATTTTTCACAATCAGCTGTTAAAATGACAAGCACAACACCGACCTAGGAAAGCAGGTCTATCTGAATAACCTGATTTCAGGAAATGTTTAAGCTCGCCAATTCAATCACAGCCATTACAACGTTCCTTTTGAAATGAGTTAAATAGTCAGCTGCAAATCCTGCAGGAAACAGCAAGGTCTAAAGAGTGCATACAAATTTAGGTGACTTGGAAAGTCTCCCATAACCTCAAAGGAAGGAGACAATTAATCATTTCAGACAAGTGCAACCTAACAAAAAGCTTTTGGATATGATTCTAGTCCACGCTTTGCATCTCTTTTTTTCAGATCGAGTTGGAAGTGCAAATAATATTAAACAGTAGCAATTTAATATTTCATGGGGCTGTCAAACTTCAGAAATAAAATTCCTTACATGTCTTTGTCCTGTCTGCAGAGTGAAGTTCACACATCACTGTTATTATTCAAGGGTTGATTTTGAAAAGTTATTTTTGTTTTGCAATTGTATTAATAACCTCCTACTCTCTTTGCAAATGAAGCCACTTTAATACGATTGATTCAACCATTTAGCTACCATTTACATTTTTCACATTTACATTTGCCAGGATGCTGCCTGGGCTGGAGGGTCTGAGGTATAAGGAACGATTGAACAGGCTGAAGTTATTTCCTTGGAGCAGCAAAGGTTGCGAGCAGACTGATAGAGATGTGTAAGGTTATGAGTGGCATAAACAGGTTGGATAGAATGACACTTTATCCATTATTGGAGTGGTGACTCACAAGGGGGTCTAGACTTAAGGGATGAAGTAGAAAGCTAGGAGGAGAGTTGAGGAGAATATTTTTCATGCAAAGGGTGATGGGTGTTTGGAACTCACTACCTGAAAGGGTAGTAGACTCAACAATTCTTGTAACATTTAAGCCAGCATTTAGACATTCACTTACATTGCCTGGCCACCAGGGCCATGGGCCAAAAGCTGGAAAATGGGATTAGTGTTATAAGTTGAGTCATAGAGTCATACAGCATGGAAACGGACCCTTTGGTCCAACTCATCCATGCTGACCAATTTTCCCAATCTAAACTAGTTCAGTTTGCCTGGGTTAGGCCAATATCCCTCTACACCTTTCCTATTCATGTACCTGTCCAAATGTCTTTTAGATGTTGTAACTGTACCTGAATCTACCACTTTGTTCCACATATGAACCACTCTCTGTGTGAAAAAGTTGCTCTCTCAAGTCCCTTTTAAATCGTTATCTTCTCACCTTAAAAATGCGTCCTCTAGTTTTGAACTCCTTTATCCTAGGGAAAAGACCTTTGTTATTCACCTTCTTTATGCCTGTCATGATTTTATGAACCTCTATAAGGTCACCTCCCAACCTGCTACATTCCAATTTAATAATATCCTTTTTCTGAGATCTCTGTTGACCATCATGAACAACTTGGGATAAATGGCCTCCTCCGTCCTGTAAATATGAATCTGTGAGTCATTTAGCCGTCACTACAGTTTAAAGGCAACTCATTGGGTATTTGTTTGTGCTACAATAGGATGCTATCTAAATATAAGTATTTCATGTGTTTCTGTTGATGGGAAAAGCAAAAGTTAATAGAAATCTGTTTTTTGCCTGCATGGCTCTTCAGGGAGTTTATGGATGGCTGATTATTGCAGATGAGGCTAATTTGATACACAGTCTGTGATGAAATTAGTAGGATGCAAGTGATAAAAGTGGACTTAAATGCAACACATCTCAGAAAGAAGGAATGTGTCATTTCATGAAATGAAATGAAGCTATGGACTGGGTGGAATTTTTCCAGCATCTTAATAATATGGGCAATTGTGAGGAATTTGGGAAAATATGGTGGGAATAAAAAAAGTAAGATTCTTAATGTCTAGACAAAAAAAAATCAGTATTTCCCCTTAAGGTTTCAATGGCTGAATGATAATGTCCATTAGTAAGCAGCAAGGACACTATCTCAGCAAAGAGAAGCAGAATTAATGTTTTGAATGCAATATGACTCATCTACCAAAAAGTCCTTTGAGTATGGGAATTGGGACATTATGTTGAGGTTGTGCAGGACATTGGTGAGGCCTCTTCTAGAATATTGTGTCCACTTCTGGTCGCCCAGTTATAGGAAGGATTTTATCAACCTGGAGAGGGCTCAGAAGAGATTTACCAGGATGTTGCTGGGTATGGAAGGTTTGAGTTATAAGGAAAGGCAGGATAGGCTGGGACTTTTTTCACTGGAGCATAGATGGTTGAGAGGTGACCTGATGGAAGTTTATAAAATAATGAGATGTATAAATAGAATTGATGGCAGTTGTCTTTTTACTAAGATGGGGAATTTCAAGACTAGGGGACACATTTTTAAGGTGAGAGGAGAGAGATTTAAAAAAGACACAAGACGCAAATTTTTTAAACAAAGGGTAGTTCGCGTGTGGAAATGAACTTCCTGAGGAAGTGGTGGATGTGGGTACAATTACAATGTTTAATAGACATTTGGGTGGATATATGAATAGGAAAGATTTGGAGGGATTTCGGCCAGGAGCAGGCAAGTGGGATTAGTTTAGTTTGGGATTACATTCGGCATGGACTGGTTGGACCGGAGGGTCAGTTTTGCTGCTGTGGGACTCAATGACTCCAAAAGAATGATATTGGACTCAGAATGTTAACCCTGCTTATTTCTCCACAGATGCTGCTCAACCTGCTGAATTTCTCCAGCACTTTTTGTTTTTATGTTAGAGGATCTATCACTTGCCTAGGCACTTTTATAGACTTTGTCCACACAGCCTTCCCCACACAGCCTCTAGTTGCAACAGACTAGCCTCACCAGACATCAGCTCCTCCTCCACAGGAAGAAGCCATAGATCTTTCAGAGGATGCACCAGCAAGGCTTTCTCCTGCATCCTCCACCAGCTCATATACTTTCTCCTCAGTGGGTACTGGGTGTAGATTAGACCCATTAGCACAATCTACTGGGCACATCACTGTTGCATCTTCACAATCAAGGAAAAATGCCTATGGTCGCTGGCACTTAGAGGGCTGCTGGAGACCAAGCACCAATTCAGTCCCAGGCAAAAGAGGACCTCATAGACACATCCACAAATAACTTCATATAATTGCATACACTGCCACAGGAGCAGCAGGCAGATTTGTAGGAGGCACTTGGAAAACTGGACTGGTGTTTGGAGGAGTCCAGCAATACTATTAGTATCACGTTGGCTCTGGCATGCAAATGTCTGGCAGTCTCTGTGGACTGTAGCCTGCTGCCATCGAGACCCAGGTCCAACATAAAGCTTAGTAACTGTTGGAAATGCGTAGAGATCTGCACTCCATCACGATAAAGATGGTGCATTGGTGTTCATCATCAATGACCTATACATAAGGGATATTGACGTCAATTCAGCAGGCATCATCTGGAGGAGGACCCACGTACAGGTCAAACAGAAGTGTCCTCTTACGACACTCCAAATGTGCTTGTCTCGTCCACCTATGCCTATGACAGTTAACTGTGGAAATCACAGATGAGAACAGTGAGCCTGCACTTGGACAGGACACTGTCAGCATATCTGTCTCCTCCAGCCATAAATACATCCAGGGCCATTGGCTCAAACCTACAAGAACAACAGGTTTCACTAAGGTTGAGATTCCCTCAACCTTACATGTGGACCCCAGCACTGCACCTAGATGTAGTGGGAGGGCAAGGTAAAAGAAAACCTTATGAGGGCGCATGGGTGACAAGTCATGGTAAATAGAATATCAAGTAACAGGAGCTGCCCTTCCTTATCACCAGACAATGTTCGAACCCTACCTGAAGGAATTCCTCTCTTGCCCCAGAACTCATTGGAACATGACATGTCATTCTTGATTGTGAGAATGTCAGATGACATGAAACCTTCAAACAGTTATTAATGTTAACTTCTTTTAAATAATACAAGCAAGTGAAAAAAGAACAAACAAAAAAAATGCTCCTTTTGCTTTTGGGTCTAAATAGGTGCTGCATGATTCTTCACCCAATTCAGATTATTTGGAAGTGGATGTCAATAAAATCCTAACTGGCTTGTTGCATCTGATACTGCAATACTCTGTCATGGTGAAGGGGATATTCCTGCTGCCCAATGTACTAGGAAGACAGCTGCTTCTCTCCCAGATCTTTCATCATATTCATCACATCTACTCTTTGCCAACTTTAGTTGTGCAAGAGCATAGCGTGTAATGATTGTGCACATACTCTGTCTGGAGTGGACTGTAAGGATACCGAACCAATTCAAGCATTTAAAAATCATCTTTAGAGAGTCTATTGTTTGTGCCATGATAACTCTGGACTGAGAAGCGGCAAGTTACATTTGCACCACACAAATGACAGGCTATGACCAAGACCAGAAACAATCTAACCACCATCCCTTGGCATTCAATAGTATTACCATCACTGAATCCCAGACTATCAACATCCAGGGGGTTACCATTGACCAGAAACTCAGCTGGACTGACCACATAAACACAGTGGCTACAAGAGTAGGTCAGTAGCTAGGAATATTGCAACGAGTAACTCACCTCCTGACTCCTCAAAACCCGTCCATCATCTACAAGGCACAAGTCAGGAGTGTGATGGAATACTCCCCACTTGCCTGGATGAATGCAGCCCCAACAACACTGAAGAAGCTCAACACCATCCAGAAAAAAGCAGTCCACTTGATTGGCACTACATTCACAAGCATCCAACCCCTCCATCACTGATGCTCAGTAGCAGCAGTGTGTACTATCTACAAGATGCACCGCAGAAATTTGCCAAAGATCCTCAGACAGCACCTTCCAAACTCATGGCCACTTCTACCTAGAAGGACAAGGTCAGCAGGTACATGGGAACACCACCACCTTCAAGTTCCCCTCCAAGCCGCTCACCATCCTGACGTGGAAATATATTGTCATTCCTTCACTGTCACTGGGTCACAATCCTGGAATTCATTCTGGGTAAACCCAAGGTAGGTGGACTGCAGCGGTTCAAGAAGGCAGCTTGCCACCACCTTCTCAAGGGCAACTAGGGATGGGCAAGAAATGCTGGCCAGCCAGCGACGCCCACACCCCACAAATGAATAAAAAAAAGAATAATGGTCTGCATTATGTCAATGCTTGGCCTCAGTTGGGAAGTTACATAATGGAACATGGCTGGAGAGGGCAGTTCTTGCCTCCAAATAGCCAACCTTCTAAGGCCTCTGGCCCTTGAAATGAAGCAGGAACCTGAGAATTATAAAGGATATAGGTATCATGGCAGCTTCCAGGGAACCAGGCATAATGCCAATCACAGATGGCACGGACAGTGACAGAATTTATCCCTTTCCTCTTAATGAACTCAGCCTTAGTATGATATGGTGTTCCCAATGAGATATGTGCAGACTATGGTGTCCTGCATTTGTGGGAAGCAATACATAGTAATAAATGTGACTTACCCAACATGAAGTAATTACAGGTCTCAGATAAATAGTTGGATCAAATCATAATTAAAACTAAAACTACATCATAAACGAAAATACCAAAATCTCGATTCATATTTATAAAAATAATGTGACCAGATATCATGTTACACCATATTTAGGAAACTAGTCACTTGGAAAAGGCTCTGGAAGTTGTAAACACCCATGGGGTGATATCACTGAAAAGTTAGGAAATTTAGGAGAGGAAAAGAAGTGGATGGAAATATTTACCATATGCAATAGCATGATAATATCAGATATGTCACACAGAGAGAGAAAAAAAAACACCTAGGGTACATATAACAACAATCAACACCAGCTCGCATTATTATAGCATTTTTAATATAATAACACATGTCAAAGAGCTTCACAGGAGAGTTAACAAGCAAAATTTGATATTGTGGCCCTTTACAAAATATAAGGACAGGACAACATCCTTAGGGCAAACTTGGCGAGAGACATAGAATTTAAAGAATGATTTAAAGGAAGGGAGAGGGTTGGATATACAATATGGAGAAAGTTCAAGGGGGGATTTCCAGAGCTGAAAACACACCTGAAAATGATACAATTGTTAAACTCCGGGATCAGCAAAAGAGGTTGGACAAATGCATGTAGATACTTTATGGTTGCCAGTGTAATTAAATCTTTTCATGGAGTGTTCCATCACGTGACTTGCTCCCATATTCCAACTATTAATCTGCCAACATATCCATTCTTGTAATGCACTGCCTTCCTGCACCAATTGGAAAGCAAAAAGATTCATTCACTGATTTGAATGCTGCCAGCTAAATAGACATTCAGAATAACCAATTTTAAACTATTTTCAATATTATATTCGGTAGAGAGAAGTATTCAAAGAAAATTACAAACAGCCAATTTTTTTTATTGTGCTGATGATTTTTATCCAATATTGCACACAATAATGTTCTTGATTTGATTTATCAATTTCTAGAAACTCTAGGCCAATCCTCAAAGGTTTGCAACCCTAAGATACTCCAAATGTAATAATCCAAGGCACTGAAATAACTCTATGTGGTGCCACCACTAATGCATGTAAATCATTCAAAGAGATTGGTTTCGCTATAAGCTATTGTTGAGCCCATACCTGCAAAACACAAAACATATCGTTCACCACTAGATCTGATACTGCTTATTGACAACATTTACTAAATAATCCTGACTATGCTAAGAATTAGACCAGAAACCAATTTAAGATTATCACTTAAGCTCATAGTGTCATTTATTTGGGTGTACTAGAAGTTACATTTCTTTACATACAGGGCCATGTTCTTGGTGGGCAAAAGGAATATATGCACACATCGCAACTTTTCACAGAGTAAAGGATGATGGGGATAGTCAAACCCTGCTGCATTTCTATGCCAGTACATTGACCAAACAGAGTCCACCTGCCTGGTTTGAATTTAATGCAGTGTGTAGTAATGTAGGGCATGTAATATAGCGAACAAGAGCAGAATGACTCTTCCAAAATGTGTGTAATTCTAAGAGAAAAAGAGTGTGAGCTGTGTGTATGGTGATTGTACCAATAATTCAGCACTAAGGGATCATTCACAGATGTCTAAAGTTTTTAAGAAGATTTGTAGCTCGGGTTGTGGGTGAGGCTGTGGACTTGCTTGCTGAGCCGATGTGTTTGGCTGCAACCAAATGCACCAGCTCGGCGAGCAAGGCTACAACCTCAATCACAGATGCCCTTGGGAAAATCTCGTGATTTTTCACTTGTTGAGGTCCATACCTAGCTGAAAAGAATAGTTCCAGACAACAATTGTGGTATTCTTTCACAGTTATTACGTAGATATAATCACATCAATTTAAGTTCTACAATGGTAGGAGAGAAATGCTTCAAAAGGCATTAAAATATTCAATAAGAAAGGAGCTTTCTTGGTTTTCTGAACATATTGTTAGTTTTGAATGAATGTGATATAAATAATTCTGAATAAATAAATAAAGGCAAAGCTTTTATTCAAAGGTTATACAAATAATACGAGCATAAAAATAATTAAGAAGTAAAATTCTATCACAATCTGACAAACAAGCCCCTTGTTAAGGCTTACAATACCATCTGAGGGAGAGGTAACAACCCCACCTTTTCAGAATCTCTCCCACTCAGTGAAGTTCCACTCCCACTCCCTCAAATTCCACCCAAAAACTACTCACGAACATTTTGTCAGCAATAAAACTGTGTGTTTAAATTTTCCCAATTAGCAGCCCCACCTGGCAGTGATGCCCATGGGAAACTAGTTTAAACAATGACTCGTAAAGAGCAGCAGTGGAGATGCCAGTGAAACCCAATGAAAAACAGGCTGATTTATTGCCCCCACCCATTGCCCTGCCCAAATGAGCATGGAACTAATATAATGCACTGTGGAAAACCCGAAGGGATTTTCAAACACTTTGTCACAGTGGCTGAATATGCCTTGAAAAAGATAGATTAAAGCAACTGTATTAGATCACTTGCATAAATAAATAACAGCAATTAAAAGGGTCTTCTGCTGCGTTTTTATTTTAAATGACTCTGTTGTTTTTCTTCTAGCAAGTAAATGCAACGAATACGACTTGGATACGTGCTTTCTTTGGTTTCCTCTTGATTGTTTTGAATATTGCTGCTTGGCTGCGAGAGAACATTCAATGCAGCTGAATAGCAAAATAAACAAAGACACAGACAGATATGTTAAAAGGTCATTAATGCAGTCATATTTTCTCACTGCAACAATCACATTGATCAGCACTGTGGTCTTTTTTATATCAAGAATCAACTGACAAAGGTCTGAACGCCTTTACTCATGGGTGCAGCAGAGACAACAAGTTCAGCAAAATTGTTTATGATGAGCTCTTTTCAGATAGTAAGGGCTTTAAATAATCATGCCCTCCTTTATCCATGTATTCAACTTAATGTTTAACCGTATATGAAAGGAGAAGGTAACTGGTGCATAGTGTTTTCCTGGCCAATATTGGTCCCCAAACCATTGACCTTGATTTCTCGATAGTCATGATGGCAAAAATACCATTATTTCTCTGAAAGTGACAGTCTGAAGTTCACACATGAACAGAAGACAATAGAAATCCTGAAATTGGTGTCAGTGATTCTATGCTTCTCCAGAAGGTGCACTGTTTAGGCATTTCCCAATCGATTTTCCCCTCCCCCTGCCATCCACCAGATTGTAATTAGTGGAAATCAATACAATTGACAAGAATTTGGGAATTTCCATTCTTAAACTGTTATTTTTACCCTTGATAAAGCTCCACTTGTTGAATGAGCTGTAACTGGGCTTTTAGCATTGTAACTTCTTCATAATTTTTGTTCATCTCTGCATTTTTGATGTCACTAGCAAGGATTATCACCCATCACTTATTTCCCTTAAGAAGCTGGTCATGAGACTGGTGGCTCAAGGGCTGTGTAGAGGAAACTGTGAGGGATGGGAGCCTCCGAATGGAGATGACGAAGCTTAATAGTGACAAACTTCAATTGTCTTTCTTTGATGTGTAGGATCACATCATCCAGATCATGGGGAAAGTCCAATACCAGGAAAGAGGCTACCATCAGGCAGATGCCTGTTGATGTGGACAGGGATATGGACATCAGGTTGAAGAGGCAGGTGGAACAGATTGTTATACAAGTGCAGATCCAGTCCTCACTGTCCTATCTCCACAATATACCGCAGAGCTGATCCCCCTAAGAGGTTTTGGAATTGTAACAGGGTGAGACCAACCTGAAAAACCATAATGACCACTGTTATCAGATATGGAGATCCCATCCAGTGTAATGGTCTTCCCTTCTCATCAGATGTTAAAATATTTAGGCCTCCCACTGATAGCAGGTGAGGGTGTGAGTGGGAAGTTCCTACAGGAAGAGTCAATGGCTGAGTGGTATTACTGCTGGACTGTTCAGAGACCTGGATAACATTCTGGGAACCCAGGTTCGAATCCCACCAGTAAAATATGTGAAATTAAGAGTCTAATGACGACCATGAATTGATTGTTGGAAAAACCCACCTGGTAAACTAATGTCCTTTAGGGAAGGAAACTGCCATCCTTACCTGTTCTGGCCCACATGTGACTCCAGACCAACAGCAATGTGGTTGACTCTGAACTGCCCTCTGGACAATTAGGCAATAAATGCTACCCAGCCAGTGACATCCTCATCCCACTAATGAATAAAGAAGACTCAGTCTTATGTAGAGTGATAGTGACTTTCCCAATAGTGAGCCTGGGACACATTTCATTTGGGTCTACAGACTTATCCATTTTATCCATCCAATCCACTCTTAAATCCAGCCTACCCCCTTTCTTTATGTTAATTTCTTCTAATATTTCACACTCCAGCTCCCTGATGTTGAGACTATGTCATTTGTTTCCATTATGAAGACAAACACAAAATATTCATTGAAGTCTGTGCCCACCTTTCCCACACAGATTACCTCAATGATCACGGGTTTGCCCTAGTATTTCCCTAGTCATTCTCTTACTCTTAATATTTAACAAAAAAATGCTTTGGGTTATCCTTTATTCTACCCACTAAAGCTTTCTCATGTACTCTCTTTGCTTTCCCATTTTCTTTTTTAAGTTTCATTTGCACTTTTTATGCTCCTTTAGGCACTCTGCCATTTTGAGCACTTAGCATTTGCCTCTAGTTTCTCCTTTATTTAATCCTAACCTTTATGTCCATTGACAACCAAGGTTGCCATTTTGGTTCTGCTTTTGTCTTTAGAGAAGAATATTTTCCCTACAGTCTCATTATTTCACTCTTGAATGCCTTGCACTGCTCTAACACTTACATACTCACAAATAATTTTTATACTTGCAACACTTGTATATTTGCAATTAACTGCTTCCAGTCCATTCGGGACAATCCTAAATTATATTAGCAAAAGTAATCTTCCCCAGTTTAGAATTTGTATTCCTTGCCCATGATCTTCCTTTTTCATAACCTAAATCTAACTGAGTTATGGTCAATATCCTCAGCATGCCTTCCCTCCTGATAGACCTTCCACCTTCTCAGTCTCATTTATAAATATTAGGTCCAGAACAGCCCCTGCCCTTCTTGGTCTTTATATGCACTGCTGGATGTAATTTAACATTTTTTCTCCGTCCTTTGAATATTAAAAGAGTCCTAGTTAATATTTAATTATTTAAAATCTCATACAATCTCATACTTCTTTGAAAATTGATTATATATTTTTTTCTCTGTCTCTCCTCTAATCTCTAATCAAGAACACCTAAAGGTATCCATAAACCTGGCAATCCACCTGTGAGTGGTGGATTGACTGGAGGAGCGTTCTCTAACCACCTTTGAAAGATGCACATTACCGAGTTGGAGGAGACCCAGAGGATACAATTCGTTTCTACTTCTACCAAGTATGGAGCAACCTTCCATAAAGCTGATGATGACATTGGATATTATGACTTGCTGGGCCACAGGCTTGTGACCAAAGATAACCATCCAGTAAAAACTCCTCGCTCCAGATCCAATCCTACCACTGGAATGAAGTCCAGGACTACCTTCAGAGTAAAGTGTTATCTGAGGTTTGTCAACTCCATACACCTATCCGTAGTTCTCATGAGGAAGAAAATGGAAATCTGAGGATCTGTGTTAATTACTGAGCACTCAACACAAACACTCATAAAGATGTTTTGCCTTTACTTAGGATTGAGGAAGCATTACAAGTGCTCAAAAGTGCAAATTATTTTGCAGTCTCAATTTGGATCAAAATTATAATCAATGTCCTATTGCTGAACGAGACATTGAAAAATGGTATCAGAACAGGTACTGTGGGACTTCCAAAACCACAAGCTATGTGATACCACTGCTACTGTCATACGTGCAATGGACAATGGTTTTGTTGGCCTTAATTTTTTGTCCCTCTTTATGTATCTGAACAATATGCTCATTTTTAGCTTGATACTCCAGGAGATCTTTGAAAGACCAGACACCATTTTAGTCCCTTGTTGCAGTTTAAGTTGGAAATCAAGCCAGGAGATTGCTATATTCCCTGTCTTGACTTTCATTATATTGTTACCAGTGAAGCACTTCATTACTTATTTCACAGGAGAATGATGCTTTTCAGGAAATGCTTTACTTCTTTGATATCTCTTAATTTCTTAGTAATGTTTCACAAGCTACCCTGTCTGAAACATTGTGGAGTAAATTTCAACTTCATGCAATGATATAAAAAGAGTGATTCGAGTCAACAATTTACTATTCATTTTTCCTTCTGCTAATTTATCTTACTATTTGTCTGGGATACAAGATTCCAGTGAGGTTTATAGAAATGGCAGCAAGATCATGTCCTCAACCATTCCTTAAAGGTCGAATCAGAGATAGTAGGAACTGCAGATGCTGGAGAATCCGAGACAACAAGGTGCAGGGCTGGATGAACACAGCAGGCCAAGCAGCATCATAGGAGCAGAGAGATTTGAGAATTTGTGTTAAACTTCTAAGTATGTTAAACTATGAAGCCATTTCTTCAGTGTGCAGTAATTGAACGTGTGTGTTATTATTTTTGATATATAAAACCTGTTGAGTGATTGAATGTTTGAATTCTGAGCCCACCCACACAACTTTATGAAGATCTAAGCCGTGATTAAAATACAATCATTTTAATAAATTCGATTTTGATTTTGATGGGCTGAACTACTTTAATTAACTTTCAAAAGTTGTGGCAAGTGACTCTTCAGGGCAGTGTAGAAAATTAAAATATAAATTAAGCCACACACCATAATTTCCTGAGAGATCTGCTCTATACCAATGATGTAGACCTTAAATGCACCATTATTGTGGTGCACATCTTCAGGAAATTCCAAATTTTTAGCTGTATTGTTCATAAGTTTATAATGTATATTAACTGTCATCCTGGATGTTTGTTAACCTAACCTTCAAGAATCGTTTCAGCCATTACTGCTGCTCAAAAAATATATGTAAAGCAACATCAAATTCAGAAAAACTTCAACTGTATAAAAAATCAGAAGTTCAGTAGGAAGTCATGTCAGCTAAGTGAAATTTTAGAAGATGAAGGACTGAATGGGTAAAACAAACTACAAATTCCTCTTGGAGCTGTTATTTTGAATCATTAACAATTACCTCATTGATTGCAGAAATTCAAAGACTTTAAGATCAATAAGATATGTATATTTTCAGTGCTCACATTGACCTGACTTTTCCAATTCAATGTAAATCCTACTGCAAATAAAAGACTGTAAAGGACTCTTAAAAAACAAATTCAGTGTAAGGACTGAAGTCATTGTCATGATATACCATGTGAACAATACCGATTAACTGCTTCAAAAGGCTCCAATTTCCATACAATGTAACATTTAAATATTTAGCCATCAATGGCAGACTTCAGATCATTGCAAGTACTTCAGCTGAGCCCAGTATAGCATGTGATGTAATTCTTGACGAAAGTCCATGAAAAACTTCAAGAAGCAATTCATACAGGACCGAGTCCATAGATTTTCTCAACCCTGGGTCTTTTTTGAGCCTGTTTACGGGTGTGTGGAGTTGTTACAAATTATTGTTCAAAAAGTAAGATGAAATGTAGACAGCATGAGGAACAAACTTTCAAATTGTTAAATCTAGAAATAGCAACATAGTAGAAAGTAAAATTGTCTGTCTATACGATGTTAATATTTTTATATTATTTTCCTAGACAATAGGTATGGAGAAACTGTGTTCATTTAGTCGTTGCATTGGTTACCAAAAGATTAAAGATAATTGGCAAAAAACCAGAGGTAAATGAGGAGGATTATGTATACTCAGCAAAGTCTTGCAATCTGTAACATAACACCTGAAAGAGTGGAAGGAGCAGATTTGGTAGCAATTTTGAAAAAAGGAATTGGATGTATAGTTGAAAAGGAGAAATTTGCAAGATTATGGGGAAGAGGTAGGGAGTAGGATAAGAAATTGGACAGGTCTTTTAAAAGAGCCAGCACAGGCATGATGAGCCAAATAACAGATCTCAGCAGTGCCTCTAATCAGCAATCAGGAATTTCTTTTTCCAAAAATTGTACTTAGTTCATAAAATTATTTCAATTTGAAAATTACAGAATTTGCAAATATATTCTGTGACCTATTCATTCTCAGTGCATCCTCCTTGGAGAAATGAATAGTAATATTTTTAAAAGTGTCCATATTACAGAGGAAGAGGTGCTGGACACAGTTTCCAATGCACTTATGCATATTAAAACACATAAAGGTGGAGAAACCCTTGAGACCTCAGGACCTAATCAGGTGTAACCCAGAACTTTGTGGGAAGCTAGTGAAGTGATTGCTGGGCCCCTTGCTGAAATATTGCTATCATTGAAAGCCGCAGGTGAGAAGACGTAAGACTGGAGGGTGGCTAATGTGGTGCCATTATTTGAGAAAGATGGTAAGCCAGGGGACAATAGGCCGGTGAACCTAATGTCAGTCAGTGGTGGGTAAGTTGTTGGAGTGGATTCTGAGGGAGAAGATCTACATGTATTTAGTAAATGCCTGACCAAGTAGTTGTACTTATCACTATTACACAATAAATGTTCTTGTTATGTAAGAACAGTACTTCTTCTCTCATTGTATCTTCTACTGCTAATCACGAGATAGGACCAAGATAATTCAAAGACAAAGGAGGATTGGTGGCAACTAAACCACCTCCAACAATCCTAAACCAACACCATATACTGTTGGAAGAGGCAAATACAACAAGGTACCAGTAATGGTAATATGGGAAAGAAAAGACAATTGGTATTTGGAGATAGTAAGAACTGCAGATGCTGGAGTCAGATGTTTTGGGTTGGGTGCAAGCCTGAAACGTCAACTTGCCTTCTCCTCTGATGCTGCCTAACCTGCTGTGTTCATCCAGCTCCACACTATATTGACAATTAGTATTTGCATACCTAGTGTCTGTGTGCATTTCAAGAATCAGATACTTAAGACCTGACAACTTCAATCCCATGTTCTGCTTTAGGTTTTAGATTTGCTGAGTTACTGCTTCTTGATTTTCCATATGTTAGCCCCCATAACATATATTGACTGTATTCTGAAGAAGGGTCACTGGACCAAAACGTTAACCCTAATTTCTCGCCACAGATGCTGCAAGACCTGCTGAGTTTTTCCAGCAATTTCTGTTTTCTTTAATACTAAAACAATGTTAAGATTGTATGCAATCAGATATCTTGTAGCTTATTAACTAATAACTCCATAGAGTAATATAACATCCCAGACTTATATATATACAGTCTGGGTACTTAGATTTCTGTTACATTGCATAGTTGGCTGGCAGACTGGCTTACTGAAAACAGCGGGTCAGGCAGCATCCATGGAGAGAAAGCAAGCTAACTTTTCGAGACAACAAGGTGCAGGGCTGGATGAACACAGCAGGCCAAGCAGCATCATAGGAGCAGAGAGGCTGACGTTTCGGGCCTAGACCCTTCATCAGAAAAGGGGGAGGGGAAGGGGGTTTTGAAATAAATAGGGAGAGAGTGTAGATGACTCTGCATCAGAGCAGATGTGAAGTGTGGAGGGGCAGCATGTATGCAATAGTGGGGGTAGGAGGGTGGAGTGTTGGGGGAGAAAGGATGTGGATTGTTCAGATTAAGTGATTGGAATGTGAGAATGGCAGAACAATGGTGCGTCTAACTGCCAGACTGAAAAGAACAGACAGTCCCACTGGGGTGGGGGGAGGGGAGAGAGAATGTAACAAGTAGAGCTAAAAGGAAGGAATGGGAGTAGATTCACAATTTGAAAGTGTTGAACTCAATATTAAGCCCAGAAGGTTGTAAAGTGACTTACTGCTTGTTTAACTGTTGAGTGGATGATGATTGAATGGACAGAAAGTAAGATGGAGATATTTTATACTAATGCTTCACATACAGGGGGTTCTGCTATAACTCAATAGTTGCGTTCCAGTGCAACATAGTGTTATAGAAAATCGCGCTATATAAATAATGGGGCCTATGGGAAAAGCAGGGTTTGGGGCACAAAGGACACATAACAATTGTACTTTCCAAAATTCTTCCTCACCCGTGTAGCTTCATTCTTATAGCTGCAGTTATAATGACAGTTTATCAGACAGGTGATGCTGCAAACAGGCAATACATTTACGAATCTGAGCTTATATTTGCAATGAAGTGACAGCTGGGCTCTAAATAGAGTTCTGCCACTGGAAATCCCAGCCAATGGTCAGTACTCCATGATAGTGCGAGCATGACGCAAAAGAGGTGAGCAGTGTAAAATTATGTAAGATAGAGCACACAGCCAGTCACCCTTCATGAAACTCCCTCAAAGTTGACGTGTAGGCAATTTTTTGCAAAATTCCCTCCTCCATTTAAATGCTGATCAGACCTGACTTTCCATCGGCACAGACTTCTGGATAGATTTTCAGATAAGTGAAGCAGAGGAATCTGACCTTTCTTTCCTATGTAGCCCATTGACATTGAAGTTAATTGTAGGATTAAAATGTATTGTAAACCTGAGTAACATTGTATTCAAAATAGTGCTGGAAAAGAGCAGATTGTAACACAGACAACTTTTGGTATAAATGATTTACATGAGCAAGTTCAAAAATTGTTACATATTAAATATGTAACAAAATCTAGACAAAAATACTACACACAAAGGTGCATGTTTTAACAGCACTCATATTATTTTAAACTATACTTCAGTTTTTACTTATACCTTCAATTTAGCATTGGAGTCTATTCTTCTATTTAAATGAGCTACATTTTTAAATAATGCTGAATCGCGTTATAGCCAACATAAGTTCATGATTTAGAAATAGCGTTCCCTATTCGTCAATCCATTATAGCCAATTTGCATTGCCGGAGCACACGTTACAGGAGAACACCCTGTATTATGATACCAGTTAGCTATCTTAAAGGTATAATGTATTTTTTGAGTTCTGCACAATAATACAACGTACCACTTTTTCCCTTTGAGGAATAGAGAACCTAATCTAAGAAAATATACAAAGATGCACATTGGTACATTATCATTTTGCATTAAAATAACACTTTGACAGATGTTTGACACAGTTTATTACGACTTGACTGTTTAGCTTCACTCTGGTGTACTATCTGTGATTTGGACAGATATTTTCCTACACTATGGATGTCTGTTTGTTGTCAGGTGAGATACTCTCAGTATCGGAGTCATCGTCTTGTATGATTGTAGGTTGGTCATGTACAACTCGGATGTATCCTTTGTTTCATCGTAGGATTTGACAATTGTTTGTGACAACATTGCATGACCTGGGCTGGACACTATGTGATAATATCTTCTCAGGTGCTCATGCATTCATACAAACGTCTCAAACCCTGATGCTTTGGCTTGATTCAAGTTGGGGTAACCTTTTGTATGCTTGTTGATCATGATCTCATACCATTTTCTACCCTGAAGCTTATGTGACTGGGTGGTAATGGTGTGCGAGAGAAGAACTATATTAATCTGTGTTACAAACACGAGAGCTGCTGATGAGGGTGAACTATTGTCTTGAGGAATATCATATAGATTTAAGAGATAGTAGGAACTGCAGATGCTGGAGAATCCGAGACAACA
>NC_063350.1:17166532-17246955 GCF_021869965.1 Rhincodon typus
CTGAAGAAGGGTCCAGACCCGAAACGTCAGCTTTCCTGCTCCTCTGATGCTGCCTGGCCTGCTGTGTTCATCCAGCTCTACACCTTGTCATCTTTTCTCCCTACCTCTTCCTTGATTGTTAAGAAGTCCTGGTGTAATACTTTTTTCTTTTATGTCATCACGAACACAGATAACATCTCTGATTATTGGTGTAAGTACAACTTTCTTTCTCTGATTTCCACCAAATTATTGATGGGTTTTTTTTTCTGACTTTTGGACGTAATTTTGAAAGCTCCAAAACAAACCTCAGAATATACTCAATATTTTTGTAAACTAAAAATACAGTGCTTTTCTCTCATATAAGTCATAATGATCTCTTAATTTGAGTGCAGTGGGTTTCAATTTTGCTATTCCATTATCACTTTGATTCACTAATCTCTAATTTAATGTTTAGCCTTGCCACATCTGTGAATATGCACTATCTGACAGATCACAACATAATTTAGATTTTTAAAGTGTAAGTTTCTGTTCAATACTCATGTTTTGCTACACATGCAGTATAATATCTGCAATAATTATATGACCATTGTATCTTTCAATTTTGACATAAAATCATCAGAAAAATATTGTACAAGTTTGAGTTAGCCTAATTTTATTTTGAAAACAGCAATCTCACACATTGTATTGGCGCTAAGGTAACACTGCCATTTACTTCAATATTACAGTTTAATATTGTTATGGACCAGACCAAACCCCCTGTAAATATATCAAGGAGATAGCCTAGATCATAACTTTTGTCTTATTTATAGGCAAGTGTAAGATGCTGTGTTCCAGATGTAATTCAATTTGTTACACTGCTTGGCTCTAAGCAAAACATACTTTATTCTAACTGGGGTTAA
Source organism: Rhincodon typus (assembly GCF_021869965.1). Taxonomy (NCBI): domain Eukaryota; kingdom Metazoa; phylum Chordata; class Chondrichthyes; order Orectolobiformes; family Rhincodontidae; genus Rhincodon; species Rhincodon typus. The sequence goes on from NC_063350.1 coordinate 17,167,411, forward strand.
GAATACAAACAAAAGAAAGAAGAATTGGTATAGCTTTAACTCTATGGAAAACTTAACCACATAATAGGTTATTTAACTACTAAACAACAACTGTTCCAATGTGGTAACATCCCCAATACACCCTTGGCAAAGGCAAAGTCAGCAAAACAATTTGTCTTACGTGCAATTCTGGCAGCGCAACGAGAACCCATGCTTTTAGCTGTAACAGACAGAGAGGCAGTTTCCACAGCCAACTTCAAAACCCCAACTACTGCCAAAATCCAACCAAAATCTTTGGTTCTATGGGAGCCTGACTCCACCTTTTCATGCTGCTTCTACTGTTTCAACTTTTTAAAAAAATCTCCAAGGCCTCACAAGCTGGTTACTTTATTGGCTTGGAACAGACCATTCTTCACTCTATCTCAACCTGTTTTCATTAAAAAAAAGGATAAAATACACCCCTTAAGGCTGTAGTATCATAACAAAAGATTAAACATGTGTGAATGAAATGAATGCCACACATCGATAAAATCAAATTACTGTTCATAGCTGAACTGTTTTCTCATCCTATTATAAGACAAACACCAGAGAATCCTGGAGAAACTCAACAGGTCGGGCAGTACATGTGGATGGAGAAATAGAGTTAATGTTTTGAGTCTGCAATGACGTTTTCAGAACTGTTATTGATCATTCTATTATGCTTCTATTCTATTATGTTGTGAATGTTCAATCTGAATCAGTTAAATATAACCTTGATCTAACAGGAAGGACCAGAAACTAATTTATCTTTTACTTCGTTCATGGGTTATGGATGTCGCTGGGATGGCCAGCACCTTTGGCCCATCCCTCATTGCTCTGAGGGCAGGTTAGAGTCCACATTGCTGTGGGTCTGGAGTCACTTGTATGCAGACCAGGTAAGGATGGCAGTGTTCTCTGAAAGACATTTGTGAACCAGATGAGTTTTTCCAACAGTTGATAATGGTTGCATGATTGCTGTTAGACTACCCATTTACTCCAGATATTTTTATGAAAGTCAAATTTTAGCATCTTCCATGATGGGATTCAAACCCATGCCTCCAGAGCATAAACCTGCTGTTCCGGATTACTACTTCCGTAACATCAAGACTATGCCACAACCTCCCCGTTTTAATGACACTACTTTCATAGCAAATACCTTTAATAATATCAGGAATCTTAACAATTCCTGGTCAGCAATCTAATAATCACTAAATGTGACTGTATATCATTTATTGTGATCAGTGAAAGGAAGTGCTTATAGATATATCTGTGACAATAGCATAAAACCGTGGATTTGTTCAGAGTTTTGTGCTAATAATGAAATATTAAGTTTTTTTATAAACATGCAATACTACTAATGATTTGCAGTCTACTCAGAAAAAAGTAATCAATTCCTGATAAGCTCTTTGGATTCCCACATCATTTCGAACAACTGGAGCACAATGTCAGGCACTCAGAAAATCGCACGTAAGGCTAATAAATTCTGGAGCTCAGCAATATAAAATGATTGCTTCTTTTTATTGGCCTTTGCCTTTTCAGCTGTTCCCAGTTTTGAACTTTGCCTACTACGATCCAGAAGTTACACTTTTTTGACAATTTGTTGCATAATCCTCAAAGAGTAATTATTCTACTTGTGGATATATGTGTTGGATTAATATGATGATGCCATTTGCAAACTATCCACAAAGAAACAAGCATTACACATGGTACAACATCCAGTTGTACTCCTGAAATCAGACCTCACCCTCATCTGGCACGATGAGCAAGCTGCAGAGGGGGTGATTGTGGACTTCCTGCTTCCCATCCTAGTCCAATTCCCACACATCAACTTTCCCTTCTCAGTTTCACACCCATGAACAGCCACCTATCAAGCCACAAGCAAACACAAGAGGAGAGAGAATAGCAGCACAGCATTGACGAAGAGGACCTATTACTTAATCTAACCCTCACAGCTACCAGCTCAGGTACAGATGCTGGATATATCTTAGAGGCTAGTATACAGTTGAGATCAACATAATATTCTGTTCCCAGACCATATTGCCCATATTATGTTACGGACTGACTAGGGATGAGTAACACTTACATAAAGGGGGAGAGGGGGAAGGACATTCCCTCTCCAAATTTTGAACCTTGTTAGTTTGGTTGCCTGCGTGCCCATGTCTCTAGAGAATATCCTGTGGGCTGCTCAGGGAAGCAGTCAGGATACTGCCTGGCCCAGGTTAACCAGGCAAACGAAGTGGTGCCACATATTTGAATTTTTCACCCATGAAGTTCAACAAACCCTGGAGTTGGGGTCAGAGGCCAATGAAATGATAGAATGGCAGGCACATGTTCAAAAGCTGCGCATTATTTTGGTGATGTCTCCACAGATGTGACACTATGGATTCAACGGGCCCTCAGGGAACTTCTCTTCCTCACTGACAGAGGAAAGAAACTCTGCCACAGGCGTACAGTGTTATATCTTTAAGTTCACTGCCAAAAGCTGTTTAATGATCTAAGGAGGACAGAAAAGCTGAAGACTGTGGCTCGTTGGTAGCAACCAAGCCTAGGAATCAGAAGGCCCTGAATTTAAGGGCTGAACTTTACCAAAAGTCGGCCAAGTGTCAATTTTGGGGAGTTTGATGAGGTTTCCTCTCTATAAGTGCCAGTGAATTATCTCAAGCGATTCTTATCTGCTCATCTCATTACGTGTACACCAACCCACACTATTGTGCACTCACCTAGCGCAGAAGTACACACCATTGCTGGGACCTTCTGGGATTTCCACAAATGGCACGAGATCAATTGCTACCAGCCACGGATAGACCTTCACAGTACTCGTTGTGAGATAGAAATGAGAAAGAATAGCTTCAGAGTCCCCATTGGTGACACTTCATTGGAAATAGTTGCTCATGTTTGTAAACATATTGCTACTTTGCATCATCACCTGCTTGACTGTCATTGTGACTGCAACTGTAAGAATGAAATTATGTGTTTTATAGACACATACAGTATTACTAAGAATTTACAATCTATTCAGAAAGAAGCGATTGGTTCCTGACAAGCTCCGTTGATTTCTACATCATTGTGAAAAACTATAGCACAATGTCAGAAGCTAGTCAGGTTACCCATTTTTTGTACCATTCCATGTTAGAACTCTATCTAAGGGAGAAACATAGGAATTACGAGTGGCAGTATGCAATTCAAACCTTTGAGCCCGCTCGGCCATAAGTGAACATGGCTGATCTTATCCTGGCCTCAACTCCTCTTCCCTGCCTGCTCCCCATTGCCCTTTAACCTGTTTTTCATCAGAAATACATCTATTTCTTTCTTGAATCCATTGATTGATTCTGCCTCCACTGCACTCTGAGGCAGTGAGTTCCACAGATTCACAACTTTCTGAGAGAAGTAGCTTCTCCCCAAGTCAGTTCTGAACCTACGTCCTCTCACTCTATATCCAGGACTTCTTGTTTGAGACTGTCCCACAAGAGGATCATCTGTTAACTGTTCAGTTTATCAATCCCCTTTAACATTTCCCAAACATCAATCAGATCCGCACCCCCCGATTCTTCTGAACTCCAGCAAGTAAAAGCCCAAGCTGCTAAATCACTCCTTGTACTACAGCCCTTTCTTTGCTGGAATCAATCTGGTGGACCTCCTCTGAACTTCCTTCAGTACCACCACTTCCTTCCTCAAGTATTGAGACCAAACTGGACGTAATACTCCAGGAGTGGCCTCACCAACAACTTATATGATTGTAATGTTACTTCTTTTACTTCTATAATCCAATTCTTTTTGCACTAAATAGCAAAATTCCATTTGCATTTCTTATGACATGACTCTTTACTTATCATCCAATATAGTACCACATCCTGTCATTGTTCACCGTGGGGACATCACATGTTTGAAAGCCTTCAAATGGTTGAAGATATTAACTTTTATTAAACAACAGGAGAAGTGACTTAAAAACAAACAAAAAAGCTGCATTTGCATCTGGGAACAAACAGGGACTTTTAGCCTTTTGAGCAAAAATAAATTTACATTTATTGAACAATCATTTCAAACAACTTGCATCTATTAGAATCAGGTTTAAATTAAGTCCTACCTGCCTTATTGCACCCACTGCACTGCCCTAACATGATGAAGGTGATGTTCCTCCTGCCCGAGGTCTTCACCTTCAGATGACTGCTGCTGTCCTCCATCACATTCCCTCTTTGCCTTCTCCAGTTGTGCAGAGCCCAGCATGCTAAAACAATGCAACATACTCAATATTCACCTGGAGACTTACAGAAATGAACATTAACAAAGAGTGAATGTAGGGAAAACAGAGGAAAGTCCATGGCCAAGACTGCAGGTCTTTCCAACCACTGCTCAGCTGGGTGCAAATGTTGAACCTTGGAGACCAAGGTTCCTGCTTATTAAGAAGTTTTAATGGTTTTCAAGACCTCTGCCAAATGATTGAAGCTTGGCAAGGAGCGCAAGAACTAAATTGTCTCTTGCTCAAAGTTCTGCACAAAATACCAGTGGCAAACCTTTAACTCACAATTTTTCTGTCAGATAATATCAATGTTTAGAATTAAGCCCATTGTAGTTCAAATGCATTTGTGGAACAATTGGAACGATAATTAAACCATGTAAAAATCTTTGATGTGCCCATTGGCATCTGAACATAATTTTTTGCATATCTTATGTGGATCACAACAACAACGGGTCAAATTTGTGAGACTTTAGAGATAAATTGTGTCTCCGGGTTTGTCCTATAGTTACAAAGCTTAAAATAATTGAAATGGTAACTGGAAAATTTGGTGCACTTTATTATGTAAAAGAAGTATTGATTATTCTAAATATAAATGTCAGCAACATACTAAGATCTTGGTGCCATCTATGGCATTTCTTTCTACTTTATATCGTTCTTCTATTCACTATTTTTCAGCTGAATTATTGAATGAAACACACCTTTCCTCCTTCCTCAGTAGGTTGGTCAAGAACAATCCTTTCTCTGTTATCACTTGCATTTATCTAAAGTGCACAAAGTTATTTTTTTCAATCTAGACACAGTATTTCAATAGTTGAATATTTTGTGTTTGGTAAATAGTTTCAAATTTAGCCATCCATACAATTCATTTACATGTGCTGCATCTGACAGCAGGATGTTAACTATTATGTCATAGGTAACTAACTGTAAGTAGTTTTTTTTGTCTCCATAGTGCACAATAGATTTAACATTGCGGGAGTCTTGTCTTTTGTTGATCTTGAATAGACCACTGAGCAATCTGAACTCACTTCCTTCTATTCCTCCATTTCTTAATTCTACTCAACCAGTATCAATGCCATGGCAAAGGAACTTTACAGAATATCAAATTCAATATATCCAGAACATTGACTCCTCTTCTGATGTCAATGTTTAACAAATCTATTCGTAACTATTTTCTATTTTAGAAGAATGAGAGTGGATCTCATATAAACCCATAAAATTCTAACAGAACTAGACTGAAGAGTCTAGATAGAAACAGAGGTCACAGTTTAAGGATGTTCAGTAGGTGATTTAGGACTGAGATGAGGAGAAATTTCTTCACCCATACAGTGGTGAACCTGAGGAATTCTCTTTCTGTGGCAACCACAGAAAGCATCTGAGGTCAAAACATTGATTGTTTTCTCGAAGGAGTTAGATATAGCTCTTGGGGATAAAGGGGTCAAAGGGTGTGGAGAGAAAGTGGAAACATGGTAATGAGTTGAAAGATCAGCCACGATCACATTGAATGGTGGAGCAGGCTCGAGGGGCTGAATGGCCTACTCCTGCTCCCATTTTCTGTTATTCTATGTTTTCCTCTTTTGTTCTTCATAATGTATCATTTATTCACTGCAGCTTGTTTAACAATGGGAATGATTTCCCTAAGCAATCTGATGGTTTAATTAGGAGATATGTCTTAGATCAAGTTACTTCAGAAAGTATGTTTATATTGTCTTAAAAGAAACTTTGAAGCTGAATTTTTATTTTGCTTTATCTGGAGTTTACAAAACTTGCTTAGTTCCATCATTGGTGCTTATAGTTTTTGGAATAAGTATGAATGCTACATTTTAAAAAAAAGGTCATTCACAGAATGTCAGTGTCACTGGCATTTTTGTCCATCTTTGATTACTTTGAAAAGATGGCAGTGAATCGTCTTATTGAGCTGTGACAGATTGTCTGGTGAAAGTAGTCTATTAGTTTGGGAGTTCTAGGATTTTGATCCAGCAATGATGAAGGAATGGCAAAAAATTTCCAACTCAGAATGGTGGGCTTTCAACTGAAGTTCTTATGTGTCTACTAAATTGTCTTTCTAAGTCAGGGATTGGCAACCTGTGGCTCTGGGACCACATGCTGATCCTTAGGAGCTGAAGAGAGGAAAAAATGAAGAGGAAAATCAAAAATTTCAGGTGAATGGGCAAATGATTCATTCACATTCATCAGAAATTCTGCTGGATTCCATGTGTATCTAATTTGAAATGACAAATTCACCAACAGCAAAGTTTAAAATCTTGAGCAGCAGCTTGAGAGACTGTGAAATGAGGAAAGTTGTTCACAGTTGGAAGAGCCGTATGAGAACTTTAAAAACGGAAGCAAAATAATTACATATATTAAATATATACCTTTATCTGCCATGCGTGGGATAGATAAAACAGTGAAAGTGGCCACTTCTATATTGCAGTCAATTATCAACACCACACAGATAAATTTGGTCTCAAAAGGATAATACCAATTGCCTGGTTATAAGGCAACTTAACTACATGACCTTAACAATACCCCATTGTAGGTGGGGTAGTAATATTGTGAAGTCCTCTCAGCAGCATGGTTAGATACACAACTCGCATCAGTTGCACCATCATCCCTGATTACAGCATCAGAATTTCATTTTTGTTATAGCTCAGAGACTGAACAATGCAGCAGATTTTTAATATGTACCTAACTAATAGCCAATACCTTAGGCTCCAAGTTAGCAGGTGACTCAAGAGGGAGATCTACTGATACTTCATACAACTGTTGCAGTGTATGTAATCTTATTAACTGATCATCCATTTTATTTCAATTTATCTATGTGGAGTTGTTTTGTGGATAATATGTCTGGGAGTTCAGAACTGATCTGATCTAATTTGTTGCCATAATCTCTATTGACTATTGACCAGCTCCATTTGCTCTTTGATAGGATGTGGAGTCTTAAAGATCATTCATGGGATATGGGCATTGCTGGATTGACCAGCATTTATGTGGCCACCCCTAACTGCCCTGTAAAATGCAGTGGTGAGCTGCTTTCTTGAAGTCCAGCAGCCCTTGTAATAAAATTAAATCCACAATGCCGTTAGGGTGGAAGGTCCAGGATTTATACCTTGAATTTTTTTGTCACCAAGATTGACACCATCGATCAGTTGTCACTGTCAATTTCCTCCTTTCCCCACTGAGCTTCTTCTAATTCTCCCCTGGCACTGGCTTTGAACGTGTTTTTTTTCCTAATTTCCTCCTCATTCTTCTCATACCCTCTCCAAGTGCATCCTGTCAACAACACCTACCTCCATAAGACTGTATGCCATCCGAGTAGAAATAAGCCATTCAGTCTATCAAGTTGTTTCTGTAATTCAATGAGATCATGGCTAATTTAATAACTTTCAACTTCATTTTCCTGTCTTTTACACATAATCATTGATTCCCTTACTGATTAAAAATCTGTCTATCTCAGCCGTGAATATACTTAACAACTGAACCTTGACAGCTCTCTACGGTAAAGAATTCCACGACTGATTGTCCTATAAGAGAAAAAAATTCTGCCTTATTTCTGCCTTAAGTGGGCAATCTCTTATTCTGAGATTACATCCTCTGGTCCTAGGCTCTTCCACAAAGGAATGGAACCTATCTGCATCTACCTCGTTAAACCCCCCCAGAAAACTTCTATGTTTCAATAAGGTTACCTCTCATTCTTTCAAATTCCAGTGAGTACAGGCCCATTCTACTCAACCTGTTCTCAATCCCTCCATACTTGGTATCAGCCCAGTAAATCTTCTTTGAACTGTTTCCAACACCAGTATACCTTTCTTTCGATAAAGAGCCCAAAATTGTTCACACATCATGCTTTCTTGGGGCCCATTCCTGCTAAACCAATAATGACTGAAATTTCCTTCTTATCTCCCATGCTAATGTATATACTCTCTTATAATATCCTTTTTCTATCTATGCTGTCACCACACTCTCCTTTAAAAAAAATTTAACCATTCTCCTTGTCCACCCATCTCAAACACCCTGTCCACTAAATAATGTTGAATGTGTTGTTGTACCCCAAATTTGTGTCTATATTTTACGTTTGAACTCCTCCAATACATTTCCATTCAGGCCAGAATACCAAAATAGCTCTTATCAAAATCACAAACGACCCCATGTATTTATAACAAAGATAAACTATATCTCCTAGTCAGAGTTCCCCTTTCTTCCTAGCTACGTGTGGCTCCAAAGCCTTGTGTGGCAGAAGTCAATGCTGTGTTCGGCGTGCCGATGCTGATCACCATGCATTGAACAATGGAGTGGCTGTATGTGCATGCAACTGTGCAGCTCAGAGGGAACACCACTTCTAATATTTCTTGGCCTTTCTTCAACCTTTGACACATGATTATTCCATCCTCCTCCACTGCTGTAACTCTCCTGTTGCTGAAAACCTTGTTACAATCTTATTTAGACTCGCTCATTCTAATGCCTCCCAAATTCTACCCTCTGTAAACTTGAGGTCTTCCTAATCTATGCTGCCCATGTCTTTGCTTGTATCAAATGTTATTCTTCAGTCATCATTCCATGTGCTTACTAAGTTACATTGGCTTCTTGTTAAGTAACACATAGAATTTAAAATTCTCATCCTTGTTTTCAAATCCCTCCTTGGTCTAACTCCTTCCCATCTTTGCAACCTCTTCTAACCCCACAACCTTCCAAATATCTGCACTTATTTAATTCAGGCATTTTGAGCATCCCTGATTTAAATTACTACATCACTTCTGACTGTGCATTCAGCTACCTAAACTCTAAGCTCTGCAATTACCTCTCGAGGGCTATTCACCTCTCAATTTTGCTTTTGTCTTTCAAGACTCTGCTTAAATCAAGTTTTGATCTTCTGCTGTAATATCTCTTCATATTGGTTAGAGTCATATTTTGTTGCATAATGCCACTATGTATGCTTTGGATGTTTTATTACATCACAGGTGCTATACAAATATACATTGCAGCAACATTTTTGTAAAGAATTACAATTGCTACCCCAAGGAAGCTTTAATATTCCAATCATTTGAACATTTAACAAACAAAAAGTACTAATAACAAGGACTGTTCACTAATTTCACAGGGGCATTATGTATGACAATGGTCAGCTTTTGACTGGATCAAATAATGGAAAAATCAGTAGAACAAATCTTTAGCATTTCCAGTGGAATGGATTGGGTTTTTGCATACTTATGTCACTTATTCGGCCAGTTATCAATTATTGTTGGATATTTCCTTAGAAATATTAGGAGAATAGAGGACTGATTAGGGCAAACATAAGAAATGTGCAGTTGGGACTTGCTGCATCTTGTATTGCAGCCATTCAATCTCTTAAATTGATTAAAAAGATATTCATTGATTTGGATAAATTGAATAACTTTTGGATGTGAGGTGTTCCTTTAAGAGCATTTTCTTTGAAGCAATTGTCCTAGATATTTTCATTTTTTCACACACTTTCAAAATGCCCTGGTTATTAAAATCCAAATGTTTTCAATACTTTATTAGGTACTAGAAATAAAAGAATAATCTTTATAGATTCGTTCTGATTAGTACTAGCTATTTAAATTTAAGCAAATCCCTGTGCATATAATTTTTTATGGTATAAAGAGCAAGTCCAAGTACAAAAGGCCCAGGCTGTTACTCATAAAACGTCAATGATTTTGCTGAGAAAGATCATTGTGATCTCTAAATTGTCTTAGAATATGCTTTTGTCCTAAAACATTCCTTGATGAGAATTCTGGATAACCAGAACAACAATCACATGAAAGAGTTTTGGTATAAATTAAAGCACAAATCTGATTGTTGAAGATAATGTAATCAAAGACAAAAAAGAAAATAGAGAAATCCTTATATTTCTCATAAATTAGATAAACAGATGCATTTACTCCAGATAACATGAAAAAAAAATCACTGGATCTTGTTTCTATTTAACAAACTGACATGATAACACCATTGACTCTCAGAAATATTTTTACCGTACCTAGCAAAAATATTGGAAATGCAGTCAAAACCACTGAACAGTGAATAAGTTCAGGGAAAGTGCACAAGTGAAGCCTCTTAGAACAGTCGGAATGTGTTGACTACTCACTTGACTCTACAACCACAAGAGTGGAGGATGATCTCAATACTATGTAGGAGGTCAACATATGAATTTTCTAGGTGAGTTGTGTCATAGAACAAGTATTGCCTTGATAGTAATGTCAAGACTTCTTCTTATGGTCCCCCCATGATCAGAGATGACTTGCTCCCGCTCTGGTTCAAGAAGTTCAGTGATGGCTGATAAGTCTAATGCTTAATCTACAAACTCTGTTGCAAGCTGGGCAGATGGTCCTTGAAGGGTTGAGCATGTAAAATATTTGATGGGTTTGAGCTCTCTCTCTCATGCCTTGACTTTGCTCTGTGTGTTCCCAACAAAGTCTCATGAACATATTCAGTGACTTCTTGAATGAATCTGGATGAGTGTAGCTGCAGCAACTCTCAAGAAGCTTGACATGACCAAGGACAAAACAACATGTTTGATTTGCCACCACCTAAAGCATTGATCCTATCCAGTGCTGAGGCACTGTGGCAAAAGTGTATGCAATTTACAAGATACACTGAGAAAGTCACCAAGTCTTTTTTGACAGCCCATGGTACATACTACCTAGAAGAAGAAAGGAAACATACTTGGGAACACCACCACCATCAACGGTTCTCCTCCAAGTCACAAATACTGACTTGGAACTGCATTGCCATTTCTTTACTGTTGCTGGATCAAATCGTGGAACTCCCTCCCTAAAGCACCATTGGTGACCCTACACTGATGAATTACAGCAGTTCAAGGAGGTGGCTTATCACTGCGTTCTCTAGGGCAATTAGAAATGAGAAAGGGAAGCCCATATCCTATGAATAAATGTGAAAATTACTTGGTCAATTACAGGAAAGAGACTTGCAAAAGCCAACGGGAATGTCTGATCTGCACAGAGATGCTTTGAGGACATTCCAATAGAATTTTCACTGTCATCCTGGTGGTCTGCTGATGCTATAGAGTTCCAAGTGCACAGCTGCTTCAGGGACTTAATGTCAGGCACCCAAATGACATAGTCCACTGGCCATGTTTCTCCCAAAGGTGCTGTTTTTCAATGATTAATACGATGACATTGGCTGGAGAAAAAACTGTTAGAAATTGTGTTCCATTTAAGATTGATTTTTTAATAGTATTTCTTGTTATTATAAGAGTGCATGTTCCTTTCCCCAAACATAAACAACTTACAACAAACAGCAACAAAAGAAAGGTGACAATGAAGGGCACCAGGACCAATATGTTCCATAAACTGATGTCAAAGGAATATCTAACACCAAATGTACCTTATTATTAAGGCAGTGTTTAATAAACTAAAGGCTTTGTTCCTAGAAAGAATGAAAACAAACAATAAGATGAAGTTGGGCAATGCTTATCCTGGTGTCATGTGTAGTTGACCATGTCCATTGGCTAGAAGTGTTCAAGTGGTTGGCTGACATATTGTAAACTACCAGCCTCTAGAAATTTTGTACATCAATTTCTCCACATCAAGCTATAGTTCTCTGCAGATAGCTGCCTCCTTCAGTTGGAAAATGAGCTGGGAGAGAGTGAAGAAGACCAAAGGGGCCCTTCAGCTGAAGACAGGAATGCTGCCAATAACCACTTCAATCTGTTGCAGGTCATACACATTTCTGCTTAATTAACTAATGTATCATATCTCAACTGTTGCTTCTAACCAACTATCTGAAAATTCCTTATGAATAGTCAACTGCCTATATTGAGTAATTCTGGTCATAAAGCCCCAAAATGAAATAAACAGTGCCAGAAGAGGTATTCCCAGAGAAGTTTGCTTTTATTCATTCATAGGATGTGGGCAACATGAGCGGAGCCAGCATTTATTGCCCATCTGTTGTTGCCTTGCGAAGGTGGTAGTGAGCTGCCTTGAATCGCTCGAAGCCATTTAGTGTAGGTAGACTCACAATGCTACTAGGGAGGGAGTTCCAGGATTTTGACCCAGTGACACTGAAAGAACAGCAATACATTTTCAAGTCAGGATTTTGAGTGGCTGGAGGGGAACTTGGAACTGGCAGTTTTCCCACATATCTGTTGTCCTTCTCCTTCTAGATGGTAGAGTTGTGAGATTAGAAGGTGCTGTCTAAGGAGCCTTGGTTAATTTCTGGAGTGCAGCTTGTGGATGACTGAGAATTGTTGGTGGTAGAACTGCATGCTTAAGGATGAACTGTTAATCAAGTGGGCTGCTTTGTCTTGGATGGTATGAAGTTCCTTGAGTGTTGTTGGAGATGTACTCATCCAGGTAAGTGGGCAGTAGTCCATCACAATCCTGACTTGTGCCTTCTAGTTGATGGACAGGCTTTGTGGAGTCAGGAGGTGAATTGATTTATAATTAGCTTGAAATTTGAGAGGCATGGAAGCAAATTATCTGAGACTGTAAGTAAATACTGGTGGAGTAAATGGAAGGTACAATGCCATAGAATATCCAAGAATGCAACAGATAGATAATATAACAGAAAAAATAGGGACTTCAGTAACGAGGACTGTATAGGAAATTAAAGAAAATTATGAGCATGACCTTGATAGGCTTTTTAATGAGTTTATGAAAGGAACAATTGAGTTAGAAGCAATCTAGAATAAGGTATCCTACGCTCACAGCTCTCTGCTTTACAGCTGGTATTAAGGAAAAATAAAGAACTGTAGGAGTTGGTAAATATGCTGCAAGGGGAAGGTAATAGTGTCAGGAAAGTACTACCATCCTTTACAATGCAATGTGTTAACAAGGAGAAAACTGCTATTAAACTAAACATGAACTGGATATTGATTTACTGACAGAAAATATTAAAATCAGTGAGAAGTTAGAACACGAAATAGACCTCTCTCCATGTCTAGCTAAAATCAAGCAGTATTGGGCCCACCAACACTGTAAAAAGACAGCAGCTGTGTCTAATATCTCAAAAAGTAAGACAGGTACACTTCGGTTGTGTTGGGATATAGTTGAGAGCTCATTCCCCCAGTGCTCTGCCTCTCTGATGTAGTGAGGCAAAAAAAGTGGACAATGTCCCCAGGGACAGGGCAAGGATTGATCCAGAAGTGGGTGACAAAGAATCCTTCAGTATATTTACAGGACATGATCCTTTCCCTCCGGGAATATAAGACAGAAAAGAGGGCAAGGAATGTGGAAATGGAATTTGGTCACTTGATACAAAATCCTTATCCTGAGCCCTTGAAGAACTGCACTTAACAAAATGAGAAGAGCTCTTACATTCAGGTGCACTCAGTGTTGAAACAAAGTGTGATCCAAATGCATCACAAAGTTAAAAAGAATTGGCTTACGGAAAAGTGTTTAAAAAGTGACTTTCTGTGTCGTAATGGTGTAAATTCTAATCTTAAATTTTAATTTGAAACAAAGCATTGCGTTAGAAAAGTTGCATTTGTCCCCAAAACATGTGACAAGCTGAGGTTTAGCAGTGAGGGAGAAATCCAACAACTTAACATAAGGAAAGAGGGAAGAAACAAAACCGGGAGACCAACGGGACAATAAAGCTAGAGGAAACGGTTGTCTACCATTAGAGTTGGGGATCTAGCTATCAACTAAACCAGAACAATGAAATACAGCAGAGATATTTATCAGTTTGGAAGCCTACTTTCTGCTTCCAATATACTGAGATAACTATAATAAAAGATCACTTCTTTGTCCCCATATCCAAGTATAGCACTGCAGAATTGAGAATATATATCCCTAGGCAGAATGAGGTCCTTAAAGTAATCTCCCAGTTGGCTCATCTAATTCCCTACTCATCCCAAATATGACATCTATCCTAGAGGACCATTAACTTAGAAAAACATCTGGCACTGCTGATTCACAGGACCAGGGACCCGGGTTCAATTCCACTCTTGAGCGACTGTCTGTGTGGAGTTTGCCAATTCTCCCTGTGTCTGCGTGGGTTTCCTCCGGGTGGTCTGGTTTCCCCCCACAGTCCAAAGATGTGCAGGCTAGGTGGATTGGCCATGCTAAATTGCCTGTAGTGTCCAGGGATGTTTGGGTTAGACATGGGGAAATGCAGGGGCAGGGGAATGAGGCAGGGTGGGATGCTTTTCGGAGGGGCGGTGTGGACTTGTTGGGCCAAACGGCCTGTTTCCACACTGTAGGGATTCTATTTAAAAAATGGTCCAGTGAAACACTGAAAAACAACAGGAAATTCAAAAACTAGGGGAATGTATCTGATATAACTTGGTAGACAACATCAGTTAAATTGAGAATGTAACTGTTTAGTAGCCTACAAAAGTATGAAGTTGATAGTTATAATAGATTTGGTATGTTATCCATGATATATATTCAAGAAGTTAGAAAGCTAAACTTAAACCTTAGAAGTGGGTAAGTTAGTTATGAAATAGTTGCAAGGAGTCATTAAGGATATTTTCTTTTCCAAGGGGTCTGTTTGAAATTAGTTTCTTCTTAAAGTTAATATTTTTCACATGAGAGTTCATGTTCCTTTCTCAAACAGAAACAATTTCTAATAAACAAGCATAAAAGGAAGGGAACAATAAAGTCCACTGAAGCTACTATGTTCCGTGAGCAGACACCAAAGAAATATCTGTTACCCAGTTATCAAAACTGTTTATGAAAATATTTTTGTTCCTAGAAAATAAACCTTTCAATGAAGATTGACAATAGTTATTTTGAGATTGTGGGTAGTTATCTTGTGTCCATTAGTGAGAATGATTCAAGTGGGTGATTGACATAGCATAAACTATCAGCCCCTAGAAACTGGGTACAAAAACAACTCCTTGATATGTGCCAGTCTTCCTTAAATAGCTGATCCCCTCAGGTGGAAGATGCATGGGAAAGGAGGAAGAAGATCCATGGAGCTCTTCAGCTGAAAGACAAGGATGCTGCCTCCACTGCTTTAATCTGTTTTGGATTTTATACTTTTCTGCCTAATTAACTGATGGATCACATCTAAACTTTTACCTCTAAACAAACTTAATAAGTTATCTGAAAATTCCTTATGAGTGGTCTACTTTTGGTAACTGTGATCATGAACCCTCAAAATCTAATTGGACCTTGCTGGCAGACTAACTTTCTTGCTATGGATTTGGAGGATCTTGCAAAGGCATTGCTAGCAGTACTTCTTCAATGTTTTGAAGAGCCTGATCCAGCTTGTCCAAGTATTCAAACCTAATAGCAGCACAGTGATCATTACTTCTTGGTAAACCATGACTTTAGTCTCAGGTTTGAGATCATGGTCCACAAATATTCTTTTCCTCAGATGGCTGAAGGTTAAGCTGGTACATTGGAAGCAATGATAATTTTCATTGTTTAGTCCACCTTCATTGACAGGAGGTGCCCAAAGTTTACATTTTCCAGATCTCTCTCTTCCAGGATTTATCTAAATTGATGGAGGGCAGTGTTGCACTGTTGGAAGAGGACCATAGTTTTCCAGGAGTTTAATGAAATATCCATTTTCTCATATTCTTTGCAGAAGGAATGGACAATGATCTGGAGCTCTGTTTCAGAGTGCACACACTGTGATAAATGTGTCTAATTTGTTATCATTTTTGAGTTTTGAATGTTAAAATAAATACAAATGTATGTGGGTCAGTTTTGTAAACTAATTTTTTTTTAGAAGGTCAAAACGTTATTTGGGCAGTGACCTAAATATGTCATTTTGAACAGGGCATATGTTATATGCTTAGCAGTGCTCTGTTGTGTTAATGAATAAAATGTTTAAACTGTTGGGTTAATGGCAGATTAAGTAAACACATTAAGGCAAATTGTTTAGCTTTTACTTCAAGACAGAGTTCAAGTCTTCATTTCAGGAGAATTCAGATTTCAGTTCAGAAGGTAGAACTGTTCCTCCTTGCAGGAGAATCAAGTTCTTTAAGGGAACTAGTCACCTCAGCTGAAATGGTTTCCTGTCTGTGGAATTTCCTAACCAGGAATGCTTGTTTAGATGACTTCAAGTCGTTAGAACTGAGAAAGTTTAGGTCATCAGAATGGTTCATGCCAGCAGATATGGAAAGAAGCCTTAAAATTGCCTTTGCAATCTAAAGAAAAGAAACTGAGGTAGTTCAGTCAAGATTTAAAAAGCTGGGTTAATAATTATATTTCTCTAGAATTGAGTATCTGTAAAAGGATAGTGTTGAGAAATAGGTTGAAACTTCGTTTTGATATTTGCAGTAGGATTTTTCTAACTGTCTTCTAGTTTGTGTCTTTATACCTTCTTTTGTGAAATTAACTTATGTTTTATTGTTAACGAACATCTGCAGCCTCATGTAAGTAAGTTTCACTGGCTAATGACCACAGTAATGAACTGCAAAATTTAAATATGTGATCAATAAAGTCAGATTTCATTCTGACATATGACTAACAGAGTATCACCATCAGCTGAGATCATGACAGCACACAAAAGCATTGCCAACATTCTGGATCTCAATAACTGAGCTTGAAGTTGCATTTGTTTTGCATTGAAGGCATGTAGGTTGAACATTGCATCAGTTTGCTTCGCATTTTTAGCTGCAGGAGCTGCATCCAACCTCCAGCAGACTACCTACACTCATCAAAATTATTTATGGAAAGTTATTGTTAACAGCATCTAAAATGGTAAGCTGAGTTACACAATTCATCAGAATAGCAGAAAGCTCTCATGACTGATATCAAAGCTCTGCCCTGGTCAGTTTCAACTTCCTTGGAAAGACATTGCAATAAACAAAGAAGGAGAGTTGTTAAATACCTCATAGATGACCATTGTTCTATCCTTTGGAAAGTGCAGTCTTTCAGTGAACTGATCATAAATATACAAAATAAAGATCACAAATTTTCTGTGGAGATATATATGCCCAAATATCCTTAAGATTGAATACTTATACCGCCCATCTGAAATTTCTAGGTCTGCCATTTTTAAAACAGAATGGATTGTCCAATGTGGCAACTAATTTAATCTACATTTATTGCTATTTCTCTTTAAATGTAGTTTCATACTCTTCTCTGGAAAATGTGAACCATATCACATTTTGATCAATAGATTGTCTCATTGAGCTATTCCTAACCCTCTGCCTATGTTGGTATTTCAAAAAGTTCCTGTTCATTAAACTAATTCATGTCAATTTTGATAAGGAGCAAACTGTATGAAAGGAAGTGTAATTGATTATCTTAAATAGTCTTCTTTTCACTTTGATTAAGTTTATAAATTCTCAAAGGGATGGCACTTGAACATTTCCTCTAAACATTAGGTAAATAGTTATTATTATTCCAATACATGTTATTTGTTTCTACATTTCCACTAAAATTAGTAAAGTCTAAAACTCAGCCCCTGAGAACTTGAACAGAATATTTCTAGCACTTAACCTTCAATAACAAAAAAGCAACTATGTATTTATTGGTTTTGTAACACTCATGGACAACAGGAAGAAGCATTCAAGGAAATCTTGCGCCAATGCCCTTTTGTACAACGACACTATTATTGGACAACTTCCTGGCAGTTGTAAATAACCATTCCATGGGGAGCATTTGAGAGGAAAACTGAATGAAATATAGTTTGTCTCAACAGGATCTTCATAACTTTAAAATAAAAAATGTAATGTCAGACAAAAATACCACTGCTGTGTGTTGTTTACTGTAAAAATTAAAATTAATCTCCATTTGCTTTTTTTTACCAGGGTGTCTGGTTCAAATTCAATACTTCCTTTAGCGAATCACTGTGATTTGAGCTTAATGAACAAACTTTTCAGGTACATTTCTCTGAAGAATCAGAATGACAGATAGTATTACTGCTTACCAGCACAATACATTGAGTAAGTAACCAAATAAATTAGTAGTGAGCTGGAAATAAATCTAGAGAAATGGACGTTGGAGAATATATGGTGCAACTTATCATTAAATGATCTTATTGGGAATCCAAATTGGAGGTTTGTGAATGGGAAATGTATTACTTGAATACATGAATCAGTATCTTAACAAATTACATCTCCTTTACGGTTAAGAAAACAGCATTAGCTTAATGTGATTTGATGGGGATGATTGATTACTGTTATGATACAAGTTGATTTTACTTAAGGAGAAGGCAGATCCCAGACTAATATCTGATTGATAGTTTTTTTTTTAATTTCATGTGGTGGTCTTACAGTGAAACATAAGCATGCAATACTGCAGATTTGGTTTTAAGAGGAGACAGAAGTTGGTTACGAAATGTAAATAAACACAAAATAAAGCAAACCAATTTATTTACATATAATACAATTTGAAAGATTTCAAAACACATGGCAAAATAAAATCCTGTGTATTTGCCAAGCCACCAGTTTATAGTCCTCCCTTTTCTATCACATATATAGATTTGATTTAACCATTTCCTTCAATTCCCAGTTGTGAGAGCTGATAATCTTTAACTTGGTTATTCACACAAATAAGCTTAAACTCTGTTCTGAAGAAGGGCCACTGGACTTGAAACATTAACTCTGCTTTCTCTCCACAGATACTGCTAGACTTGCTGAGTTTCTCCAGCAATTTCTGTTCTTGTTTCAAATCTTCAGCATCTAGAAGTCTTTGTTGTATTTATGTGCTTAAATTTTCTTAGCTTCAAATAACCCCTTCAGGTTTCTAGCCAAGCACTTCTGGTTTGGAATTTTCAAAGTAAAACCGTTATAATTATGTAAACTATTTTCTAACACTTCTGAACTAACTCCTTTTTCCAGGAGAAACTGTTCTTACATCTGATCCCAGTTGGGTCATCTACAAATTGCCCATAAGCTTTCTATTCTATGTGTAAATTATCAAATCTTGATTCTTCTAAACCAAAAGCAAACTGGTTCCTTCAATGTTTGCTCTCTCCAACCATAAATCTGTCATAGTACAAATAAATACACATTATCACTCCAAGAGGGCTCCTGTCAGCTGCTGTTGGACACATACTGGCTTAAAATTGTGGCTCCAGAAAGGTAGATAAGTTAATTACCTTTCATATATATAGACAAAAAAACCCATGCCACTAGTTTAAATTCCAGTCCTTAAAATAGATATTATTATATATCTCACACACTTTACATCACTTTGCAAAATCACTATATAGTCTTGACTTACAATTGTGCAGTTATCTTGGTGACTGCAGTGTTGCAAGGACATGGGTATGTCTTGTTTTACCAGATACTCCATTGCTGAAGAAAAGCACAAATCTGCAAAAACAGAAACACAGCACACACAAAATGTAGCAAGTCACTCAATTCACTCTAGCAATTAATGCTAGAAATGGTGATCTAGTGTAAGAATTCAAGCAGGACCTAGTGGAAAACAAACAACCATTGAAACAGCAAGATCTAGGCAGCAAGAAAATAAAAATAAAAATGTAATTGAAGAGGCTGGACAATTATTGGAGAGTTATTATTCATGATATTAAAGGCACTATATAAATGTAAGTTGTTGCTGTTGTTCTTGTTTATCAGCTTTGCTAATTATAGTATTACCTACTAAGTGGGGCTGGCCAACATCCTTTTCCCAACCCCAGTGAGGAGACAAGACTTAGATTGTCTCACCCTGGCTATCTGATTAATGAAGGTCATGTTGAAGGTACTGTAGGCTAGAAGAGACGTCTTGTCCCTCAAGGGTGGGAGGAGCAGACAGACCCACACAAGCTGTCTTTCGCTGAGATGACTGAGTCTGCATCTGCGTAGGTCCTCTTAGCATAGACTTTGATTCCAAAATACTGAGGACATCTACTATAGGCATCTCATGTGCTAGAGCAAGGGGGCTGAACTGCTTGCCTCTAGCTCTGCTGATAACAGAGGAGTAGGATTATGTAGAACTAATAAAAACCAGGAAAGGAAAAGCACCACCTATAAGTTTCCCTCCAAACCACACACCATTCTGACTTGGTGCTATTTCTCCATTCCGTTGCTCAGTCAAAATCCTAACAGCATGGTTGGTGCATCCAACCCCATGGCCTGTACCACTTCAAGACGGCAGCTCACCATCATCTTCTCATAGGCATTTAGAGATAGCCAACAACTGCTGGTGGAGCCAGTGATGACCACATCCCACAAATGGAGATAAAGATATTTTATTTTCACTCGGAGATTCACTTGGGCCCTGATTCAGGTGTTCCTGTTTAATGTTCTTTATTTGATTGAAGAAAAGAGCTAGTGTAAAACCTTCATTGTTATTGCTTCTGCTTCATTGCATTCTCCATTTTCATTGGTCAGTGAACAGTGGAGATGAAAGAAGTGCTGGTTGATGAGGTGACTGTAGATTCAAGGTTGCAGAGTGGGTGATGGTGCAGTTTGCACAGAGGTCTTTATGAAAAGCATGGAATACTGCAAAGACAATTTTTAAATGAGACATGCTTGAATGACTGCTTCCCTGGCAACCAGTTCAACGTCTGCAACAAAAAGAGAGATTGCTAGAAAAACTCAGCAGGGTGGACAGCATCAGTGGAGAGAAATCAGAGTCAACCTTTTGGGTCAATGGCCCTTCCTCAGAAACACAACTGGCTGCTTCTCAGCCTTCTCCTCCTCTTCCATTCCTCACTTACTTTCTCACAGCAGTCTGGGCGCGCTCCTCCTTCTCTTGAGCCAGCTCTAGTCCTCTCCACAGACATGTCAACCAGGATGCCCTTGGTCTATAGACTCTATTCTGGGGCATCACCCCCTTTGTGGTGCAGCCCAGTGTTTATTCTCTCAGTTCCATGGATTTGCTTGTGGCTGTGAAGGAGGCATCTACTGCTGTTACTGAAGTTGATGTGGCTGCTGCACAGGACTACACTCCAGTTCTCCCTCAGGGTCTCAGGCAAGAAGTCAAGACTGACCTTAGTGGACACCAAGGCATTTCACAATTACTAGACAGAGCTGCTGTTCCCAAAGAAATCCGTGAATTCAACCTGAAAGCATTACATTCAACAACTTGAGTCTTTCATGGTAGCTGACTACAGTCTTGCCAGTTTCTTCCATTATACAGTTGCTAGGTCAGTTTCAGTGAGCAATGATTTCCTGATATTCACTAACCTCTTCCAACTGGGTTGAAACAGAATGGGACTCACTGGCAAAGTCAGAATACAGGGTTAAATAAGTTCGTAATTTTCTTTTCAATTTGATTTAATTGGTTTCCCAGCAGATCCAAGGAAGCTTCCTGGTTATCAAGGAACCCATGCCAGGGAAAGGCAGAAAAGGATAGAATAATGTCTAAGTACCACTTTGACATCACTTTAGCGGATTTAAATCATTAGATGTGTCCAAACCTTCATCTCATTGCCTGGGAAAATTGCATTCTTCCACCCAATCAAATTCTATTAGCATCAGATTTGCTAGTAATTTTTTTTGCAATTTAAATGTGAGTTATTGAAAATACAAGCTTTTAAAAAAAACTCTTTCAAATATAAGGGGTCTAAGATAGACACAAATCCTGCTGGATGTATTGTTATACTTTCTTTTCTTGCAGTAATCAAAGGATGAATCCCATACATTGAGCAAAGAGTTGAACATAAGAAATAGGGCAGGAGTAGTCCATTCAGCCCTCAAATCAACCACATTATTCTATAATATCATGGCTGATCTGCCCCAAGCTTCAACTCTTCTTTCATGCCAGCTCCTTGTAGCCCTGAACTCATCGATATTTCAAAAATCTGTCTACCTTTGAATACTTGGTGGTCTAGCCTCCATAACGTTGTGGGGTAGTGAATTCCAATCATTCCTTCGCATCTCAGTTTTAAATGAATATCCATTTATTCTGTGACTATGAGAACCCTCACTCGCGGAAACATCTCCTCAGCATTTATCCCGTGAATGCCCCTCAGAATTGTTTTAGTCATGGAGTCATACACCATGGAAACAGGCCCTTTTGGCCCAACTCATTCCTGCTGACCATGTTTTCTATACTGAATTAGTCCCATTTGCCTGCATCTGGCTCATATCTGCCTAAACCTTTCTGATTCATGTACCTGTTCAAACATCTTTTAAATGTTGTAATTATACCCACCTCTGCCATTTCCTCTAGCAGCTTGTTCCATATACACATAACCTTTTGCGTGAAAAAGCTGCCCCTTCGATCCCTTTAAAATCTTTCCCCTCTCACCTTAAACTTATGCCCTATAGTTTTGGACTTCCCTACCTGGGGAAAAGACCCTGGCTATTCACCTTATCTATGCCCTTCATGACATTATAAACCTCAAGGTCACCTCCCAGCCTCCTACACTCCAGTGAAAAGTCCCAGCCTATCCAGTCTCTCTTTATAACTCAAACCTTCCAATCTCAATAACATCCTTGTAAATCTTTTTGCACCCTTCCAGTTTAATTATGTCCTCTGATAGGGTGACCAGAATTGTATGCAGTACTCCAAATGAGGCCTTGTCAATGTCTTGTACAATTGGAACATGATGTCCCAATGCCTGTACTCAATGCTCTGACTAATGAAAGCAAGTGTGCCAAGCACCTTCTTCACCATCCTACCTTCAGAAATCCTCATTCTTCTAAGCTCTAATAAATAATAGCCAAAATGACTTTGCCATTCTTAATAAGTCAACCCATTGAAATGTTAACACGTCTTCCTTATATTTAAACTCCAATTTCCAAACAATAAAGGCCAAAATTCCATAACTTGCTGCATCTGCATTCTAACATTTAATGGTTCATGCAAAGTAACACCTAGATCTCTCTGTGTTGTACTTTTCTTGGAATCACTCGCAGCATTCAAGAAATAGTGTGCCTTTTGATTCTTCCTACCAAAGTGCATGATCTCTGACTTTCTTACGTTTCCTACATCATCCGATTTTTGTCTACTCATTTAACCTATTATACCAACTTGCAGATTGCCCTCATCCTAAACGGCCTCCCACCTATTTTTGTATCAGTAGCAAAATCTGGACACATTGCACTCAGCCCCTTGCTCCTAGTCATTAATATATACCATATAATTTGGGCACCAGGAATGATCCTTGTGACACTCCAATCATTGCATCTTTTCAGTCTGAAATAAGTCCTATTAATCCTGACTCTGTCTTATGTATATTAACCAATCCTCGATCCATGCTGTTCGGTTATTACTAATAGTGAGCATGCCTATCTTGAGTAATAACCTTTTATGTGGCACATTATCAAATGCCTTTTGGAAATCCAAATACACTACTAATACCAGTTCCCCTTTATCAAATCTACTTGTCACATCCTCGAAGGGTTGCTGCAAATTTATCAGACATTATTTCCCTTTAATTGAACCATGTTGACTCTGTTTGATTATGTTTTCTTTAAGTGTCCTGTTATTTGTTTCTTCATAATGGACTCTAGCATATTCCCAGCAAGAGATGCTAGGTTAACTGGCCTATAGTTTTCTGATTTTTGTCTCCCTGCCTTCTTGAACCGGGGAATCACATTGGTCATTTTCCAATCTGCTGGAACCCTTTTAGAATCCAGTGAGTTTTCACCATTTTGACCAATACCTCCAATCCAAATGGTTTGACGACCTCATAGGAAAGGTAGCAGCACAACGTAGGGAAACCAGAGGCCAGTTTAACCTTGGCTGCAGGGATCCTAGGAAGTGATAGTAAGACATACAATGTACAGATGATTGTTGATTAAAGAAGAGGGAGACAAATTTAGGGAAGGCTAATCATTGTTCAAGCCTTTTCAAATGAGGAAAGAACAGCTTTGGTGAATTGTAAGTTAGAAATAGTATTTGATGAGACTTTACCCTGAAATGATGCCAAAATGTTAGGGGAAAAATGATTAAAAAGAGAAAGTTTCTGTCACGAGAAATTGTTGAGTGGGAGATTACTACTAGTGTAGCTTGGAATTCATCCAAGCTTCATTGTTCATCCAGCTTGACAATGGATTTAAATAAGTGCTTCACCAACTTTTACTTGGTTTAGCTTAATTTCAATGCTCAAGGTTTCTTATGACTTAAGAGTGAAAATTTGATAGCGGGACTGCAGCTGTTGCATCAGGGGATGGGGTGTCTTCAGCTGCTCAACTAGGGGTGGGGGAGAAATGGAGAGAGAGAGTGGGTGGAGGGCTGGAGGGGAATGTTTAGCGATTTGGTGATTGGGGATGGGAATGTCCAGATATACATTTTACTTGCACTAGTCCTTCCCTTCGGAATTCAGGCAAGAAAGTAAATTGCGAATATAATTGTAGAACAGAGAATAGACTGTAGCAGCAAATCCAGTGGTCTGGTTTAAATTGGTGAGCAAATTTGGTGAGCATTTAATTTTAAATATCTTTCATTCCCTGCATCATTGTTCCTCCTTGTAATTGATAATATTTAGAGGAGTGGTACAATATACATAATAGTCGTTCAGATAGGGTATAAAGATTTCGCTTCCAAACAATTCATCCACACAACTCTTCAAGCCTTTACCTGCCCCACATGAGGTTGCAGATCACACGTTGAGCTTACAAACCTTTTCAGAACCCATTGATTCTGAGGGATTGCCCAAGGATTGAGATAGGATTTACCAACTCGGTAATTTGAGAATTTAGTTACTATACCATATAAAATTGAGTTCAATAACATATATCTACATTTTAAACTTAAACCTTCCAAATCCAGTTTCAGGGAAAAGCTGTCCATGAAAAGCTAACACGGTCAGAAGTTTATTTGTAACGCTTTTGGTGTTTATTTTTTACATGATTGGCTACTAATTGCACTTTTGGCCAAAGGAATGAATAGGTGTCAGTTTTAACAAATTAGTATTTGTTATAGTATAAAATCTTCAGACCTTACCTGAGATAAGTTTGGAAGCAAATAACTATATTTTCTAGGCCTGCTGATCACTCAATAATAAGGAGCAGGAAATTAACACAGATCCAGATAACGAAAACACCAGCAATAAGAAAGGACTGAGGTGGGAATGTCTTATTTAATTCATCCATGAGTGCAGTTTGAGCCTTGCATCTAAGGAAGGAGGTGTTAGTTTTGGAGGGAGCCTAGAGAAGTTTCTCAAGAATGATCCTTGTACGAGAAACAGTTGAGGACTCTGAGTTTCAACGGAAGGAACGACCCTTTCAAAATGAAATAGGATGAGTTTCTTCAGCCAAAGAATGGTGAATCTGTGGAACTCATTGACACAGAAGGTTGAGGAGGCCAAGTCATTAAGTGTAATTTAAGACAGAGATAAATAGGTTCTTGATTAGTAAGGTGATCAAGAGTTACAGGCAGAAGGCAATAGAATGGGGTTTAGAAGCATACCTGCCATGATCAAATGATGGAGCAAGCTCGATAGGCCAAATGGCCTAATTCTGCTCCTATATCTTATGGTCTTATGAAGACCCACTGGGTTGTTCTAATGTCATCACCCCCAAAGAAATCAAAAAAAAGTACCCACTTTTAGAATGGCCAAAAATGTTATAAAGTTGTACAAAAGAAAGGGGACTTAATAATTGAAATCACTCTATTAAACCAGTGTTGACCATGCACTTGGGCCCACTGCAGTGCCTATCAGTTGTTGAAGGCCTCAAGCATATAGTGTGCTCCTTGACTACGGATAACTGAGATATAGATCAAATCTTGGGACACAACCAGAGTAATCAGCCTCATGAATGGGGGGTAGGTGATGGCCCAGTGTTATTATCACTGGACTGTTAATCCAGAGACCAAAAAATACATTCTGGGGACCTGGGTTCAAATCCCACCACAGCAGATGGTGGAATTTGAATTCAATAAATATCTGGAATTAAGAATCTAATGATATCCGTGAATCCATTGCCAATTATTGGAAAACCCATCTGGTTCAATAATGTCCCTTTAGGAAAGGAAACTGCCATCCTTACCTGGTCTGGCCTACATGTGGCTCCAGACCCACAGCGATGTGGTTGACTCTTAACTGTCCTCTGGCAATTAGGGATGGGAAATAAACACTGCCTAGCCAGCGACGCCCTCATCCCATGAATGAATAAAGGGATTGGTTCTAGCCTAGAACCCATTGACCAGGCCAAGGAGAAAGCCCACAAGTTCCTTGGTGGGGGTGGTCTGGGTGTTTTTATTTCACAATGTATTTAATTGATATATCTATTTGGACGTCAAATAGGATTGAACAGATGATTAACAAACAGGTTTCAGGGGAGAAAAACTGATTAAAATCCTAATTTGCTATAATAAATTATTGAAATATTTAAATATTGTTTTAGAAATATTTAGTAAGGTGGAAATCAGTTGATCTTTAATTTTAAGGTATATTTACCTCTAGATTATGGAAAGAAAAATAAGCAAAGCATGTAAATGTAAAAATAATTGTTCAATATATAGCATCAGTGGAGTTCAGTAATTATCTGTATTTATTATCAGCCTTACAAGGATGAAACATTTGACAGCCAAAGTACTGAAAGTAATAATTTCCTTGTCCATATCAATCATAAACTAATTAGACTTTTGAAATGTGCACAATACTCTACTTAGATAAAATGTATAAAATGTGTGATACAGTCAGTAAATTGAAGATCAATAACAGGAGGCATATTGTGATACTCAAATCACTTCAATTATGTATTTTCTAAAACTAATCATCTCTTTCTAGTTCTTTGCAGTTAGTTTTATCATTTGGTTTAAATTTATTATGGTAGCAATTAGGCACCATATTTTGCATAATTAAAAAAAACAGTTGCCATATCATTTATCATCCAAGAGAACCCACATTTAACTCAAGCTTCACTATCATGTCATTTTATGTTAGTAGTCAGTTCTTTCCATATTTCAGTACTTTGCAAAATTGCTTGGAAAACAATTCCTCTGATTTCTATTGAATCTTATTTTATTAGCAGCAGTTGTTGGGATCTACGATGAGCTGGTAAGATGGATACAGAATTGACTTATAGAAGACAGAGGGTAGATGTGGAAGGGTGTTTTCTGACTGGAGATCTGTGACCGGTGATCAGTGCTGGGATCCTGTTGTTTACAATATATATAATAGTAAACAATAGATATA
Organism: Rhincodon typus; assembly: GCF_021869965.1. Taxonomy (NCBI): domain Eukaryota; kingdom Metazoa; phylum Chordata; class Chondrichthyes; order Orectolobiformes; family Rhincodontidae; genus Rhincodon; species Rhincodon typus. Next base: position 17,194,568 of record NC_063350.1, read on the forward strand.
GCATATATTTGGAGGAGAATGTAAGTGGCCTGATTAGTACTTTTGTGGCTGACACAGATTGGGAGAGCTGTAGACAGTGAGGATGATTGCCAGAGGATATGGCAGGATACAGATTGGCTGGAGGCTTGGACAGAGAAATAGCAGATGAAGTTTAATCTGGACAAATGGGACATGATGCATTTTGGAAGATCCAATGCAGGAGGGAAGGTATACAGCAAATAGCAGAACCCTTCAGAGAGTTAACATAACAAAGGATCTGGGTGTACAGGTTTACAGTTCCCTGAAAGTTGCAACATAGCTTGGATAAGGTGGTCAAGAAAGCATATAGCATGCTTGCTTTCATTGGTCAGGGAAGAGAGTATAAAAACTAGCAAGTCATGTTGCAGCTGTATAGAACTTTATTTAGGCTACATCTGGAATATTGTGTACAGTTCTCGTGCCTCAGTACAAGAAGGATGTGGAGGAATTGGAGAGGATACAGAAACATTTTACCAGGAAGTTGCATAGTTTCGAGGGTTTTAGCTATGGGGAGAAATTACACAAATTTGGTCTGTTTTCACATAATGTTGAAGAATGAGGGCCAACCTGGTAGAAGTTCACAAAATTGAAAGGCATGGATAGCATGGATAGTTGGAATCTTTTTCCCAGGTAGAAATGTCAATTAGCAAGGAACATAGGTTTAAGGCAAAAAGGTTAAGTTTAAACTGAGACAAATCTTTTACACAGAGAGTTGTAAGTGCCTGGAATGTGTTGTTAGAGGCAGTGGTGGAAGCAGATACAATAGCAACTTTTAAGCGACATTTTGACAGATATATGAAGAGACAGGGAATAGTGGGATATTAGCATGTAGAGGCAGAAAGTTTTTATTTTAGAAAGGAATCATGTGTTTGTGCAGTCTTGGTGGGATGAAGGGTCTGTTCCTGTGCTGTGCTGATCTTTGTTCTATGTTTTTGTTCAAACTGTTTATGGGATATTTGCCATTGATGTAACAGCAATGTTTGCTTGTACAATTTTCAACTGGCTAATAAATATTCAGAATAAACCATTAGAGATGAAATAAGAATCACATAATGAAGCATTTTTAATGCAAATGATTAATAATGGAAAATACCTGTCTTAAATTATTTTGAGGTATCTTGTGTACTAATTGAGATATTGTCTACAGTTTACAGACTAAATTCTTAGTTGCACCTCAAGATAACTCAACTTAAATACTCATGAATCAATAATAAGTATCTGGTTCATAGTTTAGCTCTTAGATAATAATTGCTAAAAAAAAACGCTGTCATGGTTACACTTTTATTCACAACACATTTTAAAACAGTGTCTCAAAGGTAGTTACAACTTGTGTATTTTTTTGGATATGCAAAACATTTGTATTGTTAACATAACCTTTCTACAACATAATATACATGTCAAATGCTGTTCATTTTTTTTACCCCATTAACAATCTTTGTATATTTCTGTATAGAGATTGGAAGCCTTGAATTGTAATATATATTTATAGATTATAGATGAATTGGTTCATCTGTTCTTGAAGAGGCAAAATATTTTAACAGTTCAATTACAAAAAAGGAACTGAATGCTTTTTAGTATAACATTAAAATATTCAAAGCAAAAGTGAAATATCTGTCCATCGAAAGAACCAATATTTCAACATAACATACAATAATTTCTGTTCACACTTTCCCATTAAATTATTAAGTTATTCAGCCTAACAGGATCAGTCATTACTGCTGATCTAATGAAATTAATTGCACTCACAAATAGTTCACAAGAAGGCACTTTGAAAGAATGGTTTTGATTTCATTCACATTTGAGATGAACAGCATACGTTTCACTTGATCGCTTGTTGCCAGGGATGTTGAAATTTACTGATTCACAATAAAGCTTGTACCTACATCCGGAATCAAGTGTGTTTGTAGGGATGGTCAGGTATGTGAGTTTTTTGTGATACTTCACCAATTAGAAATATGCCATGCAAATATATGGGTTCAAGTTATTTCTTTCAACTCCTTCAGCATCTGGGTCTTCTGAATGATAGAAGTAGAAAATTTGTAAGATCATACTTTATGCCAGTGCCAAAGCACACCAAGAGTCTTGTCTGAGTGGAACATTAACTCCAGTCTGTGGGATTGCAGTGGCTGAGGTATAGGAATAATCTTCTGGTACATATTTCAATTGTGAAGGACCACGGTTCAAGTCTTCTCGACTTAACATAGCTGTGGATGGAGCCTACAGAAATAAGAATCATTAAACTTTTTCCAGTAATGGTGTAAGGAATAATTTATTTTATATAAATATGTATATTTATTCCTTTCCAACTAAGTTTTGTGCTTTGAACTTTGAAGTATAAGTGCAGCTTATTATATACCTACAAAATGTTATTCTATGATCACTAAGATAATACTTTTCTCATTTACAATTAATCCATTAACAAAATAAAATTCAGTAATTACATTTGAGATATTTTCCAACCACATGCAAAGACTTAGTAATTGTTTATCTTATTCCAACTACTAAATAATCAATCTACCTGTTTTATGTAATTGTTTTCTTAGGTTACACGCTTGATCACATTTAATACCAAAGGAAATTGCATTTCCTCTTACATTACCTGAGAAACAGACACAACTGTTTGACCTGCATATGGAGATGAGGCCAGATCAGATTCAGTTTTGATAGTTGATGCATTTTCAGAGTTAGACATAGAAGATGGGGAATTGGTTCCTGAAGCTGTCCCTTGAAGAAAACAGAATTTGGTAATTAATTCAGCTTATTATCAGCGTGACTTATATCAAAGATACACAAAGTTCAAATTATGTCAAAGATATATAAAGACATAAAATTCCTATTTGATTATTGAGGTATTCTTTCAATTAATGTAGAGAGAACTATCACAGCTTCTGAAGTAAATTATGAGGTGACCAAATTAGGTAATGCTTGTTGTGCAAAATGACAGCAAATTGGCACTCTGTTTTATGCCATGTCAGATTTTCTCATCCACTATGGTAAAGGTTCTTCCATCCAGTAAGTTATTTTTGAAGAATTTGCAGGCACCCAATTTTGCATATAGAAAAACCTGACAAACAGCAAATGAGATGAATGATTAACTAGGTGGCGTCAGTTGAAGCACGAATCTTGGAAGTCCATACTCTTATTCAAATAGTGCCAGGGAAGAGAGTAATTCCAACAATTTGGCACTCCTATCAGTAACTGCACTTATGCCCTAGCATAGATTATGTGCTCAACTGTGGCTTAGATGCATAACTTGTTAATCCAAGATGCAGAACTGCCAGCAATGAATTCAATTTGGCAATGCAACAATAAATCAGAAGGCGTGTATAATTTTTTTCTCACTCTGCTGATAAGTTAACAGCTCAGTGGTTAGCACTGCTGCCTCACAGCGCCAGGGACCCAACTTCAATTCCACCCTCGGGCAACTGTCTTGTGTGGAGTTTGTACATTCTCCCCGTGCCTGCGGGGGTTTCCTCCGGGTACTCTGGTTTCCTCCCACAGTCCAAAGATGTGCAGGTTAGGTGGATTGGCTAAGTTAAATTGCCTGTAGTGTTCAGGGGTCTATAGATTAGGTGTGTTATAGGGGGAATAGATCTGGGTGGGATGCTCCAAGGGTCGGTGTGGACTTGTTGGGCCGAAGGGCCTGTTTCCACACTGTAGGGATTCTATGATTCTTTGAAAAAAAATGTTCCCAAAGCAGTAATATAACAGTCTTGGCACTGTCATACTATACTGAGTTTTCATATCATAGTGGATTGTTATAGTATTAAACAGTCTTACCACCTTTAACAAGAAAAATTATTACACTCATGTCCTTCTACAAGAATGAATCATTCACCCACTATGATACTAGACACTCAAAGTCTACTCAAAAAAATTGTAATTATTCAATCATAGGGTGGGGAGGCAGGGAATTTATGAAGTCTGAAGGATGGAAAATAGGTGTGTGATGTGGCCTAATGAGGTGGGGTATCTCTATTTTCTGAATGTGGGTTGAGCTGCAAAGGGAAATTCACTGGTGCATCAAGCCTTGTCCTGGTCTCTCGGTTCATGCTTATAATACACACATTTCATGAACAGTCACTTGTTTAAAACTAGTTTTTCAGTGGCATCTGTTCACGTAAAGGTGGCTTTGTGAAGTTGTGTGGAAGGTCAGAAATTTTCATTCACTCTACACCAAAAGGGAGGGGAGCAGCAGAATATATTATTCTTCCTTGGACTGCAAAATTTTGAGTCAGTATGAAAAAATGGGTGACTATGGCACGAGATAGTAGGAACTGCAGATGCTGGAGAATCTGAGATAACAAGGTGTAGAGCCCGAAACGTCAGCCTTCCTGCTCCTCTGATGCTGCCTGGGCTGCTGTGTTCATCCAACTCTACACCTTGTTATCTCAGACTATGTCACGAGGTTGAGTTCATGGAGGAGTAGAAGAGGGAACCAGAGGAAGGCAAAGGATGGGTAAGGAGCATGGTTAGGTGAAGTGAGATGGGTCTGGTATCCTGATTGTGTTGGTTAGTAGCAGGGGCAGACAAGGAAGGAATGAAAGGGCCTAAAGAGTGCTATCAGAATCTGCCCGTTTGAGTATCCAGGGTGTTGGCTGGCAGAGTCCTCACAAGGGTTTGTGCCCAGCCATATCATTTTAATTATCCTAGTTGACAGTCATGAACAATACAGAAGAGAGGGACTCATTTGGTGTAGTAGTAGTAGTGTCCCTACCTCTGAGCCAGGAGGCCTGGGTTCAAGTCCCACCTCCTTCAGAGTGTGCCATAACATCTCTGAATAGGATGATTAAGAAATATCCAACTAAACTGTTAATTTTTAAAAAATGAAAGGGTCATCTGAAGCTGCAAGTTACCACATGTTCCACAGGGTGATAAGTACAACACCAAACTATAGCATGAACATTCGAAAGGGAATAAACAAAAAAAAACACAACCATGGGTTTCTTCCACAATAAAGGAAATGCTCTACCTCTGCTGTAGCCATGAGATGTGCCTGTAATTCTCTAAATTAGTCTCAACAACTGACAATGATGCTCACATCAATGCAGTAAAATCAATGGAATGTGAATATTTACAAGTGAAATTTAAGTTTGAAAAACACCTGTGTCACCTTTGTGCTTTCAATTTCAACATCCTCGGAGTTGCCATTGACCAGAAACTGGACTGAAATCACTAAATAAATACTATGGCTAAAAGAGGAGATCAGAGGATAGGAATCTTGCAGCGAGTAACTCTATTCCTGACTTCTCAAAACCTGTTAACCATCTGCAAGGCACAAGTCAGGACTCTGATGGAATATTCTCCACTTGTTTCGGTGAGTGCAGCTCCAACAACACTCAGGGTGTTTAACACTTTCCAGGACAAAGGAATGCCCTTGACTGGCAAACATAGTGGCAGCAGTGTGTAATGTTTTATAAAATGCCTTGCAACAGCTCACTGAGGTTCCTTAGCACCTTCCAAACCTGCAAATCATGTAAAAGAATAAAGGAATACCACCACCTGCAAGATCCCCACGAAGAAACATACCATTTTTCAATACTATTGGATCAAAATCCTTGAATTGTCTCCCTAACAATGTTGTGGGTGTTATCTACACCACATGATTGCAGTAGTTCAAGACAACAGCAGCTCACTGCCTCCTTCTAAAGTGCAACAAGGAGTGGACAATAAGTGCCAGGCTAGCCGGCACCAGACACATACCATGAACAAACAAAAAATCCTTAATGGAGTTGAGCAGGGTAATTGTGGCTGTGAGGCAGAGACTCCTTGTTTCCCCAAAATGCTCTTTCAAAGATCTCCTATTACTGCCATATTGTCAGCTTTTGGCTATTTAACATGGAAAATGATCCAGCGCTGCTGAATCTCAAGGGCAGCATGGGGCTCAGTAATTAGCATTTCTGCCTGTCAGTGTCAGGAACCTGGGTTCAATTCCATGCTTGGGCAACTGAATGTATGGAGATTGCACATTCTCCCCGTGTCTGCATGCGTTTCCTCCGGGTACTCCGGTTTCCTCCCTCAGTCCAAAGATGTGCAGGTTAGGTGGATTGGCCATGCTTAATTGCCCCGTAGCGTCCAGGGATGTGCAGGCTAGGTGGCTTAACTATGGGAAAATATAGGGTTTTGGGGATAGGGTGGGGGGCTGGGTCTGGGTAGGATGTTCTTTGGAGGGTTGGTGCAGACTTTATGGGCTGAATGGCCTCTTCCAAAATGTAGGGATTCTAAGTGGTTCCCCTGCATATGACTGGCTGTTTAAATTACAATTTGTGATTTTGTGGGGAAATGGGAGAAAGCAGGAGTATGAATGGTGCACGGTTTCAGTTCTGCCTTTGGGACTGGAACACCATTAACTCAAGCTTAACCTATAACTGGGACATATTGGTAATAGTGTTTACATCACAGAATCTATCAAAAACAAATCTAATTACTCTTGGTGTGCAAAGGGTGTTATACAAGATCTGCTTCCTCTATATCACTTGAGAATATCTCTGTTGTGATATCAAAAGATATGAAAATATCCCTGCATGGTTTGGTAAGGGATTTAATTTGCTTTCCTTAAGACACATCTGTGCAGAACCCCTTTCTGGATATTTTATTTCATACTTCACCATCTAAAAATATTCTATGATATATACTCAAACATCTACTTAAATGTTTCACACAGTATGTTTTGCTTTGTTTAATCTTAACTACCCAATCCTAATAGACCTTTTCAACAAATTAACATATGTCAGATTGATTACATATTGTTTCTGCCATTTCTCACTATGATGTAAGCTAGAATGATAATGGGAGGCTTGGAGAAAAATGATTCTAGCTGCTTTGCACGCATTTAAGGTTAGAGGTATAATTAATGTGAAAGGATGTGACTTTTACGATGTGCGTTATACTATTTTACATTGAATAAATGAGAATGCAGCCTGAAAGTACAAGAAGAAGATCAAATTTTAACTATTATGAATGAATACTTTTGGAGAGTGTTAAGTCTGGCTGAAGATCTAGAGGAGCACAGTTCTGGAACATCAATATGTTCACCAAGCACTGGAAAAATCATTTTCTGGATATTATCGCTTACATGTCGGTAGGAAGCAAGAAATTCCTGCATGCAGCTCCTATCATCCAGCAACATTGGCTTGGCAATGAAAGTTTCCACTTTCTCTTGGTGAGACAGTGATGGGATAGCACAGAGAAATGACTAAATGTAGAAGCATAATTAAGCCTTTTACCTGAGGAACCCTTGGATTTGGTAACATTCTTAGGTTTTCTTTTCCTTGTCTGAATGCTTTCTTTTTTCATGGCCAGTGGGCGTGGTACCTGCACAATACGAAAATAATATAATTAACTGTAATCCCATATCAAACACAGGATATCACTTTGCATGTTGCAGTAAGTTCAACATGAATCCACATTAAAATTAGATATGTTTTGCTTTTGGAGTAGTTTCTGTGGAACCTGCTCAAACCCCGGATCACTTGTAGCTTGTTCTCCTTTGAGCCTTGAAGTTGGCAGGATGTTCATGAGCATTAAGTTCACTATCAACACAGACAAGCTACAAATCTTACAGTATGGAACTGCTATCGGTAATTATTTTGAAATCAAAATGTGTTAAATTGACGATATATGTTTAATCATATTCCAAGGCACTGCAATGCTGAAAGTTCTATGTAGATGGGTATGAACATCTGTGGTCAACACCCCTTCAATTCATCAAAATGCAGCAACTGTGATTGCACTCCTTGTACCACGTCAACCTGTGATATTTATGGACAGTCACTCCTCCAGTCACTTGACTGCAGTAACCAATCCTATTGACATAACAAGAGTATGAGGAGCTGTTTGCTACCATTTTGTATAGTTTATGTGGGATAATGATTCAAATATATATGAAGAATATTAGCAGTTCTAACTAATCAAAAAACATTCATTTTCACCATCACTTGAATAAGGTTTGTTAATAAGACCATGTTTGTATGAGATAGGTCAATGCGCAGCCAATTAGTTGGAAATAATGGTTGATTTTTTTTTGTGTTCCAACATCTGTGTTTAATGATTCCACTTTGAGTGCAACATTTCTTAATACTTGACATTATTCTGCTGTACGAATGACATGTTGAAGTATTCTGATTTCAGCATAAGGCTCAGGTATTGAAGGATATACTTCCTGCACTGTCTTCATAACAAGGACGCATGTTATTCATTTCAAAACCAAAAAGAACAAGTTGAGACTTGCGTTCTTTATGTTCAACAATTTAGAACATCCAAAAGCCTGTGTTTTAAATCAAATCCAAATGACAAACTTTTGAATGTTTTGAAGGTAATCTGATCCCTTAGGTAATGGATTTATAGATTTCAGATAGCTGGGTTTACTGGTAGTACTCCCATCTCTGAATCAAGTGGTTACAGGTTAAAGTCCTGCTTCTAAATGTGAAGCCATTATGTCAATTCCGCATTGTCAGTCATTCTGTCTAACAAAAACGATGTTAATCCAAGGCATTGCCTAATCTGTTGCAATGGCATTTTGTGAAGAACAGCAGAGTTCTCCTGATGTCCCAACCACCATTCACCTCTTCACCACCAAATAGCAATTTAGTCCATTTACTTTTGTGAACAACTGGGTCACTGTGTTTAACTACTGAATAGGAATGAATTTATTTCAAAAATAATTAATTACTTGTGAAGTGGTTTGATGTATCATGAGGGCATGTTATATCAATGCAAGTGTGGTCTTTATTTTTCCACTTCTGTTGAAACTTTGACACATGTATGTGATCTTCTTGATTCTTTCATTGTATTATCTGCTTGCTGTGAAATATCCAATTACATTAGACTGGTTCCACAAGCCTACGACAAATAGTAAATTGTGTGTTCTATGCAAAATCTGCACAGTAAGAATTTTCTAACATTGATACCTCAATTGATATCACTGTACTTTTAAAATTTGTCTTTTGTCATAGCATAATACTATTTAGGGAAGAAGGAATTGGTCCTTCCTGTCAAACCTCAGGTTTCCTTACCAAGATAATGAAACTACAGTTTTCTTTCTCCTTCTCTAATAGCAATTCATTTCATCAATTCATTTCATCCTTTTCTAAAAATATTTGCCATGGAATTTTGTTTCATGTCAGCCGCTGATAATCTAATCATACACCTCCTTATAAAACAGGGCACCCAAAATTCCATTTCTTTGTCAACTTTAACTTAGAAGTGTGGTCCATCATCATTAAATTCTGTGCTTAACAAAAGAACTTCCCTGCATCAAAATTTACAATTGTCAGTTAAATTTGAAAGGCCTCTATGATCTCCAGAAAGTAAAGGATTTATATAGATAAGTGTTTGCTCATAATATAGCCTTCTAAGTCCTAGAATCAACCAAGTAACCTGTAGGTATTTAATGTATCTTAAATTTCCTTTAAATGTGGCAATCAAAAATTGATACAGTCCTTCAGATATTTTTTCACGAAAGTCAGATTAAGATGACTTCAATAAGTGACACCTCTGAGGTATGCAATTTGTTTGTTTTCTTCACCTCCGTCAAACATTAAAACACACGTTAATAACCTATCTCACAGTTCATGTGCAATAAAAATATTTGTTCTGTCATCCACATTCTTGCTTTCTCCACCTAATCTTATGATTTGTCACAGCCATGTTGAAACTCCTTTTACCACCTCTCTGCCTTTTAATCTAACTTGTCTAGGCTCCTTTGGAATATAACATGTTGATACTTCATTGCATTCAGTCTGGTACAATCTACAAATTTAAGGCTCCTTAGACAAAACTTTGTATTTTACTGTACTCTATCAAGTTAATGAAATTAGAAATCTGACTTCTCTCATCAGATTTCATGGCAACCAGTTTCCATTCTACAGCATTACTGTCAACTTTACAACCACATGTCAAACCAACCTAACACATTTGCACCTATGCCATGGATATATACACCTGATGAAACAGTCTGTTATCAGGCCAGTGGTCAATACCTTCCTGAAATATATATACACACACATTTGAATCCCTACAGTATGCAAACAGGCTATTTGGCACATCAAGTTTGCACCAATCCTTCAAGGAACATCACATCCAGATACCTATCCTAGCCCCATAACCCAACATTTACCATGCTAATCCATTTAACTTGCACATCTTTGGACTTTGAAACTGAAATCATGAAAACCTGTCAAGAAGGATTTTGAAACAATGCACTGTCAAAATAACAACCATTTTTTATATAAGAGACCTTTACAGGGAAACATCATGCCATACTTCAAAAACATTTTGCAATCTATATTACACTTGATGGTTTCCAACTTCACACTGATTATTTCACTTAGTTCTACAGCTTTCTTATAGCTATCGGAATAACTTCCAGAAACCTTTGTGATAGAGAATAAGATGAATCTGAGTATCAGATTCAGAGGCAAGGCTATAGTCTAGGATTCATTTGTTATATTTAAATATTATTCATCTATTAATTACATTAAGAAAATAAAATGAGCATGAAGATGTATTTAAAGGGGGGTAGAAATGAAAAATGGGAAAGTTATACCAATCAACTGTGAAGCCTTGATTAAATGATACTTGGGGAGTATTGTCTACAGTTCTGGTCACCATGTCATAGAAAGGATTTACAGGCACCAGAGAAATGCAACAGGAACATGATTTACAAGAATAATACCAGAAATGTGATATTTCATCTGGCAGGAAGGGGTGAATAAGCTAGATCTCTTTTATCATGGAAGGAGTTGGTGGCAGTCTGTAATAATAAGTCTTCTAAAACTACATGAAATTTCCATAGAGAGAGGGAATGCTTCCACTTGTGGCAACAGCAAAATAAGAAGACATCAATAAAAGATAATCACTGAGTACTCAAATAGGGAAATCAAAAGGATCTTCTTTCTCCAGAGAGCAGTGAATATGTATTTCCACTGAGATTAGTTAAGCAGTATCGGATAGATACATCTATGGAGACGTTTGATAAGCATATATGGGAGTAGGAAATACAAGTCCTTTGGTATATAATGTATACAGTTCTATGTAACACATTTCCAAGAAAACATTTCAACACAAGAACAAAGCTGCTCAAGGTGAAGCCGCCCAACTTATAATTGGAACTAGTCCAATAAACATGATCTTTTCCTTTTATCACAATTATGATTGAGTGGAGAGGAGAAAATGTTTCGACTGACATTACAGTTTCCATTTAACAAGTTTTAACCATTCAAATTGAAAATAATAAATAAAGAAGAACCTTTAATAAAGGTACTGATTATTGGGAAGAAGCACTAGCATTAATATAATGTTTATAGTTTGCTGTTAGTTTGCAAGGTGTTATAGTATCAGATCTATTTAATTCAAAAAGTAAAGAAATATTACCCCATGAAGTTTCATGTATAGTCCACAAGCATTACACACCGGCTCCCCTTCAGCATTCCTTCTCCAAAGGGTTGTAGTAGAGGTGTGGCAGTTAGTGCAACACAAACCAGCTCGTCTAGATGATGACTATAAAACAAAAGATTTGCACAAGCCATCAATAATGTTACAAACACAGTCATCTCTATTTATTATTTATTATGATCTAAGTTTCTAATGCAACACTGTTGCAATGTTCTTAACAAATGGCAAAATTATTTTGAATGGCTGTCACAAGACTGTAATTTAACATTTCATGTTCATGACTCTCCCCTGCTGCCAATTTTATTTATTGTGACTACGTTCATGATGATATAAACATATCTAATGACTTTATAATAAAGCATTGCATTCAATACTTGTCTCATTGTGTTACTGTGTTTTATTCCATATTGAGAAAGGAACCTCACAATTTCTTGCGAGTGCTACATTTTAATTTGCAAGGTATCAGCTATTAGAGGCTTAAATGGTTTGTGCAGCAAAAATGACCCTAGTCACACTGGTGTGCATTATTTTCACACTGAGATAAAGGATCAAGGTCCCCCTCCTGCTATTGAAAGGCACAAGGCTAAAATAATTTATATTGTCAAGGCCTAAGTAGTTTATTCAAAATGGGGAATGGGCCTCTGAAGGGTGCCTCTTCACAACTCTGACCTTGTCAAGGAAGTTGTTGACCCCCAACATTGTGATGTAGTGTTGTTATTTAACACATAAAAATTATGAGTTTGTTTTGAAGCCCCATTCTACATAGAATACTGATAGAAGACAGAAAGTCAAATACATTTTTTTTCTGCAGTATGTGACATAAATTTCATTTACTCTCGAAAATGAATGAACCTGGGCTGCCTTTGGTTACTTGGTGGTGGAACGTTCACTCACTCTCCCAAACCAACCATCAATTGTCAATTTCTTGTCACATTCACATCCCAAAATTAATGAAGCTTTGATTTACACTCCAGGCCACCACTAAACATTTTCTGGCAACAAAGGAGAGGGAAAAGTCTTAGGTTTTTAACCGGAAAGATAATCAGTTGAAATAATCTTTCAACTAGGTTCAGATGGGAACAAAGTCCTTTCATTTTTTTTTATTTTAAGTTTTCCTTATATGGGGTGGAGAAGAGGCAATATGGAAAGGGCCGCCTCGACTTGTTCAACTTTACAAAACAGTGGGCTGTAAGACGGACAAAGGAGTGGAGCTTGGGGAGACGTTCTGGACTGTTGGGCATATTTCTTGACGAGTCAAGATCAATCAGGCCTGCTTACCAATCTCCTTTGTGGTTTAATGAGCGGTCGGTTCATCCCGTTCATCTTGTGGTACAATCCGCACGCGTTGCACAGATAATGGCCTGTCCCATCCCGTCTCCAGAGCGGAGTAGACATGGACCCACAATTCACACACTCCCGGCCCTCGGGGAAATCTTCCAACATCTCTATCATAAAAAAAAGTTGGGGGGTGGTGGTGAAAGGGAAAATCAGTGACATCTGGTTTGCATAATAGACATTTGTGACTGTCGGGAAAAATGCATCCTGTTAAAAAAAAGTGATCTTTAAATAATAAGTTTTACCTCTAATAAATTACATGATTTATTACCTTGCTTGGTCCTGGAGAATGTTATCTTACATTCACTTCATAGTTGGAAGCAACAGAGGGCAACTGTCTCGAACATTTTAAGGAAAACAATTTCATTTCCATGCCAACCTGAACTAGAGTTCTGGGTTATCACTGAATGGTCCGCTCGCAAACTGCCAACAACTGGCACAAAGTGTCCAGATCATTCAGTTCCAACACCACTCAACACTGGGCATTTGACAAAATAAGATTCTCCCTAGTATCTGAGGCGTTCCATCAGTCCAAATTCCTCACCACGACTTTTATTTGTGGGGCTAACCGATTTCAAAGCGGCTATTGACCCTCTGGACCTCAAATTCAAAGATAGCTCGGGTCATCTGACAAACAAAATTGATGGTAGCTGAACCATGTTGTCATATATGCACAGTGAGATACTTCATTGCGTTGGGCATAAGTTGCACAGCATAGACATTTCTGCATTCCTCTGATATTTCGCTGGATGCACAATGAGAAGGACTGGTTTGCTTGTGTCTGTGTGCGCGCGCGCGCGGGCGAGCTTTGGTGGGGAAGGGGGGGTGCACGTTGGGGGTGTGGAGGGTGGAACCGAGGGGAAAGGAATCAATCATGGGCCAATATGACCGATTATTCAACCAGATTTCTTAATTTCAAAAGTGGATGAATTTGTCCCTCTATTACCCTTTATTCCCCCAGAAACTGCACGGTCGAACAATTCTTAGTGTTAGAGGTTCTATACGTTGTTGGGATAAAAGGGGAAACCAGGCAATCTGAGCATTTTAAAATATTTAAAAAAAAATATTAGAGCAAGAATAAATCTTTACTTTTACTGCCTGTCTGGGAAGCAAAAGAAATTAAACCCAAGCGTCTGGCAGAGAATTGCAGACAAAAGTCTCGACTTTCCATTCCAATAAGTAGCAATAACGATAATCATCTCTGAAATGCACTTTTTTTCAGTGTATTTTCCAAGTAAATGGCAAAACGTCATTGCAAGAATGTTTGAAATGATATGCGGGATCATAATAAGTGTATATAATTCACTGGGACTAAGATACATATCTGATGTCCACACTGTAAAACTCTGTATGTCGTGTGGTTCAATATGTCTGAGGAATCCATATGGTCATTTTGGTTGCGGGGGAACAGTTCTAGGAGCGATAAATTTTCTTCCGATGGAAATCAAATGGCATCCAAACGTGTCATAGTTGCCCTACCCTGTAAAAATGTCTTTTAATGAAAGGCAGAAATGATCTCTGAGGAGCAGAGAGACAGAAAAAAAGATTGCTTTGTGGGCATTTTCGGAGCAAGGTCGGCGATAGAAATCCTAACGCTTTGCCAAACTTTCCCGTTTTTCATCAAAGTCTTTTTGGATGTTGACTGGTGGCGACAAGGAGACTGGCTCACAAGACTGATGGAATGCTCATTTGTGTTACAGAACGCTCTGTGATCCACTACTCGATTTATCAATCACACCTATTACACTCGGGTGACAAATAACAGCCTATGGACGGAAAGCAGGTCAACATTCTGGATTGATTCCCGCAAGATGTCAAAGCGTGTAATAAACAAACCCCTTCTTATATATATATATATGAAGGATATATATATATAAAATACACATATCACTTTGTTATGCTTTACCCCGTCTATCGCTTTTTTTTGGAAAGAACGAAAATCGTCTTAATGATCAAATCAAACGAAGCGGTTCCAGTAATCTGTCTCTAGTGCCGAAGAAGCGCGAAGCTAAGTTTACATCAGATTCATTACAAAAGGAATTTCACTGAAATCAAGATTTATATTTGCATGTGTCTGTGTCTGTAGTGAGTGAACAACATCGACATCCAAATAATATGAGTATACATTTTAGAACGTTGAAAACACCCCCTTCCCCCAAACAAATTTAACCTTGATAAGTTTAGTGCTGCCGGCAAGTGTGGAGATCCCAATTAGTATTTAAACTAAAAGCTCGAGGTCTGTGTTGGGAGTCATAGCATTGCTATGATGAGAATCTTTAAAAGTCTGCAGACAGATCCAAAAGAATTTGACAATATATTTGGCAGTGTAAAATACTTTTTGAACTAGCTGATGGCGTAGAACCAAAATTCATAATATATGTTGAGCAAAAGAAAACAAGATTGTATAGACTGTCCTTCAGTCTGGACTTAAGTCACTGAGATTTATTATATCATAGTTTATCATTTAAATAAGTTAATATTGAATAACTTAGAGACATGAATTATATTTAGTTTTTTTGTCAATGAAAATCTCTCGGGGGAAACCCTTCCATCAATTCTGAACTATGACACTTTAAGTTGACGCCGGGTATTAACGAGTAATGAAGTGTGTTTGATACTTCAAATGGTTGATCAAATTTCACTGTCTCTCTCTCTCTCTTCATCTGTAGTAAATGAGGGGTTGTATCTGTAGATTGTTTTGGAGATGAGGCCAGAGCACTTCTTAACTTTTTAAGGAGTCTGCACTGAGCTAATGTGATCCAGTAAAGTGCTTAATAGGCTTGCAAACCATAAATTTCGAATGTTACTTTAAACATCCTCAAAACTGTTTAGTGTTAGAAAATGACTGGAGGAGTCAGGGAATCGCCATTGTTCAGTGCCGGGGCCGATGACATAAATTACAGTCTCGCGTTTTCTAAACTGAATTTTTGTTGAGATAAGGATTGAATAAAACAGGTATGAGACCAACTAATCAATTCGATTTTGAACAGTTCAGCACCCCATTAGGTGCCCAAATGGATAAAAGAGAACGATCTGATTTTAATATGCGAAGGGCAGGGTGCCTCTAAGCCTAAATTAACACTTCTATGCTCACTAGGCGTTTGCTGCTACGTTCTCTTGTTATAAACACAACTCCAAGGAAGATGATCGTAATATCTGATCCCTAAATATTGACTCGTTTTCAGAGCAGATGCAGTAAGATTGTTTAAATATGCAAGTCAGGTATTAAAATCTGAGTGAATAAATGCAAGAAATGGATGTGACTTCTCTTTTAAAAGACTTTTAATTAATATACTGTCAATTAAAATACTCTTAACACCTGAACCAAGAATAAGGTAGGATTCATCTTTTCGTTTCGGCCTTGTAACCCCTTGATTAATTCGTATCCATGAAATGTGTTACAAGCTCCAATCAAAAGCTTCCTTAGGTATATACTATAAATGTCTAAAAGGACTTTTGGTTAACTGCTCCAGAGTTAAATTGGAGCCCACTTCCCATCTCCTCCCAGGGACTGCTCAAATGTTGCAAGCATAGATATACACCTTTTCCTCTGGAAAGAATCCTAGAGGCCGAGTCCTCTCACTTGGAATATGAGGCAACTATGAGAAAACAACGCTGGGCTTAAAAGAAACAGAATTAAATACGTAGGTGTGTCAAAAAATTATAAAACAAACCCAGAGATGGCAGAAGGAGCAAAATGAAATTGATGGAAACTGAAAGTACCAGCAGGAATTCAGATGGTCGGAATTATTCCTTTGCACGTCGTAAAATCTAATCGAATTTAAAGCGTTTCGGTTCATTTCTGCTTAGCTGCATCAGATTTTACGAAAAAATAAATATCCTCTTTCAGTGTTGCATTATCAGAGATTCGCAGCATTTGTAGGGGATGTCTGTTCCAAATGTAACAGATCAATGCAAATGCAGGCAAGTTCAATGGGTTGACTGAATGCACATTGAATAGGTTGCATATGAGATACCTGTCTGCAATCCATGTGATACATCTATATTTGAGCAAATATAAGCCTGAAATGGTTCAATCAATACAATGAGGCTCAATGCACTAAAAAAAAACTTGTCTTTTTCCCCCTTTCTATCCATTAAAACAGAATGTCGTGAACAGAGATTAATACTGGTTTCAGTCAGTTGCAATAAGAATCTTTGCGTTTTGTTGATCTCAGGATGCATACTAGACAAATTAGATAGACAAATGGGTTTCTAGAATCTCCAAACTCTTTTAATCATTAACGATTATCTGAACTGAAGTCATAAGTTGGAAACAGTTGCGCCATTACCGAATAACATGTCATTGAGCAATGGGTTTGGATGACTGATGTCAACTGCTCACCGGCATCAGAAAACAATCGCCCGAAATTGAGTGAAAATGTGGCCCAAGACTTGTTTTCTTTAAAATGAAATGACACTCCCTGGGTGAATGTAATTTCAAGTAATTACCAAACGCTGCTGCCCCTGAGGTCATGCTTCCTTGCTGTAGAGCTCCAAATGCTGTCCCTATTTGTCATCATCACGACTGTTGACTGAAAAACTCAGCCTGACTCACACGTGGACCGTACTGTCAACCAGCATCAACACAAGTGGCTAAAGGGCCTAACCCGCCCGAAGCAGATGCACACTATTTAGTTACATTCTATTTGGAGACTAGCCCGCTGCCCTTCGGTCCAACACTTGCATTTTTGATACGCTCCTTGTACAGTAACGCCTGTGTCTTATTGGGTTGTCTAGCAAATCGGAAAAGAGATGTTGGTGACCTACCCAGACTGGACCTCCTCCCAGACATAGAGACCTGCCTGGCCTGGAGACTGTGAATCATGCTGCTCTCGAAAGGCCCAGGTGGCCAGGTCGAAGTCATCTCTGGGCCGACGTAGGTGGGATACGGGCTGGAGTAAGATCCATTGACGGATCTGACCAGGGCATTGCCGTACTGTTCCCGGCCACTTGCGCTGATGACCAAGGGATTGCTGTAAGCCGCCTCCCTGCCGGCCCCGTGACTCATGGGGGGACTGTGAGAATACGAGAAGGTGGTAGAAGGATGAGGGTTGCTGGGGTTGAACGCGGAGCTGTCGGTACCTGGTTGCGGCCAGCCGGTCGGGTTGCTCAGATGGTGACTCTGATGGGCCGACTCGCAGTTTTGGAGGTACGGTATGCTGGGGAGCATGGAGGGGACACGGGTGGTCGGCACATACACAGGTGAGGCGGTCGGAGAGTGCATGAAGCTGCCCGAAACCTCATGGGGATAGCTGGGCTGTCCGTGGTTCGCTGCCAGTGTCAGACTTTGGTACATTTTCTGCGGGGTGGAAGGTCCTGGCGCTTTGCGAAAAAGCACGTAGGAAGGTTTTGAGTTCGGAATGTACTGAAATCTTCTTCAGGCCGGTATTATTCATCAACAAGACGATTCAGTCAAACAGACACCAGCGAGTGATCATAGCCTTTTGTTCGCGTCTGTCCGCGCTCTCTGTCCCCGAGTCAGAATTGACCTGAAACAAACAAGGCATCAGTTACAGGCCATTGGCAGAACATCCCCAAGACAAATTCTGCCACTCGTTTCGATTCCATTCAGATATAAAGTACCTGCTGGAAAGTTCCGTTTAACTTTGCAAACCTTTCCGTAACTTCACGTCATGACACCTTACATTCGGAACATGATTGTCATTTTATTTAATAAAGCTGTTGAACCAATTCAGAATCGACCAGGGTGGGAGCTGGGCGGGAACCTCTCTGAAATTCGCATTAAATGGACATTTTGCGCGATTCCACATAAAGTAGATGAAAAGAGCGTTTTAGAAACAATTTCACTCGTGTGCTGGCCTCAACGCAGAAAAGTTCCATTCGACCCGGATATTCCGCTCGACAATAATCCTCGGGATAAATTGCACACAGGTACTCGAAGTGAGCGATTCCCCGCTCCCAGTCCGTGTGTGGCAGAACATCCCAGAGATTTTTGCGCCCAGGCCCAGGTAGGATTCCCATGAGAGATTGCCTATACCTTTAACAGAAGGCGCCATATATATATATATAATAATTTTTTTTTGCGAGCTGGCGTTTAGTTTCTATTATCTGCGAACACACAAATCACAAAACGGTTTCGATAGCTGCTCCGGCCCCCAAGTTAATAGCGCGTTAGTGAAGGCATTGCATTTATCCTCTATCTGGGAGATAAGGTAACATGACAGATAAGGGCGAGGAGGGCGCAAAGGGAGAGAGAGAAAAAAAAACCTACAACCGACGGATTCACAGTTTTGCGAAGTATTTTGGCCGGGAATACTTACAAATCGAATCCAGCGCGACCAGTCGCAAGAAACAATAATTAGGAGGAACGTTTTCTTTTAAAAAAAACAATTACCAAAAGTATTGTCTGGGGGAGATTACTGTACTATTGGTCTGTACCGGTGTGCAACGGTGAAGGAACTGTTGCTCCGGGTGGCTCTGATACGGACTGACCTGTTTCCTATCTTGATTGGTGACTTATTTCAGAAAGCTGGCTGGCTTTTTCTCCGCTTGAACCCTGCCAATTGCCCGAACTAATTGTAGCTCGGAGATCACGTGACTCCGGCCCTCCACCCACTCCTCCTCCACTGTATTTACATAGCAGGACATTGTGTCTTAAAGAGACAGGCGCCCAGCTCATGTTAGCCTTCATAATCCAATTTCAGGAGAATTAACAATGTCAAGATATTAGTCACGCGTCTGTTCTTCTTAACCGCACCAAAAGGGGCTATTGAAAAATAATATTCTGAAGGCCAACACACGTGCTCAGATGTGAAATAAACAGCAAAACATGAACATGAATTGATGTATTTCAGAAGTTAAGGTTGTCTTTCAGCTCGCGTTCTCCTAAGACACACTGGCGTTAGGCGCTGAGAATAAATTTGATGCAAACGCAAAGGAAAACTTAGCAAAACCATACAGTTTTAAGAGGTCATTTCTTTTAAAAAAAGATCGGTAGGTGTAACATTAATGGACGCAACAGACAGAGATCAAAATATTTGTCTGCTGACGGGGGATCCGTTTTAATAATTAGAACATTGCATTTATGTTGGATTTGCTCATTCTGCCCAATGCATTTTAGTCTTTCGAGTGGAATATGAAACCGGGCAATGCATCTCCAATTTATAGATACCATTTATTTATTGATATCGAAATTACTATCAACGTCCTTGCTTGAAGTTCCTCATTTTATTCCTATTTAATGCGAATTTGATTTTTCAATCTTCAATTGAGTGAACAGTGAAACCTCCGCCTTTACAGAGCCAGAGGCCTAGTCAAGCACTCCCTGTAAATATTCAGCACAGAATGGCCACATTTCGTAGTCCATAGAGCTTCTATTCGAAAGTTCTGTCGCCCATTTAGAGCGTTCTGAATTGTTAATTTCACTCTCGTTTGATTGAAGTAAGAGTTCTCCTTCACTTTTGTAAAACCAAAGGGGTATAGAACTTCCGAATATAAAACCTGGGCATATCTATCTAAATATGCATGTTGCCATTTCATGTGATGAGTATATATAACAAACATAGAAACGGTAATATTGAAATTATATGTATCTTTGATTTGTAATATTTCAATTTTTAACGTTTAAGCCAGAACAGGAGTGTACAATATAACGTGAGCTCGCCTTGTATATTCAACATTTCAATTTAGTTTGCATGCGACTAACTCTTGGATATGTAAGTGCATTCCAAATTCGCAGTCTTACAAAAAAAACTAGACGGGAAATAAATCATCCTTTCTCGTGCACTGAATGATTGCGTTGGAATGATTTATCCGCAGTGACCATGGAAACAGAAATATCAGAATCAGTGCATTCCAATTTTAAAATCATCCGTGATTTGCTTAGAGGACTTCATTAAATCATTATGCCACAATTTGCCAAGATATTGTCTATGCTGTCACTTTTCGGCGGAATAATTATAGCGCATGCGTTTTAGACCAGAAAGTAAAAACTGGGGCTTCACTCTTGTCCATTCACATTTAATTCGTGATCATTTTGGCTAAAAAAATCTAATAGTTACCAAGAGTTTTTCAAGGACGTTGATTGAGATCGAATTAAATATCCATGATCTATGCTTGTACGTGTGTGTCTGCATGCCTGCATATACATTTGTTTGTATGTGCGTGTATCTTTTTTGAGTATTTGTATGTATGCGTGCGTTTGTATGTATATGCATGTACGCGTGTTTGTATGTACCTGTATATGTAAGTATGTTTTTATGAGGGCGTGTGTTTGAATGCGTGTGTGCATGTCTGTATCCTTGTAAAATTCCTCATAGAGACTGTTTCAAGCAGGGCCAGGAGTCGAAACGAAGTGGAAAATAACTGTGGTGTTCTTGGGTCAGGTTGACCCGTTGCTATTATTTTTCCATTCTCCTGTCCGACCTGGGAGATAACTTGAACCAAGCCATTTAACTCTGTAGCAAGAACTCTGCGCGTTTTCAACTGAAGTAACAGAACGCCTCGATAGTTTAAGGCAAGTGAGGATAACTTGCAAACTATTTAGCAAGCAGTATGACATAAATGTAAAAGGACCGTAGATGTAGCAAAAAGCTTATCAATGCATTTTTAAAAGGTTGCGATACACCAATCAATTGTCAGTCTCTCTGCTGCTTGGATGAGACATTTTAGAGACTGTTAACGGCATTGAAACCATGCGATGTAGCGCTCGGGTCATTCTTTATCCATATCTTTGATTTCGCGTTGCCCATATCTTTGATTCCAAGTGGAGCATGCACTTAAAAATATTCTCCCTCTCCACCCCCGTAATTTCAAGAAAAATCTCACTCCATCCCTTCATTAGATTTACCTCCTTTGCAATTTGAAATGTTTCTGTTGTAGATAAACGCACCTCCGTCAGTGCAAGAGGTTATCTTGAACCGTACGTGTGGAGTGACTTTACTTTGTCTTCTCGGCCAGACCCTGACAACAGAAGGATTTTACAACAGTGAGTTTAAGGCACATTCTGAAATTTCTGCTTCCCAACTACAAAGCTGCCCATTCCAGATTCGTTTCAGGAATACAATGACGTGGTAATCAATTCTAATCTGATTTTTTTACAATTAAACATTAAAAATAATCTTTGGAATAAAATGGCCAAGAAATCATATAGCATCAAGTATATCAGCCAAAAAAAAATAAAATTTGACTAATCCTAATGCTGATCATTTGGCGTAATCTCTTTCTGCCAGTGCTGTTAGGGATTAGGGTAGTTTATTTAATGGTCTGGAATATCAGGACAAAATTGTGACGATGCAATTGTCTCGGAGATGTGGAGTAAATGAACGCATTGTAATGTGATTGGTTGTGGTGTTTGTTCGCCTCTGAGATAATAATAACTGGCTCCTGACAGCAGACGTAAATTCAATTATATCGAAACAGTAAACAGTAAAATCCCCCTTTACTGGATGTGTTTAATATAATTTAGATGACTTCAATGATTGCATTAACTGTGTGTGTGCTCCGCTTCAAGGTAACAAGGTTTTATGGAGTTTGCTGACTCGTGACGTGAGGAGGAGTCCAAGGAGGGGCAATCAAGTGAAAAGAAAATGTCATCTTACACTGTTTTCCCTCGACTGATAATGTAAATAGATTCTTAATTAAAAGAGACAGAGAAACAGTGTACGTGTGTAAGAGAGAGTGAGCGAAGCGAGGATGATGTGATCAGATTCCTCGTTACTGCGCGCTGCATTTATTTCTAACGGGATAAACCCCAATGTGTTTTCAATGCTCAGGTACACAGGAGACTGCGAGGGACTCACCTTCGGAATGCTTTCCAAATTCCGCATTACAATAAAATAGCTTCAATGGTCAGTTCAAACTAAATATAACTGTTTCGAAAACCACGTGGAAGATCCGCAGTAATCGTAGATAATAAATGACAAGAATGATTATATGACTTTTAATTTACTCACCATGATGCACATTTAGAGATTTGAAGCTGTTTACCTTAACTACATTAAATTATACATTTGCGTGTAACTTTCGAAATTGATGTATTTTGTATCCTAACTGCGAACAACAGGTTTGAATCAATTTTACTGACTCACTGTTTCCAATGCCATTTGGTAATTCTCGAAATTTCTTCGTCCGTTTTGCATATGAAGTCCACATTTATTTTCCAAAGTTAATGTGTATTTTAAACGTACCAGCACCGGCAAAAAAAACAGCGTTTCTGATAAATCATTCAATTATTGCATCTGGCTGTGTTTAGCTCCGCCATCACTGCTAACCCGAATGATGACTTATTTAATCGTATCTAATTGCGTATGTGTGCACGTTTAATTTCATGTAAAGACTTTAAATTGAAAAAGTAGTTGACTTGTTACCGAATGGTATATATTTTAAACTGCGTGTTTAAAGTTGAAAAGACGCTTTTACAGTAGACTATGTCACATTAAAGATTTAATTTGTTATTTTTGCAACGTTTCTGTATATTATTATTGGAATCAACTCAAAGTTTCTTTATTATTCTAACAAAACGGTTGCAAATAATTGACGTGCCTGTTGAATCTGGTCAATGAGGTAAGATGTCCACTTTTGATAAAATTACTGTCAGCATCAAAACACGGGAAGCGTTAATACTTGCCGAGAATAATATGAACCATATGGCTTGAGTATGTTTAATCGAGAACGTTCCAGTTACGTATTTGTAACGTATTAAAAAAAGTTGGCGTGAACTTCATGTTCAAATAAGCAAAATATCTGTTAGTGCCGCAGTGAAGTGATTTCTGTAAAATAAGTCGCGCCACAATGAAGCACTGATGCTGTTCGACAGTGATTCAATTCTTTGGACGCGCACTATGTCGGAGGGCTGCTCTCTGATTCTTCCAAATCACCCCATCCCGACCCCCATCATATCAACACGTTATAGATTACTACTTGAGGTCTTGCTGTAGTAGAGGTTTTGTATGTTGAGTGAGGAGGAGGGTGTTCGCTTTTTGGTGTAGGAATTCACACACTTGGTGATTGTATAGACTCACCCCAGCTGTAAATTTTTTTTTTGCACCATGAAACCATGAATTAAACTATTCGGCCCCGGAGCCTGCTCCACTTTGGACAAAATGATGGCTAACCTGTTTGTCTTTTCAATTCCGCACTTCTGTGTCGCGGACCCCTATAAATTTTGATTGACAGCTTAACAGCTTAACAAGAACCTTTATACTTCTGTCTTAAAAGTATTCCCAAAAGTATTCCTAACTTCCTACCTTCTGTGGTAGACAGCTCAAAAGTCCCACAACTCGGAGAGAGAAATGTTCTCTTCACCTTAGTCCTAAAAGGGACAACTCCCAAATTTAAAACAATGTTGGCAGTTTCTGAACCTACCCACAAGAGGAAAGACCCATATCAAACTTGTGAAGACCATTCAGGATCCTACTTACTTCAGCCAAGGCATCCTGACAATGCAGAACTCCCGTGGAAACAAGCCCAGTAGTCCAACCTTATAAGACAATGCACTCATTTCAGTTATCAATATATCTCACTTTCTATTAGCACTCACAGTTTTTCTATTGGCTTCAGTGTGAGGTTGCATTCTTGAGTTTGCAACTTAAATTCAGATATCTGTACTTATGTTGAGTATCCATTTGCAGATGCACCTCTGTGGTTAAGGTCATTCCACATATGTATCCATGTGCTGTCATTTACTAAAGGTCTGTGCGATGTCTCTCTCTTTATTGGAATCTGCATTGGTTTCCTCTTTTTGTTTATAAGAACATAAGGAAGAGGAATAGGAGCAGGCAATTCAGCCCCTTGAGTCGTTCCACCGATTATTATGATCGTGGCAGATCGAATCTCGGCCTCAACTCTACTTCCCTGCCCACTCCCCATAACCTTTTAACCCATTATTAATTAAAAATCTGTTTCATCCATAAATTTATTTAATGTTCTGGCATTTACTGCATTCCAGGTTAGTGAGTTCCACAGGTTAACTATCCTTTGAGAGAAGTAATTCGTTCTTACCTCTCTTTTAAACCTGCC
The DNA here is from genome assembly GCF_021869965.1 of Rhincodon typus. Taxonomy (NCBI): domain Eukaryota; kingdom Metazoa; phylum Chordata; class Chondrichthyes; order Orectolobiformes; family Rhincodontidae; genus Rhincodon; species Rhincodon typus. The sequence continues at coordinate 17,219,297 of NC_063350.1, forward strand.
TAAAACAATATTATAGTACAGTAGGGATTGCATTTCCAGTATTAATCTCTGTAGATGCACACTCTGCATAGGGTTCTCTGTGCCAGATTCTATCCATAAGAGGAGGCATCTATAGCGCCAGGTAATGATTCATTCTGATAGCCTGATGTTTTTTATTAACTGCACCCTTAGCTGCTCTTTTGGTCCCCATATAGGCATCTCACTCTTTGTTCCAGTGTGTCAACACCTGCAATGTTGATGGTGTCTGTCCTTATTTTGGAGTTTTATAAGGTCCCACTCTCTGTCGTTGTTCACTGAATGTGGTCTATATTTCTCCATATAGAGTTACACATGGTACCTGACTCTCTGCATTGGTATCTGTCACTGGACTCTTAGAATGTATCAATGGGAACTCATTTTTTCTATGTCTTTGGAATCTATTATGCTTTATTCATGAATTACTGCACTGCTATCAGTATGGAGATCTTATTCTTTTGACTGGTATTTGTATGTGGTAACTCTATTTGACATGATGTGGTGTGATGTGATGTGATGTGATCATTTCCAGTGTATGTGTGCATCCTTGTAATGGATTCTGAATGGAGTTTTATTATTTATATTGATGTATTTCTATGACTATATGAGTATCTATAAGGCGTAGCCATTTGTTTTTATCTGAATAGGGTTTATCTACCTTTAGTTGGCATATATTCATGTCGTTCCTTCTCTATTGGTGTCTGCACTTTCTGTTTCTTATTTATATTTAGATAGGATTGTATTATGGTTGGATTGCTCCTTTTGGAGTGTAATTGGGGTAACTTATTAAGTGAAATCAGAATATTCAAACAGGAGTAGGCCATTCAACCTTTTGAGCATTTTCCATCATTCTAGATCTTGGCTAACCAGCTACCTCATTTTAATTTTCCTGCATTACCTTGCTAATATTAATAACTAGAAATCTTTCAATCTCTGACTTGAACTTAATGATTGAGCTTCCACAAGACCTTGAGGATAGAGAACCCCAAAGATTTGCCACTCTCTGAGTGAAATTTCTCCTTATCTCAGTTGTAAATGGCTTTTATGGGGTCTCTGTGTCTTTCTATTGGAGTCTGTATTGAGCCCTTGAAGGGATTGTGAGCTCAGCATGGCTAAGCATTTAAGAAAGACTGTTGAACTTTGAACTTTATTTTTTCTACTTTATACTAAGGGGGACTGTAATGTTTAACATTTAACTTTGTTTCTTTATTTTTCTACTTTGTACCTAAGATTTTATACATAGTTACCTTTGTACCTAAGATGGCATTAAGAATGACAACATTGCATGCTTTTCACTGTACTCATGTACTTCTGTACTAAAGTACATGTGACAATAAATTCTAATTCTAAACCTACCAGTATGGATTGCATTTTCAGTACTGATCTCCATATAGGGTTCTTTGTTCAGGATTCTAATTTCTTCTTTGTCCCCTTATGGGCATCTCAACCTTTGTTCTAGTGTCTCAACATCTCATTTATTCTGAGACAGTCACCTGGTTCTAGAACTCACAATTAGGGGAAACATCCATTCTGCATCTACTTTGTCTCTCCCTTTAAGAATTTTGTAACTTTCTGTGCAACTACCTCTTATCCTTCTAAACTCCAGAGAATGCTGACTTTGTCTCCTCAGTTTTTCCTCATCAGACACTCCCATCATCCCAGGAATCAGAGTTATGATGCAGGATGTCTTTTCTGTACAGAATATTTGCTCCAAAATTCTACAAAAAATAAATTCCTCAAAAATCATAATTCTTCTTTCAGAACTGTTGGAAGTCTGTCCTGCAGCATTTAAGTGGCAGTCTGACCATTTTTTTCTCTCACTTCCGCACAGACTTATTATTACTGTATAACACCAATGTGGTGTTCTGAAGGCAAAAAGCTTATGTTACTCAGCAGCATGTAGATCTGCTTGGTGCTTTGGAGGTTTTGTCAGGACTTTGGCAGCTATTTTTAGTAGCAATGCAAAACGTGCATCTTTGCACTTTGGCATGGAACAAGGATCACTCGGGTGATGAGACAGACGAATGCAGAATATGACTCTTAAAGCGAGACATCACAGAAGATGTTTGTCCCCTACATGCTGACTCACTACTGTGTACAAATCAGAATGTTTTAATTAGACTTCTCCAGAAATCACTGTTTCAGAAGGCTCTGCTTTGCTCAAATCCACTTGGCTTAGGGATGGGGTGGAAAGGAGCAGAAATTATGCATCATTGGCTGAAGATAGGAAGTTCATTTCCATTAGGAAACAATAGTTTATTCATCCATCTAAGTCTTTAATTTGTTTGTAACTTTTAAAAAAAATATGTATTTGTTTATGGGATACAGATATTGCTAGCAAGGCCAGGGGATGCAGTGGCCTAGTGGTATTATCCCTGGACTGTTAATCCAGAAGCACAGGTAATGTTCTGGGAACCTGGGTTCAAATCCTGCCATGACAGCTAGTGGAATTTGAATTCAGGAAATATCTGGAATTAAGAGTCTGATGATGACCATGAAACCACTGCCGGTTGTCTGGGAAAAAACCCACCGAGTTCACTAATGTCCTTTAGGGAAGGAAAACTACCATCCTTACCTGGTCTGTCCTGCATGTGACTCCAGACGCACAGCTATGTGGTTGACTTATAACTGCCCTCTGGGCAATTAAGGATGTATAATAAATGCTGACCTGGCCAGTGATGCCCTCATCCAGTAAACAAATTAAAAAAAAAATCACTCTCGGTCTGGAGTCACCTGGAATTCAGGCTGGGTAATAATCACAGATTTCCTTTCATAAAGGGCATTAGTGAATTGGATGGCTTTTTGTAACAATACATGATAACTGTCATGGTCACCATTGCTGAGATGCACTTTACATTCCAGACTTATTAATTGAAATCAAATTCTATCACCTGCCCTGTTTCCGAAGCATGAACTTGAGTCCCCACATTAGCACTTCAGCTGTGTCACCATTATGTCACAAATTGCCCTTAAAACTGGATTCTCCCAAGCAACATCTGGTGACCTGCAAATTTTTTCAATCAAATGAGAGGTTGTCTCATTAGCAATGCCTGCTAATTCACGAAAACTGCGTAAATTGTGTACTTTCCAATGTAGATCAAGAACCAGGACCTATAGACTAACCAGGTCTAACAGGTGCTAGAAGCAATTGACTAAATAAATTCAAAGCCCCATTTGACCACACTCTCAAGTTTATGCACAGAGAATAATGTTACCTTAATAATGTGATTTTAGTGTGAAATCTCAATCACCTGATTCTGTGTGTGTTCAAATACCCTGGATGCTACCATTTTAACTAATTTTTGTGATGAATTATCACACCTGTCGTTAAGATTCAAAGCCATGTTTATGAATGATTGGAATTATCATGGAAATATGCCAATAGTGCTTTCACTTTTTGAATGAGACAGTGGGTATAATGAGGCCCATGCAACATCATTGAGCAAACTGTAGCCATTTACAAGTCCCATCTTAGATGCTTGGATAAATGCAGTGATATTATGCAATAATACTAAAACAACAACTCCAGAGTTATTGGAGCTTGTTGCATTCCACATAACTTCAGAATTAAGAAAGATGTGTTTCTCCAGAAAATGAAGAAGAAATTAATGTAAACAAGAGTGTGGAGAACTTCCACCATCCACAGGCATGAGATAGCTACATTGAAAAGAGAGATGGTAGACTAGAACTGTCAACAATCAGAAATATAGTTAGTGCATTATTTTCAATTAATAAAGTTTGACTCAGCAAATGAAAGTACTTTATATCCATCCACTTTCCGCTAATGTAATTTGGAATGTTTCTTATTTTCAATGAGTTTTTTTTAAGTTAGAAAGTCAAAGGAACCCCCAGCTTCATTCTATCTTAAAGCTTTGCAAAGGTTAATGGAAATGAACTCAGAATGCAACATCCACAAACAATTTATTTACTTTTGGATTGTTGATAAAATAAATATTTCATTGAAGTTTTCATCTTGCATTCATCAGGACATTGTACAAGAATATTAACTAAAGAGGTAAACCAACATTTATACTGTGTGAGGGAGAGTTGGCAAGTGGACTCTGAACAGTAATGGCAATGCCATGCAAAATGCACCCATTGAATTGAACTGTCAGTTAACAGACAGAGTTAATTTCAACAAATTTGAATACTTCTGGCTCCCTATGTCATTTCTCCAAAATGTTTGTCTTTGCACTAATGATGCAGCAGTAAAGAAACTCTGATGGAAGTGTTAATGTTTGAAGATCTGACTGTGCCAGCAGACTGTGAGCATGCCTTAAGTAGTTTTTCAAAAAATTGGTCTCTTTCTACAAATCATTAAAGCATCTCTCCCTAAGAAAAGAAATAACAATATAGGGGCCTGGATATCAAAATAAGGGGATAGATTTCAGGACAAGGAACAATTTATTCACCCAGCATGTTATGAATCTTTGGAATTTTAAACCCAGAGTTTCCGAGGCAATATTATGGAGTATCTTCATTGCTGGCATCAATAGAATTTAGGACTGTAAGGAAATCAAGCAATATGTGAATTGGGCAAGAAAGTGAATTGGTGGCTGAGGATAAGCAATGATCTTATTAAATGGTATGAAGAACCATATGACTGCTCCTATTTCTAATGTTATTACAACGTGAATCACAGAATATTCTATTTAGATATGCTTACATTCACATTTATAATGGTCATGTGTTGAAGCAATGTGAAATCTTGAGTGAACATATATCTATGAGGAGAATTTCCCAGTCTTTACAAACTTTCTGTTCATCCAACTCCTCCTGAGTCTGTACCTGACTTCATGCTTATGCTAATACAAAGCTTATCCTCCTGTAATTATATTCTTTGGACGCTGGTTATGGGCCAATAATTCCTATGGAAGGAAGGAAACCAATGTTCAAGGCATGTGAGTGCGATAGACAGACGTAAATGAACATGTGCATCCACAATGATGATGATGATGATGATGAGAGGTAGCAGCGCCTTGTCACTTTGAATGAAGTGCAGTTGAAGAATTGCAGCAGGCCCTCTGGCATCCAGACTAACTTTGAGTAAGGATGGTGCTTCAATGCTTTCCAAAGTTTTCTCTTGCACAAGTGAGTTTCCTAACACCAAGTTGTTGACAGAGTGGAGGTACGTGAAGGCTGTGTGAGTGAGAGAAGATGTGAATTGGCAAGAGTACTTTGACTTCCCTTGGCTACCCTTGAGAAGTCATTGAATCTCTCCTTGACCTTTATAAGTCTTGCAGTGATGAAGAATAACAGCAGCAGCTTCTGCTTCCTCACTCCAAAGGTACTGAACAATACTGTTGCTTTGTTTTTATTCATTTGTAGGGCGTGTGTATTGTGATAAGGCCAATATTTATTGTCCATTCTTATTAGACTCTGAGAAGGTGGGGATGAGCAGCCTTCTTGAGCTGCTGCAATCCATATGCTGCATGTAAACCTAAAGTGCTGTCAGGAAAGGTCTACTATGATTTTGAGCCAGAGACAGTGATGGAACAATTATATCATTCCAAATCAGAATGGTGTGTGACTTGAAAGGACATGTAGAAATGATGGATTTCTAATGCATCTGCTTGTCCTTCCAGTGGGTGGAAGTTACATGCTTTGAGGGTGCTGTTGAAGGAGTTATTTCATGGAATCTTTTTTTTAATGATATACTGTCGCCACTGTGTTTTGTGGCAGATGCTGATATTGATCAAGGTGGTGGATGTCATGTTGGTCAAGGGGACTGTTTTCACCTCTGTGGTATCAAGGTTCTTAGATGTGATGGAGCTGCACTCAATCAAGTAAGTGGACATTATTCCATCATCTTTTGACATGGGCCTTGCAGATGGAGGGCCGGCTTTGGGAGTCAGATCAGTTCCTCAGTGATGAGCTCCCACTTTCTGATCTGTTCTTGTAGCCACACGATTTTGGTCAAGGATAACTGCTAGGATGTTAATGGTGGTGGATACAATGATAGTCATATTATTGAATGTCAGAAGTTAATTGTTTTGCTCGTGCTGGATGGTCATTGCCTGTTATTTGTGTAGCACAAATACTATTGCCATTTATCAGCCTGAGCCTGAATGATGTTCAGCTCTTTCTGCATGTAGGGAAAATTACTTTGGTTATTGAGGAGTTATAAATGGTCCTGAACACTGTGAACATCTCCTTCTGGCCCCAAGAAAGGTCTTTGATTAAAACAAAACCCTGAAAATTGTTGGATTCTATGATTCATTCTGAGGAACTCTTGAAGCTAGTACTGGGGTGAGCAGATTGATTTAAGAAGGAAGAGGGTATTGGAGATGTTGAAAGATTTAAAAGTGGTCAAATGTCCAGGTCTGGATGATTGCGTCTCAGGCAGCAGTGGGAGATGAGGGAGGAAATTACAGGGGTCCTGACCCAAATTTTCAAATCTGCTCTGGCCACAGGGAAGGTGACAAAAGACTGGAGGATGGCTGATGTGGTTTCACTTTACAAGAAGGATGGTAGAAATACACCAGGGAACGAGAGATTGATGAGTCTTACATCAGTAGGAGGGAAACTATTGGATAAAATAATGAAGGAGAAAATTAATCTCCTTTAAGGGAGGCAAGCTTTGGTCAGGGATAGTCAGCCTGGTTTTGTCAGAGGTAGGTTCTATCTAACAAATCTGATGGAATTTTTCAAGCAGGTGACCAAATGTTTGGATGAGGATAAGGCAGTTGATGTAGTTTATATGGATTTCAGGGAAGCCTTTGACAAGATCCACATGGGAAACTGATAAAAAAAGGTAAAACAATAACTAGACAAGATGGATCCAAAACTGGCTTAATTAGGAGACAGAGGATAGTGGGAGAAGGATATTTGTGTGACTGGAGCCTGCTGTGCAGTGGCATATCAGAGGATCAGAGCTGGGCCCCTTATCGTTTGTAATATTCATAAATGATGTAGATGGGAATTTGGGACAGATGATAAACAAGTTTGTGGATGATACAAAGATTGGTCAAATGGTTGGCAGTGTGGAGGAAGGTATTAGGTTAAATGACGATATAAACAGATTGGTCAGATGGGTGGATCAATGGCAGATGGAGGGGATTTAAGGAAAACCTTTTTCACTCAGAGGGTGGTGGGAGTCTGGAGTGCATTGCTTGGGAGAGTAGTTGAGGTGTGAAACATCACAATTTTAAAAAAGCACTGGAAGTGTCATAGCATTCAAGGCTATGGGTCTAAGATGGGAAAGTGGAACTAGTGAGGATAGTAGTATATTTTTGGATATACAGACTTGATGGACCAAAGGGACTCTTCTGTCCTGTATGATTCAATGATTCTGTGAGATGACTGCATTCTAACTAAGCACAACCATCTTTTTTGTGCTATTTAGGAACTCAACTACCATAGAGTTTCCTTCTTGATGCCTAATCATCTCAATTTTGCTAAAGCTCTTCTTTGCTACACTTACTCAAATGATATCATTGTGTCAAAAGACAGCGGTTCTCACCTCACTACTTGAATTGAACTCCATTGTTTATGTTTGCACTAAGCAAGGATGGGAATTGGATGAACCAAACTAAACATTGATGAATAGGTCATTGGTGAGCTGGTGCCATTTGATAGTACTGTCAAAGAAGCTATCACCACTTTGCAGATGATATAAATTGAAGTGCTGGCAATATCCAGATTGGATTTGTCCTACTTTTCTCCAAGCATAGGTACCTGGGCAATTTTCCACATTGTTGAGCAGTGCCCTGGCTGTACAAGATCAGCTTGGTTATGGATGCAACTAGTTCTAAATCATACCTTTAACATCACAATTGCAGATTTTTCAGGGTCCATAATCACCAATATACTCAATGCCTTTATCCATTTCTTGATATCATATGGAGTGAATTGAATTGGTTGAAGATTGCAAGAACTCTCTCCCCTGGAGTTGAGGGTCACCTTGTGGAGGTTTATAAAATAATGAAGACATAGATATGATGAATAGCAAAGATCATTTCACCAGGGTCGGGGAGTTCAAAACTAGAGGGCAGACTTTTAAGGTGAGAAGAGAAAATTTAAAAAGGGACCCGAGGGGCAACCTTTTCACACAGAGGGTGGTTCTTTTGTGGAATGAACTGCCAGAGGAAGTGATAGATGCAGGTACAGTCACACATTTAAAAGACATTCAGACAGATACACAATAGTAAAGGTTTAGAGGGATATGGGCCAAACAAAGGCAAGTGGGGCTAGTTTAATTTGGGAAACTTGGGCTGCATGGACGAGTTGGACCAAAGGGTCTGTTTCCATGCTGTATACTCTTTTGGGGGACATCAAGGGGAGTCTAAGATGAATAATCCACTCGCTACATCAGTTTGAAGGTGGTTTCAAATGCTTCAACCTTGTCTTTTGCACTCACATGCTCATCTCCATGTTCATGAAATGTAACGATTTGAAGCATTCTCCTTGGTTTGTTGTTTAAACGTCTATCACTGCACACAACTGATTGTGGCTGGACTGCAAAGCTTTGATCTGATCTGTTGGTTGAGGGATAAGCAGTTGGATGAGAATGCAGCCTTCAGTGTCAGGATGGAGTCTCACTCACAGCACACATTATGTCTCAACTTCTGTATCTCTTTGGCAGCAGGGCATTTTTCTCCCTCTATCTCTGTATAATAGTGTTTTATAAGGTCTTACTGTCTGTCCTGGTGTCAATACAAGGTTTTCATTTCTTTAATAGAGATGTATGAAGTATTTTGCCATGGGATTTTACTTCCTGTACTGATTTAATTATGGACATGTCCTTATTGTAATGATGAATGAATCTCCTTATCTGTAATATATCTTTGTGGGATCTTTATATCTTTTGCCAGTCCTGTGAGATCTCTCTCTAAATAATGGCATCAACTTGAATATATTTGTATTTCTGTCTGAATTAAGTTTCACTGTCTATTGGTATTTGTATGAGGCCTCTATCTACCTGCAGATATACAGTAGTTTTTCTACTTTGAATTGGTGACTGCAGAGTATCTCTTTCTGAGTTGATGCATGTGCAGTTGCTGAACAACTGGTTCATGATATAGAGTGACACCATCTGTTTGATTTCAATTTCTGCTGAAGTTACTGTGAAGAACTCTCCTTCTCAACCTTTCCCCTTGCATGAGGTGTGGTGGACTATTTGCATTATAGTCTGTATGGAATCTGTCTGCTTGTACATAGGCTTATGGATCTCTGCAAGGAGATATCTCACTCTTCTTGTGTGGTTTGAAATTTTATGCATTATTTTATGATCGTGCTGTTGGCTTAGTGGGTGTATTCACACATTTGAGATTTGGGAATATAGGTTTCAGTTACCCAGGCATCTAGATAAGTGAAAGCTCGACTTTAAGGTCTCAGTTTTTGCATTGGCGTGATCACAACACAAATATACTCACAGTCATTCCTGTTTCCATTGTATAGGTTGTAGGTGTCCACAAAATCTTTCCACCACATAGACTCAACTATTACAATTATTACAGCCATAGAAGGAACATTCATAATAGTGTTTATCTCAAATTCTTCCTTTATGTCATCTCTTTCTCCAATTGAAAGCTGTGAAGCTCTAACGATGATTGTATGTACTTCTGCAAATATGGTATTTCTGCTTGCTGTTTAGTTGTACTCTTTCTCTGTATTGGTATCAGTACACTGTTTCATTCTATGTGCTGCATCTGTACCATTAATTGGTGTACAGGGAGTAAATTGTGAGACTTCCTCATTTTGAAGCAACAGGATGGCTTTCTCTGTCTTCTAGCCACACAAATTAATTAAATAAATAAATATTTAGAAAAGGCTTTTTTTTTCATCAAATGCGATAAGAAACACATACTATGGCTACAGGAAGTAGGTTTCAAAAGTGAAAGCTTTCTCCAGTAGCTTCAATCCATTTAAATCAGATGCTGTAAGCTAATGCCTTTGAAGCAATTCCGATTCCAAAGACTGTTAAATGTTTGTCAAGTCCCTCTGCTAGTTTACGTTCTGAAGAAATCAAATAACTTTAAAAAGAGCTCCTTTATTTGTAAAAGTCCTATGGATTTCTCTTATTTTTGGTTAGCTTCTTCCGATGTGCAGAGTGAAGAACTGAAGGGCTGGATTTTCTAGCTCACACTTGGCAACACAGAAGCCGTAGCATTCTCGGGCTGGTAAACAAATCCTTCCCAATTCCTACTGCAATTTTAGAGAGTATCTTTGCCTCGCTGTTAGAAGGAAGATTCTTTTTTTTATGGAAGATGAGAATTTCTATAAAACTCATCTACTTTCGTTTTTTCGTTCAAACTTTTAACGTGACTTAGCAATAAACAAAACCGCAGATCTCCAGCTGTATACACAAGTTTATTGTTTTAGCCTTTACCGGGAACATACGCAATTCCTTAATTCACTGTCGAATCTTCGATGTTGGCGAATTTAAACTGCTCGCTCCATTTAAACCTACGAGAAAAAGATAGGCATATTAAATAAAGTAATAGTTGTAGAAAATAGTTAACTCAAGGCAACTCTGCAATGTTGACTGAGCTAATATATTTTGTGTTTTGCAGCGTTAAAATTGCATAAGCGTTTTTAACTGGAGGTGTTAAATTGAAATGATAAACTAGCTCATAGATATACGTTCGTTCGTTTAAACAGTCGCATTTAACGATAGTTTTATTATTTGCAACGTGTCAAGCAAATAGCATCGAAACAAATAATATTTAAACAAGAGTGAACGCTGCTCACTTGGGAGCCTATGATTTCAAATTGATCGTTAAGCGACAGGCTATATTCCAAACATAATTCAAGCATAAAACTGGCTCAAAAACGATAATTTCAGGATCTTTTGCAAGGCGTTTCGTGTGGGAGCAAGTGACCAAATGGATAAGATAAACTGAAAAGAAAATGTTCGAAAACAGATTAAGAACAAGTAATGAGAAATATGCCTCTTTATGTAAAAAAAAAACACTTTAGCCTTTTTTAGATTGTGCTGGTGACTATCTAATTTCATTTGAAGTTTTATTCCTCAACAAACAATCATACGTATGGCTTGGGACGTTTCAGTACATTGGAAGGCCCTATATAAATGGAAGTTGTAAATCCGTCTGGCCCGAATATATTAAACCGAAAGCAACAAATTCCTAGCGATGCCCCTGTTCTTTTTGTTGGTGCAGTTGCAGTTAGTGGATCAGTTTGGAGTCACGCACTCACCTCCCTTGTCTAGTCGTTTGCAGACTGAACCTCTATCGCCCCAAATTTAAGTATCTAAACATTCCTCGAAACCTCACTGGCGTCCTGTCAACTTGTCTGAATTTTTGCCTGAATAGTATGTCATTCGTAGAGGACGTGGGCGGCTAATTTCGAAGCTCTGACAAGGTGTGTGAGTGGACCCAGCAATACCGAGGCCTCATAACGAAGAAGCCAGGATAAGTGAACTAACTAAATACCCTCATTGTACTGTTTGCAAAATAACTTCAATTTAATAGGTGATTGTCGATAGATGCAGATTGAACCATTGGCACAAGTTGTTCAATTGTTGCCAACATTTTACATAATGCTGATTAAATCCTTCAAATGTCTCAATAGCTTCACAATATAGCATCTTCAAAAATCCACTTTCCCCTCGAAAGCAAAAAATGTGAGTGCTTGGAAGTGTTGGCCCCAAATTTACGGGAATCGTCTTCATTCATTGTATTCGATTGGAAAATCGCCGCCGACGAAGGAGATAAGGGTTATGTATATGACAAGGTCTGATCATTCCTTTTTAAATAAATATATTCCCCAGGTCCTTTTTTTTTGCTTTTCTTACAGACTTGGCGGCGCCCCCGGGACCCGGTCTTGTATCACTCTCCCCCACCTCCTCTACTTTGTTCAGATATTGACTAATAAAACCCACAGACGTGTGGGAGCTGAGAGTTTATGACATAGCAGTCGCCACTGACAGCAAAAGTTCCAGTCACCTTTTGAAAAGGGATGCGCCTCAGCGACTGACATTTCAATGCTTCAGGGAATACTCTTCAAGTAAAGTCTTTTAAATTCGATGACAATCAATATTACATTTAAAGGTAGATGTTTTGCAGGAGGGGACCTGAACCAGCGCAGTCACCTGAAGCATTTCAACAAAGGGGCACACAGTGGTAGATTCTTTCAAATTTCATGCAAAATAAATAAACAATCAAATCGGGCGAAACAGAGCATTTTCGCTTTTGTTTGGACGCGTTCCATACAGAAAATAAATCCCCACATCCAAAATAAAAACCACAAATGGAATCGTACATTTCTAGCAAAATTGAAAGAAATATTTGGAGACGTTGAACTGAAAAGTTGTCTTGACATTCCCCGTTTCCTGAGTGATGGAGGAGAAAACGGTAAAGGTTGAAGGGCCGAAAGTTTTACTTTTGGAGGGGGTGGGTGGGTTAATTTTCACGGGCAATTGATGAAATTGCTCTCCCATCACTGTCACCAAAGCTCCCTGCTTTGCTGCGAGAATTATCAAACTGTGAAAAGAACGCTCCGTTTGAATGAAATATTCCCTCATTGATTTGTGAACGAAGACATTGCACAACCTCGACAAAACCATCGACATTGTTCTCATGCAGATCGACTATCGACCTGAAAGATAGTTCTTCAAAACGATCAATATGTCTGTCATAGTTATTGACGAGTGCTCCCGTCTACTGCGATACTCACAGCTCACTGCAGCGATCCTGCACTCTTTTGGGGCTAGCATTGCTGAGGGTCACGGTGTGTTGCCTTCCCATTACTCCAGGACTGCCAGTCCAAAAGGGATGTCAAGAAAACACCTTTCCAGACCCTTTATCAAGATGGGATCATAAACTCACACACATGCAACGAGATTCCCACCCAACGATCAATTCTAGTGATATCATTGGAAATTAAACATACTGCACAGGGCCTGAGTAAAAACAGCTACGAGGTTCACTCAGTCTGAATACGGCTCCCATATGTTACTATTTATATAATGGAAACATTTTAGATTCCACTCCTATCCTGGGCTCTGAGCTCCAGTTCATTTATAAAATGGAAATGAAATTGATTCAACGAATAGGGGCAAACTTTACCGACTACATTCTGGGTCTACCGCATTAATTATATTAAGCAAACCGCTACAGGTTGTGTGCAGAAATTAATATTTAAGAAAAAATAAAGACGAGCAATTCTACCTTTCAACACTGCAGGGATAGACGCAGTTGTGTTGAAACAACCAGGCAGCAGACTCAGTGTCACCTGGAACGAGGTTAATATCGGAATTAAAGTCAATTCCGTAAGGCTAAAGAGCAATTGTATGTATGTATGTATGCATGTATGTACATTTCGCCTCTGGGGAGCTCACAACAGGCCGCTGCGGCTAATAATCTTGCAACAATGCGATTAACAACATTTTCGTGGTGCTAGGGACAGTGCAAATCGGTTGCATAGTTACCTTGTTTGGAACCAGAAGCCGAGGTCTGATAAATGCAAACGCCCCTGTTAAATAGTTACCAAAACCCTAATAATCAGTGAAACGACAGCAAATCCATACAAGCAAATGATCCCCACCCTCCAGTCTAATAAAAAACGCTGTGCCCTTGCATTGAAACTGGAATAGGGGCTTTAATAATCGTTTACATTTTACTTTAAGCATCAGTTTTAGCATCAGATAGGAACTGAATTTTCTAACAGTTCAGAAACGCAGAATCGGGAAGAGGAATATTGTGCGATTGTTTGTTGAATTTATTTGCCTTGATCAGGAAACTATTCACACGATTGAGTTCATAGAAACCTGATAAATAGATGGCCTGTATCCTTCAGAATATTGTGTAACCCGCTGAAATGTCATTAAAATTTCACGCAAATGTCCCTAATATTCCATACAGTCCAACTTCTTTGAGCACGCCTCAATTAGTATAAACTCGTTTAGTTGAAATTTGAGCAAATGCGGAGTTACAATAAATTAAATACAGTTTTGCTAACACCAATGCTTCGAAAAAAATGTCATGCTGATGCTTTATTAATACTTGCTAACGGATACGATAGCCTGACGGCCCAGAGGTTTTTATATATCACTCCCTCTGCCCGAATAGCGTATTTAAATAGCATTCCATTTCAGACGGGAATCTGTCAGTTTCACACGGGGTCAGTTTCACCTTCATCCAGCGGGACCCCAGCGACTTTCTCGGGGACCTTTGCATCGGTGCGAAGTGGTTTTGGATGCGTTATCAAGGATAATAGCATCTGTCGGGATTGAAATCACACTGACTGAAAAGGCCACTGAAAACATAACGAGCTCATTTCTCAGTTGCCACGGAGTTCAAACTAAGGCAAAGTGTGACTCAGTGTAACTTGGATAATGCCTCCAAAGGCGTTATGGCGCCAGAAGCTCTGTTATCACTTGAACCTGAGAGTGCATTCGCACTGGATACGGTAACCCAACACAAATCGTCCTCAACTTTGGGGCACTTCAGTAGGAGCTAATTCACAGCGGCCTTTCCAACCCTCAATTCCTCGTTATGAGTTCCCTAGTGTTAATCCCCAGATATTTCCTGATGCCATGACGCTGGGAAGAGGAAAAGCCGAACTGTTCAAGATCTCCAGGGCTTCATTTATTCCGGTGTAGCTGGATGTTAAGTTGTCGATCCGATCCTATATTTACATATCCATCTCAATGCCACAATGATCCACGGTAATGCTAAAACTGTGGCGTTAACACACCGCAAATTCTCTCAGCCCTATTTTCATATCAAACAAATAAAGATCTATCCCGCATCAAATATTTTGAAATGGATTTGTCTTTTTGCTCTGATGTCAGGCAGAACTATACCAAGCAAGGTTAGTTGGTCAAAACAAAATAGATTTAAAATTAAATCTACCAATAGGAGATCGAAAATGCCAGATTCCAATTTTGAGCTGTGAGGCCGTTCTTCGCTGATTCACGATGTCATCGAAACATTGCATATTAGCTAAATTTCAAAGTTCGAGAAGTGGTATCCATGTACCTTACTTATATAATAATTTGATTCAAATCAGGGTGGGCTCTTATAGATTTAATTTTGCACACAATTAAAACACTTTACAATAAGGTTGAAAATGTATAGTGCCTGTTTACAGCAAAATGAAATAGTTTAGACTGAACATCAGCATGAATGGGGTTAGAGCCGTTGGGTCTGGTGGCACAGTGTAGAGAGCCACCTCTGCACTAAATGGCTTGTGTTCAAGTTCCAACTGCCTCAGAGGTACGTTGCACCATGCCTGGATAGATTAATTTAAACAATTAAAAGTAGCTACGTACATCAAGCATTTAATTCATTAGGATACAGAAAAAAAAACCCAATATCAATATTAATTAAACTTCTGTTCGGTGTTGCAAAGTTACCTGGTATCAAACCCATTATTAGATGCTATCTCATACTAATTGGAGTTTGCGCTAGTTTCACTAAATCTGTAATGTGGTAACAAGCCAAATTAACAGTTGTAAGGGCCCATTGCATGCTCTGCAAGTTCATCTAATTTTGTGTTGATGAAGAAAATGTCAATGTCATCCATCCCACCCTAATACAAATGTTAAAACCTAACAGTTTGGACAAAAGTGTCAAAACATGCGGATACTGCATCGTTGTTACTGCAGACTGATACTGGCCAGAGAGTTTTGAGACTTCTAAGTATTGCATTGTATAGAATGAAAGCATCAGGTCAACTTTTCAGGACATTGATCAATGCTGCAAGTTTCAGTTTTGCAAACTATACTGTTTAATATTACTTTACTGTGTCAAACAGGTAGGATGTAATTTAGGGGTGAATCTTCTTCATGTAAGTAGATTTCTGGAAGTCAATATCTTAAGGCTGTCTGGAACTCTCCTACTAAAAGGCTTTAGAAGATGGGCCAGTTATAACTTTCAAAACTGATATTGTTAGATTTGTGTTAGGTAATTATATCAGGAGATATGAAACAATGGTGATTGAATGGATTTGAGCATTTATCAACCACACTTTGACAGATTGGAAGGGTGGAATAGCTTACTTCAGTGGCTTTGACATATTGTTTGTAAATTTATGTTTCCTGTTTGCAGGGATCTGGAAGTGTTGGTGGAAATTTTTTGGCTACATATTTTAAGACTGAAACAGTCTACGCTCTGGAACTCAAAATTTGTGTCAACCTTCTGAAGAGGGTCTCAAACCTCAGGATCAGGTGCACTGCAGCATCTTACATCTGAAACTGTCACTGCATGATCCAAACTAGAATACTTCAAGGGAAAAGTCATTGCGTTAATGTAGGCTGAATGAGTTGGAAAAGGTTGAGAAACAGTGATGTAACATGGCATGAAGTTGTCATTGGGATGATGTGGTTGTCAGGAAACATTTCCATCATATAGCTTATATTGATCAAAGTGCATTTTATTTGCATTATATGGGAAAATGTCAACTTGTTTATTTTGGAAGGGAGAATAAAGGAATAAATATTATTTAAATGGAGGGAAATTGCAGAATGCTGCAACACAAAGGGACTTGCGAGCACTTGTGCCTGAAACACATAAAGCTAGCAAAAAGGTGTAGCAGGTAATCAAGAAAGCTAGTGGAAAATTGTGAGATACTTTCTTCTAAGGATGCCTACCTTGAAGAAGTTATCCTCCTCCCTCCGGAAAGACCTCAGTGGATCTCTCTCCCACTGCAACCCTCTGGTAATCTCTTCGGCCCTGAAACTTTTTGAACACATACTCAAGCAAACCAGGTACTACAGCCACATTGCCTTTCTCAGTACCTGCCTACAGAATTGGATCATCCCCATGGACTCCAACCTACATTCAGGCCATCCCAATTTGGTCCTGACCGCAACAACCTCTACGTACACAACATCCAGATCCTCCAAAAACAGTTTACACTGCGGCTCCTCAAGCTCTTACCAGTTTCAAAATTTCCCCACCCCCGGCCTCATCCCATGACCAACCCTCCCTCTCATCCCCGCCTCCTTGATCTGACACATACTGTCCATCTTCTCTCTCACCTTTCTGCTCCTCCCCCCTCACTGACCAATCCCCCCACTCCTAACCTGCACTCACCTATCACCATCCCACCTACCTTCCCCAGCTCCACCCCTCCCCTCTCTATTTATTTCTGAGCTCCCTTTCCCCTCCCCCATTTCTGAAGAAGGGTCCTGACCTGAAACGTCAACTTTCCTGCTCCTCTGGCCTGGCCTGCTGTGCTCCTCCAGCTCCACACTGTGTTATCTCTGACTCCAGCATCAGCAGTTCTTACTATCTCTGAGTGGAATATTGTCCCTTATTTCAAGGCAGTTGGACAATTAGAGTAGAAAAGTCTTACTGCAGCTATGCAAGGTGCTGTTGAGATGAGATTGGGAATATTGTGAGCAGTTTTGGTCCCCTCATTTAAGAAAAGATATGATTTCATTGACAGTTCAGAGATGGTCCACTAGGATGATCCCTGATATGGAAGGATTGTCTTATGACCAAAGTCTTAGCAGGTTTGCGCTCTAATCACTGGAGTTTAGAAGAATGAGAGGCGATCTCATTGAAACATATCAGATTCTTAAGCAGCTTTACAGGGTAAATGCAGAAAGGATGTTTCTCCTTATGGGAAAGTCTAGGACTACAGTGCATAGTCTCAGAATAAAGGGGTGCCAATTTAAGACTGAGATGAGGGGAATTCCTTCTCTCAGAGGGTTGTGAGTATTTGGAACTCCTTGCCACGGAAAGGTGCTGGGTAGATTCCTCGTGTATAGATTCTTGCTCAGTAATGGAATCAAGGCTTAGAGGGCAAGGGCAGCAAAATGGAATGTTGGGTAAAGAATTTTGAATCAGTCATGATGCTATCAAATGGTGGAGCAGGCTCGAGGGGCTGGACAGTCTTATCTTGTTCTTATTTGTTATGGTCATATGGTCTTGTTTGAATTTAATTCTTGTCATGCTTTATGGTAGTATTTTAATAGTTATCAAAGTGTATGGTTCAATAAAATGTGAACATCCCAGCTGACTGCAGGCATTGTTTGTGTACATATTACACTACAGCATACAACAGATCTTCAGTTACTTTTGCTAACTATTTGTATTCTTTGTAGTGTATTGGATTGTAAACAGAATATTTCAATCTGTTCTATTACACTTAATAACTAAAACTATAAAAAACTCTGGGTTTTTTGCTTGACAGAAATCAGTCTATATCTAAATGAGCACATTGCAAGGGAAAGAAAAATCAAACCAGCAAGTAAAATTTTCCACAATTGCATGATTTTTAATATTTGATTCTCAACTTTCCCATGCATACAATTTGCATAACCTTTATACATTTCAAGGGTTTCTTTTCTAAAATTCCACTGGGGGAAAGAAAGCTTTTACTTATCAAGCAGAGGACTGTCAGTAGTAGCACACAGATGTCTTTTTTTGAAGCCAGAAACCCTCTCATATGATAGGAAGACATGAAAAAGCAGATGGTCCAAATGTCTAATAATGACCTGAATGAAAAATTCCCAAGTTTTAACCATAACAAGGCATTCCTTAATGCACCAAAGTGAGTTTGAACTTTTGCACACCACCCGTTCTAAAGAACTTTGTAAGTAAAATTATACATATTGAATTATGGGTCATTTAGTTTGTAAATTAATGGTAATTATAAACCAAGTTTATCTTTTTATGTTCTAGCAACACTCCTGGAGGTGGTAAAGAAGAAAAAAATTGAAACATTGTAACTCATTAGTCTGGCTGAAATTAGAAGCTATTCCTCCAACTTTTTGCCTCTTTTCATCAAGGTGTGAATTAATGTAGGAACGAAGTCTATGACCAACACTATTTATTCATGAAACAAAGGAAAACAAAGAACTGAGGATGCTGGAAATTTGAAACAAAAACAGAAATTGTTGGAGAGACTCAGGTCTGGCAGCATCTGTGGAAAGAAAGCAGAGTCAATGTTTTGGGTCTAGTGACTCTTATTCAGAATATTGTTTCAATGCTTAATTCCAATATTCATATGTGAGCTGAGGTTGTAAATTTGGCAAGGTCATTCAATCATAGACCCCCTACAAACTTCACAGTTGAACCCTGGGAGCTTAACATGATACAGGGTGAGATTCTTGCACACTCCGTACATTTTGTATTCTCAATTAAGTACTGAATTAATAAGTACAATGCCTTTTCATGCAATTCATTCATTTATACTTTATGTACTCAAACCAAAATTGAAACCCTACGTAAGGCCTTACAATATCTAACCAGTAGTATTTGCCCTGAGGTGGTTCATTTCTTACATGCAAAATGTTACCAAAATGCTATACTAATTATTTTGAACAGTGTGTTTTAGGAATAAATTGCAACTTTGTCAAGGAGTTTCATTTTAAGATAATACGAGTATTGGATGTCTGTTGTTAATTTGCTATTATCAAAAACGATTTTTCAAGAGCTGTTATTCAAGCATGTATTAATTTCTGAATATTGTGCATTGACTGACTCATTACATCAATAGTATTACAAAACACTATTGATATTATTGATACTAACCACATGAAGGATAGATTGGTGTGCCAATCTCATTATGCAATCTTATTGATTTGTTTTGTATTTTAGTTCAACTAAATGTTGAGGCATTTGATGAACATGTATAATTTTACCTTGTCAGAAATTTAATACAGGTATTTTGTGTGCTTGCACTATTTTAAGAACATGGACATCCAAATTTAAATTTTAAAGAACACATTGTTTACCCCAATGATAAAAAATTGAAATGGTGAATATTGTTTTGACTCTTGTTTTAGAATTCACCTTAAAAAGATAGCCCAATTTGTAATTAAATTCAAACAGGCTTGTTAAAACTATGATGACATTCCTATTTGGAGTTCACAAGAGATCATTATTTATTTATAAAATGCTTTCATGCTGAGATAAATATTTGCAGAACATGTGGGATACACATTTAGAGTGTAAAATGAAAAATATAATAATATTTGGATATAAACTTTTTCTCTGAGTAATTTTGAAGAAGGGTCAATACCCAAAACTTTAACTTGTCTCTCTCTTTAACAGGACACAAATACTTTTGCATATTTTCAGAATTTTCTATTTATTTCAGATTTGCAGTCCACAATTTTCATAAATATATATATGTATTTTTCATGTTCAATATATTTTGACTCTTAAAGTTTTCACTGTTTCACTGGCCATGACAGTGGAAAACAAAAACATTTCTGGTGTGTTGACTTTTCGTGAGATGTGCGTTCTGTTAGTCTGCTGGCAGTTACTGGACAACTCCCACTGATAAACATGACAATTACTTAGTAACACAACCGAATAGTGAGACAAATTGAATAGAGATTGGATTTGCAAACAGAACACATGAAAAGTTAACAGTGTAATATGTGTACTGAGCTAACCCAGTACCTTCAGCTGCAGAACCAACACTGAGAACTTAATAGTCAGTTTAGGAGTCCCTTTGTAATGAAATTGTGGCTATGTAGAATCAATGTCAGAATAAACCTCAGTATTTTGTAACAATAAAACTGAGTAGATCATTTGGTAAAGAAAATAAGGAATTTTTCACACAATAATGTGTTCAACTTAAAATATTCAGTTCTAACTAAAAATGATACAATCATGAAATTGATATTATTAAATGACTTTATAAATGCCAAATTTTCATAAATTTTTTATTGATACTATAGAATAAAATGTTCATATTGGTCATGAATGTCACTGCACTTATGTGATTTATTGTGACTTTTAAAGCGTTATAGTTTTTAAAGGGCATTTTGTGTTAGAAGTCTGCATATACTGGAAAGCTGTCAATCAATACATCCCTTTGTATGCAGAAATGTTTAAACTTTCTCTGAAATAAGGTTTTAATTCAATATTGCATATTCCATTATGAAATGTTGCTAAAATTAGTCATTTATCTGGATTTCCAATTTGACTATCCTGCTGAACTACTAAAGGTAGTGAAGGGCTTTGCAACTCATGTATTTCTTTAAAGCATTCCTAGCCAGAGTCCCTAGATGTAAGTGTTATGAAGGGCAGTGAGTCACACTTTGCCATTTTTAACTCACTAATTAAAAGAAATAGATCCTTAGAGATTGATATATCACAGCAATGAGCCTGCGGTGAAAAATATTGCTAAAGATTCCAAAAATGAGTAAGCTTCATATAAGTCTAACCATAACTTCTTTTCATGCAGCCAATTCTAAGCTTGTGAGATAGATTACTATTTTTCATTCCATGTTTTCTTGTAGTTTCTTTTTCTGAACCTGACTGGAGAAAACTTGTTGCAGAAATTGGATCTTAAAAGTAAAAATGTTCAAATTTCTGATGCTGCAACCAATCACTCTACTTAATATGAACACTTAAAATTACAAAAAGAAAGGCCAGCAGTTCTGTAATTCAAGTGTTCGTTTTACTTTGCTAAATATCTATTTTTGTGTAGTAGATTGGTCAACATTACTTCAAAGTTGATGGATTGTGAGATTGAGTCCACTTCAAGTCAGTTGACAAAAATGCCAGAAAGACACATGTACAAGTGATAGAGTAGTGGCAATTAGTTGTGAACATACATTGCATCAGAGAGTGCATCAAAATGTCAGTAAACAGGTAAATACGAAAGCAGAACAAATTACAGAACAATTGTGCAATTGTACAGAGTTGCAGGACACCTTTATTCACCCTTTGAGCAATAATAGTCTTTTAAATGTTTCTAACTTACTCATTGTCTAATCTGTGACTTTCAATGTTCTGTGACTCACTGAGAGGTGGTACAGAATTGTAACACCACCCCCCCCACCTTGCCAATGTTCTATTTTCCATAACTCTCTTAGTTCTGTACTAAAGTGTCAGCTCCAATTTCCTACGATAAATAAATGCAAAGGAATTTTTTAAAGAGTGCCCACTAGACACCCTCTTTCTTAGTCAAACTATGAAGAAAAAATTGACATTGCAAGGAATGGAGGAGTTTGCATCTCAACTGTCTGTCCTCCGAACATAAGAGAAGTTACATGGATAGTTGTGAAAGGCATGAAAATAGTATCATTTAGCAACCGTAGTTCTTCAAAAGTACACTGTCTATTTTATATTTGATTTTAAAGACTGATTAAGGAGAGATTTACAAATAGATAATGGATCTTGCACTTACAGCAACATGTATGCAATGGGTTAATTTAGTCAATTTACACAAGATTGCTAGACTACTGCCAGGATTTCAGAGAATGTGGAGGTTTCCAGAGAAGGAGTCTGAATAATCTTTAACAGGGAGAGTTAGGCTCCTGTCTGCCCAGAGCATGTTTTTAATCTCTGTGCTTTGTTTTACCTTGTCAGACGCCTATCTCTGAATTTGGGCTGAGCTTCTGTGTCCCAGTAGACCTCGCTTCAGTAAATGAGACAAATTGGCTGAAGAAGTAAGAACAAATGCACAGCAATTCCTGTGAAAAATATCCTTTGTAAATGACCTGTTTCAAAAGTGATTTGCTTGTATTATTTGTTTAAGCGAAATGGAAAGTTTTGCCTTTGGCTCACCCTGAATTTCAGTGATATAAAGCTTTGAAAAGGGTTATGGGATTTCTGAAGAAAAATACAGGCCAACTGCAGTTCAGCAGACACGTCATTTATTTTATGGATTATAAACTTACCTGATAAAGTCACAAATATCTTGAAACTCACTGTAACGCTTCATTATTACCTGGTGCACTTTGTATAATGTTGTCCAAATGAACACATCGTGTAACCCTTACTTTTGTCAAATGATATATGCATAGTCAACTTTCTTCTTTTAAAAAATATTGTTCTGCTTTCTCCTATGGGTTTTATTTTCAATCTTTTTAGGCTTCTCTGTATTGTTAACCACTCCTTGATCCAAAGGACAGTCTAGCTGTTCACTGTCAACTATCTGCCAACATAGCTCTTGAGCCAGTCACAATGAAAGTGTCTTGCACTCCTAGTGGGAAGTAACTTGCTTCTAGCTTAAACAAAAGAAAATACCACGTTTGATGAAAATGTGGAATTTAAAGCAGGAAGTACTGAAATATAATCAGCAGATCAAGCAGCATCTGTGGAGAGAGAAGAACAGAATTAATATTTCAAGTTGGCAACTTTTCATCAGAGCTTCCAATGTCTCCCTCTGTTTGAGTAGACAGCAAAGGGCAGGATCACACTTCTAAGAATTGAGGGTAGTTACATCGTAATACACAATTCTAGGCAGATTCTGCTTTCAAATGAAAAAAGATCAGTTATAACTTGCATAAATCAAGCAACCAATTTATGTTGCCTTTATATGTCATTACCTCTAATTTGCATAATTTATACAAAATATAAATTATTACATGCATATTTGCATGCATTAAAATAAAACTGAATGGGTTTAGGCGTTCTGTTATTAATGGAATTCATTCCACTCAAAAGCATAGTTACAAAAATACTTGTGATTTTATAACATGTTTTATTACATATTGCCCATTGACAAAGGAAAATCTATAATCTGCAAGTCTGCAGGCAATATCTTTTCTTTAGTAGAAAGATGAAACTCTTCAAAAGATCCCTGGTTTGTGCTGAGTCATCTGTGACTCACAGTTCTACATAATAGTTTAATGTAACAGGGGATTTATTAACATGGTTGGCTATTGAATCCAGGTAAATATTGCCTTTTAAGAAGAAACAGAAGAAAGAAAGTGGGTGCACTAGCAAGAATGAGGTGATGGTTCTATATCTTTATTAAAATCAGCTACAGTTCTTGCACTTAATTTCTAATGAGTTACCAAAGCTTTGAGGTGATTGTTTGAGGACATCAGGTTCAATCTGAATTGGCCTCTTTTGTGATACTTTCCACAAATGAATCCCCAGTAATAATCATTTTTGGAGTTACATATTACAGAATGCTGCAGCACAGGCCAGACCTGTAGCTCCCCAATTTGGGTTGTTTTTATTTATAAATAAGCTACCTGGTCTAATGCCACTATTCCATTCCTCATTCTATTTTTCCAAATTCATTTCCAAAATAACTCATTGGGTCTTTCAAAAAAAGTACTTGACAGAAAATTTCAAATTCTAACCATTCACTGCATAAAAAACATTCTTAACAACCTGCCTTCTTAATTCTTTTGATTCTTGCAAATGTGTGGCCCTTCATTACTGTCTTGCTGACCGGTGGAGACAATCAATCACTATCTACCCTACAATAATCCTTTTAATCTTGAAGTCCTCAGTCAGGTCACTCAGCAGTATTCTCAGCCCTAGTAGAAATATTTCAGTTTCTCAATGTTCTCCTCATTGTTGAATAGCTACCTCAGTGAGATACTAAAAGCGGTGAGTGGGTGGTGGGGATGGCCGGAAGAAGTTGACCAGTATCAAACTAGATAAACCAATTAACAAAGGTAAATAAGTCTTGCCACCAGAACTACTTCCACTCATTGAGCATTCATACTATAAAGCTGTCGCTAATTTTACTATTGAAACTAATGGTAGATTCATGCTGTTACAAGTAGAATCAGTTTCCAAAGCCATTCCAAAGGAAATAGTTTTCCTTCACATGACTATATATCAGGAGCTTCTGCGGTGGTAGGAAAGGTTTTGGATAAATCAGTTTTTAGTTTTTAAAAAGTAAGCATCCATTTGGAAATGCATTCCATTCAAAATCTTTTCTAAGCCAAATTTGTTTTACTTTACACACAGATATGAGCTTGCACTCCAGAAAAGTATTGAGTGAAAGCAGCACCGTTTGAGGTGTTGTCTTTCAGATGAGACATTAAGTCAAAGTGTTGTCTTACTTCTCAGGTGGATGTAAAAAAAATTCATGATTCTATTTTAAAGAAGAGCAAACGATTATTCCAGGCAACTGGCCAATATTACATGAACAGATTTTGTGGCCATGATCACATTGCCATCTATAGTAGATTAAAGTGTGCAAACTTGCTGCTGTGTTTCCCACAATAAAATTGTGACTACACTCAAAAGTAGTTCATGGACTGTAAAACACTTTGAGACATCCAGAATCCGTGAAAGGCGCTATATAAATGCACCTGTTTTTACCATTTAGCAATGTTACCAATTCTGTCTACATTAAGATAAGAGATATAAATGTGCTTTACTAAATTTATGGGTAAAGAAAAGAGTATACACTCATTCTAGGGCACTCATGTTCTTTTCAGTTTGTTATTCTCAATGTTATAAAGAATCTAGTTCCATATGACAAAAGGGTTAACTTTTGAATTTATGAAACTACGTCTTGACATGGTTCTGCATAACAAAAGTGCTTTAGCACCAACTACAGTATGACTCAGTGGCTCCACAAACTAACCCTAACTGATAGCAGCAGCTGTACAATCTCCCTCAGACTCCACACGCTGTCCTTAACTGACAAGAACTTCAAATATAATCAAGATCTTGCAGTGTCTGTGCACTACATACTGCCTGGGCCCCACATACTAAAAGCTCCATTATTTTAAACTCTTCATAATATATGCCTAAAGGAAACATATATAAATCTATTACAGTGACAGCAAACAATTAAATTCAAATAAACTCAGACAAATAGCCCATAATTAATTTTGACATGAATTACTAAATTACTATTCACCTAATAGTTAAATTTGCAAGCACGCCAGAGAAGTTTCTTAACTCGGCCTGTTAGTTCCAATTTCTGACAGCAGCATAATTGCATAAACAAAACATAAATGTTAAATGAATGAAGAAAACTTTGCCCTTACCAGTAATAAAAATAATATGCAAAACACTATGAAAATATCAAAATATTTTTAAAGTGATAAATTAAAGTTGAGGCATTACTGGCAGGCCAGGACAGAAAACCAAATAAAGCTTTATGTGACATATTTCATTGGCAACAGGATTATTATCTTTTAGTCTTTACTACTGTCTATCAGAAACTGATATAGCCAAATGAACATGGAAGGGTTACAAGCAACATGCTATGAGTAAGCAAACTTGTACTGTGTTGAAAAGACTTTTCTAAGCCAGTGAACTCAAGTATGTATTTCAGCCAATTCTTGAACCACCTAATGATTTATTAATGGTTTACAAGTTAGAATGGTGGTAAAGTGAACGAGGAAACAGGGTGTCAAATCCAATATTGGTAAATCTGTGTCAACCTTCTGAGCATGATGGCACAGAATACTTGCCATTACAAGAATAAAACTGGGAACTAGTTGGAATCAAAAGGATGATTAAATATGAAACTCCGCCGCCAGAAGGCATGGGCCTAAGTTGATTAGCAAGAGAACCAGAAGAAATACAAGGTAAAACTATTTTTATGCAGGGTGTCACTTGGATTTGGAATGCATTGTTTCAATTAGAGGTGGAGACAGATCCAAGAGTAGCCTTCAAAAGTGAATTGCATAAATTGTAAAAGAAAAAGAAATGCAGAGATATGAGGGAATGTGACTAACTGAATTCCTCTTTTAGCCGGGAGAGGCAGGGAAAGGGCTGATCTTTCTGAATAGTGCAGCAGGCTGGAAGTGCTTAATGGCATACTTCTACCTCAATTTGTTGGCTTGTGTCTCAAATAATGGTGACAAACAATCCAACCATGTCAGATTTTCCTGAACTACTGCTTCTGCCTTGTTTCAAGATGTGTGCATATTAATTAATCAAAATAGCTGAGCAATTTGAAAAATCCTTACAGAATGAATAAGTCCCAGGCTGTTACTAAATATTGCACCATAAGTTTTCCAGATAATTTGGACATTTAAGGGTCAATATCTGTGTTTGAGTTCAAACCTGGAATTGGTTCCAAACAATGGGATTAAACAAAAAACGATAAAACTCTAAATAGAACAAAAAGATTCAGAATATCAATATCAAAATTTCATGTGATCCAATTTTTAAAGAAACATTTATGATGAGGATAAAATAACTAATCATTTAAAGCATTGTGTGCAGGGACTAAACTATTAAAACTCATATCAATTAAATAACAGTGCAAAGTATAAATTTCTACTTGCTGATAAATGATGCACAAGAGGAGGAAATATCAAACAACAGAAAGCTACAATACAGCTACTGATATTGGCTCATCAGTCAACAAGAGCATAAAAAATTAATTAGTTTTGTTAATATTAGCAGATTTATTTGTACAAGGAAAATTCTAAAAATTGACTGCAAATGCAATAAAAGAACACATTCATGACAAGCAAAATAAACAGTGATACGATTGCTATGATAATTGACCCACATGGCTGATCAACATGTCTTAGTCATCTTTTTATTATTTGTATGTTATGAAGGCAGATTCATGGAGTGGAATAAAGATACACAGATCAAATACATTGCTGCAGTATATTAATTGTATAATCAATCATATATACTGATTCGCTGCTTGTGATTGCTATCAAAATGAAGTCACAAATGGGTGCTATTCCTCAGTAACAGAGGGAGGGAAAGGAACAGGTAAGTTTCCTTCATCAAAACTTGCTCACCTTAGACTAAAAAGTTGTTCAACCTGCGTCCATTCAAAGTAATGTAAACATTGTGCTGCCCACTAATTTCCATGACTGTGGCATGCAGCCTTAAACTAAACATACTGTTGAGTGGCTTCAATACACAATCATGCAAGGCAAGCACAAGTTAGCACCACTTAAAGCTAGCCTGCAATTCTTTAAGGGATAGTAAGAACTGCAGATGCTGGAGTCAGAGATAACACAGTGTGGAGCTGGAGGAGCACAGCAGGCCAGGCAGCATCAGAGGAGCAGGAAAGTTGACGTTTCGGGTGGG
>NC_063350.1:17247355-17347263 GCF_021869965.1 Rhincodon typus
CTGCCTGGCCTGTTGTGCTCCTCCAGCTCCACACTGTGTTATCTCTGCAATTCTTTAAACCAGTTTACAGCTTTTGAAGAGATATTGAATTCTTGCTGTAGCAGCCCATTCACTTGGCTGGGAAGCACATAAAAGCAAGAAGGAAGAAGAATAATGGGCACAGTGTCAAAGAGGAAGTTCTTAGATTCTTGAATGCAATCACAGAATCCCTACAGTGTTGAAGCAGGCCATTCAACCTTCAAATCCACACTGATTCTCTGAAGAGCATTCCATCCAAACCCAACCCCCGTCCTAACCCTGTAACCCTGCATTTGTATTGGCTAATTCACCTAACCTGCATATTCCTGGACACTATGGGAAATTTAGCATGGACAAACCAACTAACCTGTGCATCTTTAGACTGTGGGAGGAAATCAGAGCACCCAGACATGGGGAGAATGTCCACACTCTGCACAGACAGTCACCCAAGGGTGGAATCAGACCATGGTCCCTGGCGCTGTGAGGTAGCAGTGCTAACCACTGAGCCACTATGTTGCCCAATGTTGGGGATTTCATTTCAGAAAGGTAGCAAGGGGAAAGAGGTGATACATCTGG
Organism: Rhincodon typus; assembly: GCF_021869965.1. Classification (NCBI taxonomy): domain Eukaryota; kingdom Metazoa; phylum Chordata; class Chondrichthyes; order Orectolobiformes; family Rhincodontidae; genus Rhincodon; species Rhincodon typus. The sequence goes on from NC_063350.1 coordinate 17,247,950, forward strand.
AGAAGGTCAGGTAGCTCTCAAACAGATGTGGCAAAGTCATTTAGAACAGCCGGCCATTGAGGGCAAAGCCAAACATTGGGTCAAAGGACATGCATACAGAGTCTGAAGAAGTTCCATGACTGACGCAAGTGGACAGGTTGGGAGAATATATTTTCAAATGCCTTTTACCATTGAATGTATTATTGATTTCAGACAATGGTCAGAGCACCATACCCCCATAACCTCTCAAGAGGATGAGCAAACTTATCGGATATCCACTCATCCTCATGTACAGCAAAACTCACATCCACATCTCATAGCTTCCATATGGCTGCAGCATTCAAATATACACATCACCCAAACATATTGTGACAGACTCATTGACAGGCTCAGACTAAGAGAACTTTAGCTGTGAATGGCAGTTTTCAAAAAGTCTTATTGGCGTCTCACAGCATTCAGCAATCTGCCCTCCGGCAAATTCCTGGAATTGCTGGGGTTGTGGATGGCTTTGGATCCGTGGAAGATGAACTGGTAGCCCCCTCTTAAGGTGAAAGTATTCAACAGAACTATCTTGCAGCATTTACATAGCAGTAAACCATTCGCTGAAGCTTACTTTGCCAGGGCCACTCAGTTCCTGGCCTCGTCAAAGCCTTGGATCAAACATGGACAATGCAGCTGAATTCCAAGGGTGGAGATGGTGGGTGGGTTGGGGTGAAAGTTACTGCCCTTGGCCATTGAGGTAGCTGATTGTGGCTTCAGGGAGCCTTATCAAAATTAGAATCGGAAAATAGGGGTAAACACATTCCTGGTTATAATCGTACATAGCACAAAGAAGAATATTTGTGGTTGTTGGAAGTCAGTCAGTCACTTTATCCCCAGGATATCTGTTCAGGAGTTCCTCAGGGCAGTGTCGTAGACCCAACCATCATTTGCTGCTTCATCAAAGACTTTCCCTTCATCATTAGTTCAGAAGAAGGGATGTTTGCTGATTTTTGCACAACATTCAGAATTACTCTTGACCCCTCAGTTAGGGAAGAGGACACATCCAAATGCAGTAAGATGCACACAATATCCAGGTTTGGGATGACAAGTGGCAAGTAACATCTGCACCACACAAATGCCAGACAATGACAATCTTGAACATTTACATTCACATGGCCATTTACATTCATGGCATTACCATTGAGCAGAAACTGAATTGGACTAGTCATTTAAGTACTGCAGCTACAAGAACAGGTCAGAGGCTAGGAATCCTCCAAAACGTAGCTCATCTCCTGACTCCCCAAAGCCTGTCCATCTAGAAGATGCAAATCAGGAATCACTGGAAGGACCTGCTGATATAGAATTTGAGAACTTTGACCACATTGACAGCCACTAGAAACACTACACTTGCTTTGCCCTGAGACTGGAGGTTCAGTTTGAGGAGGTGGCACAATTCCATGACTATTCCTTTGGTCAATTGCAATAGCTGAAAATATTACTTTTAGGTACAGGTAGAAGAACTGCTGTCTGAAAACCCGACTTAAGGTCTCCCCTCTTCCCCTGTGCACACTTCTCTTCTCTATTGCTTTTAGTTCTGTCCCATCACTGGAAGCAGCTGGTGAACTTTGAACCTTTCAAAAGCCTTGAAACTCCATGCAAAGTCCAGTCTTCCCTTTTGACTAAAAGAACGTCTGTCACTTAAATAACTATAGCCTGTGTTACAATTATTAAGCTGTAAGTTTACATTGGACAGGAACCAGCAAGAGACAAAGGTGATTGTGCAATCATGTTCTATAGGGAGGAATGGATACACCATGAACATGACTGTACTTCTACGCACCCTTTCTCCATCTTCTCTTTCATGGTAAAAACACAGGTCAAAGGCTTCAAAGTCAGAATTGTTCATGTATCATCTTTCAATGGCTGCTGATGTTAAGTCAACATGAGTGAGTGTGCGATATCTTATCCTATCACCTGGTGTCTAGGGACCCTGATCTTGCCATCATTCCAACATCTACTGACCTGTAGTCCATTGCCTTCCACACCCATCAGGTTGTCAATAATTGCCTCTCCCCGATGGTTGTGCTCTCTTCTCCTGCAGGAGAAAATGAGTTATAATTATGAGAATGACATATCATGAGAAGATGGGATAACAACATTTGTGGAGGGCAACTGCGAAGGATGGACTTGAGATGGTAGTAAGATGAGGATGTGTGTGTCAATGCTGGTTATTCAGATTGGTAATTAAGGAGATGTCTTAACAGATGAATAATTGCAACGAATGTAGGTGTGAGGATCACTATAAGGAGATGACTGGGCAAGTCCCTGCCATTCCCTGCACTCACTTCCTCCTCCCATCAGAGGTCAATTCATAACAAAGATAATTTTCTAGTTTGCATGTCAGCTACTTATTGTGTAAATCTGTTGAACTATCAGGCAAACATCATTATTTTAATGTTGAGAATACAATATAACATTATTAAGGAGTAATATCAAGAAAATTAAGACAAAAAGCTTTCAAAGCAGTGTAAACTATTTACTCACATATTTTTGATCTATTGAATTACCTTATGAATGCACTTTGGTAACAATTGTTAAAATTATGCATTAGAAACAATTGCACTCTGGCATTATTGTTACTTAATAATGTTAATTTGAATTACAGCTGATTGCTGTTATTCTTTTAACATGCTTCCTGTTCAAGTATCATGTTTCCCATCATTGACCTCCTATAGCTCTTGGTCCACTAATGCTTATATTTTAACATTCTAATTCTTCCTTTTAAATTCCTCCATGGCCCTCCTTATCTCTGTAGCTACCTAATTCAGGCTCACAATCCTCTAAGAACCCTACCTTCCTCCACTCTGGCCTTGTGCAGTACTAACTGCCTTTGCCCCACCATTGGCAGCCTTGCTTCATTTGTCTAGACAGTAGGTTCTTGAATTCTACATTAAATCTCTCTGTTTCTCCACCTCTCACTTCTCCATTAGGATTCTACTTAAAAACTACTGCTTTGTCCTATCGTTTGGTCATTTGCCCCAAGGTCTCCTTTTAGATTGGTGTCAGTTTCTGCTTGATTATGTTCCACTGATGATGTTGTTTAAATGACACTCATTGTTATACAATACTTATGTTCTCAATTCTGTTACAGATTTATCTCCCTTGACTGTTAATATTTTACAAATTCAGCATTGGTATCTATGAAATTGTCATGGAAAGCACATAAGTAGCAGAATACTCACTTACTGTGAAACAAAGTCCTCACTTGTTTATTTGGAACACAAAGCAAATGTGGTTTCATTTTAAATTTATAGTTCTGTTATCAGAATAGAAATGCAAAAGTGTGCCTGATAATTCAAAACAGTAAACTGGCCAACCCGATGAATGAGAAACTTTAAGGAGTCAAAATTGGACCTGCCACATCTGATGACAGAGACCAATATCCTGTTCTTCAAGGGCCTGTTAAAGAAATTGGATCTATGTCAGCCATAAGATTCCCCCATGAGATGAGCCTGAAGCTCTTTGGCAGCTTGTAGGGGTCAGATATTGGCCATGAGGAAGACATAGCCTTCTGAAGCAATGATGGTGGTCATGATGAAGGAGCTCAGTTGCACCTACAGATGGGAATGTGTGGATAGCACCAGGCAGGGGCTGAAGTCCAACTAAACCATCTGGTCAGGCATGCATTCTTATAACAGGTATCCTCATCCTCAATGAGAAAGAACTAATAGATCATAAAACTTTTAAAAATTGGTAATAAAAAAGCTTTAAAAATCCTTAAAATCTCTAAATAACATTATAAAGCTTAAAACAACTTCAAACTCATTTTGAATTACACCAGCAAAATCTTACTAACTCTGGCCCCTCTGTATTTCAGCAACGGAACATCTCTGATCCATCCTAAGCAAGGCCTGCCATTTGTTTCAGGTAGTCTGAAGATTCAAGAATATTCCGGATTCTTGAATAGAAAAGCAATGCAATTGTCTACCTCATGCATTGTATTTTCCATCGAGCAAGCTGGACTTCCAATGTCCGATGATGTCTGTTTCTAGTGATGCTCCAGCAAAATTAGTAAGTAAGTTTCTGCAGTGGTATCATGGTGATAGCTGTCAAATTACTGACTTCTTCCATCAGTTACCAGATTGACCTGAAACCAGGCAAGCAAATACAAAAAAAAACAGCTTGTATATACATATTTTGTACATAGTTTATCAATGTAAAGGCAAACATCAGTTCCCTTTTCTCATAATGCAATCCTCCGACACACATTTTCATTTTCTTGCTTTTCTCAGGATCACTTCATGGTCTTGACAATATTTCTTATGTCTCAGAGGCTACAACAGGATACATCACTAATGGTATGATCTGACTAGGGCATTATACCCCTTGATTAAGACTTATCCTTGACTTTTAATCAATGTGAATTAAAATCTCTGTAATTTTAAACATTAGTTTAATACTACTTTTTCTGTGCTAAACTAATTTTGTAAATTTTGTCATAAATCTATCGTTTCCATTGCAGAACCCCTATTATAATCGGCATGGGAGGTCAAAATACTTTGCTTAGTATTAAGACTTTGTATTTTCCTTTTTAATGCTGATTGTAGTTTAGTTAAAATTAATAATCATTACCACCAAAACAGCTTGGAGTGCTGCAATATGTCAATCAAACCATTAGGATTCAGTAGAACAAAAATGCACATTTGTACCTCATCTTTTATGTGGAAAATGTCTCAAGGCACAAAAATATTGATTAATGCATTGCAGCTTACCCATAGAATCCATAGAATTCCTACAGTGTGGAAACAAGCCCTTCGGTCCAACAAGTCCACTTCAGCCCTCAGAGCATCCCACCCAGACCCATCCCCCCTATAAACCCACCTAATCTACACATCCCTAAACACTACAGGCAATTTAGCATGGTCAACATACCTAGCCTGCACATCTTTGGACTGTGGGACGAAACTAGAGCACCCAGAGGAAACCCACGCAGACACGGGGAGAATGTGCAAACTCCACACAGACAGTTACCTGATATGGCAATAGTAGGAATCAAACAAAATCATACCATGACTTAGTAACAGTGGTGTTAGGGGTAATAGCAGAAATTCCAGTTAGTGGTTGATAGGTGCCAGAGAATGCAGATTTTACTTTACATTCTTATAATCATAGCAAAAATGCACTGTCAATATTTGACTTGTATCAACTGATTGCCTACCTGAGATTTTTAAAAAGGTCAAATACTGACCTATTTGACGAGGTTAAGTTGAGCTCATGTATCCATCAGTAAACAAAGATCAGGTTGAACAGAAATAAACTTAGTTATAAAAGGCAGTGAAGCTCAGATCTGTACCTTTCGGTTCGTTATTAACTTCTGGAGATATTTTTGAAATAACCTGTTCAGAGATGTTATTACATACCTCTGGAGCCGGGGAACTTGAACCCGAGCCTGCTGGTCCAGAGGTAGGAACCCACTGCAGCACAACAGCCCATTTTATATGTTATAGAAGTTACATATTGGGATGAAATTCACCTTGGGATCATCAAGTTTGAAAAAATGACAAGATGAAACTAGACTCTGGAATACATATAGGGCTATATTTCAACAGTTGCTTTAGAGCCTCAAAACAAAGACAGGGAAAATAGATGTGTAAGCAAGAACTAGAAGACATTCTATCTCTCTTGCTCTGGCTCTTTCAATCTTGAAGTCAACGCCCAGTTTAAAAAAAAAGCAACTTGGTAAAAAACAACCATTCACTCGAGGTTATCTGCAAACTCTGTCACTGATGAAGAAACAAAGCGACAGCTAAACAGACTGGACACAGGTCATTCTCACAACTCAAGGACCGTAAGAGCTTTAAACTGCACTTTCCTTTTGAATTGAATTGAATTAGCTTTGTTGTCACATGTACTCAAATGAGTGTAAGTGAAAACTTTACAGGCAGTAACCATCTTAGGTACAAGGTACCTAGGTACAGATTCTTCAGTGCAAGTTCTTAGGAAAAAAAAAGAAAAATAAAGAAATAAAAAAGTCCAGTATTACAGATTGTAGGAGTAAATTAGAAAATAGAGAAATAAAAAGTTCAAAACACAGCCCCTTCAACCCAATCCACGCTAGTACCTAGTCTCCAGTCCGCACCAGGCCTTGACTCCAGAATGCGCCGGACTTCATTTTGGGCTGACTGTCTATGCTACATACGCTTCACATTCTTTTTAAGCTAGTTACTTGTATTTGCATTTGTGTTTTATGTCACATTTTTATTATTTTCTCAGGATTAGAATAAGTAGTAAAATTCCTCTTTCTTTCACTCAGGAGAACCATATAATTTGGCTTCTTCATCTTCATCCAGTGGACCATGTTGTAATTGAAGTGTGAAAGTGTCAGTTAAATAGAAATAAAATATATTTTCTGTGACTGGCTGAGAGGGTTTTAAAAAGAGGGAGCTGATTTCCCCTCCTCACCTTGTTATAACAACATTGTCTGGTCGTAAAGGACAATAAATTTAACGATGGATATTAACTGATCCCTTTAAATTGATGTGTTCAGAGATGTTATTACACACCTTGGGGAGTGTGACTTGAGCCCAGACCTCACAATATTACCGCAACACAAGAATCGTGTGGAGACAAGCCTATTTATCCTGCATCAATTGCTTGTATATGTGCAGGGTGTGTTGTTTTTTTATTACTTAAGTCTGATTGAGAAATTCTTCCTGATACAGACTTCTGGATCACAATTCTCTTACCCCTTAAAAAGAAACAAATTGGTTTACTGTGGTCTGTATATTGTGCATATCTCAATAGAGATAATTATATGAAGGCTACTGCTGTAAATGTCTTCATCAAATAGATTGTTGATGTCAGATTCATGCAGCACAGAATCTGAATAAGCGTGAACAGTTCAAGATCAAGGAACAGGAATAAAGCAGAGAGAGAGAAAAAAATTGCAATTGCCCAAGCTTGAAGTGGTCTTTTCCAAAAGAATGTGGGATTATGCAGTGACAAGTGCAAAAATACAGATTGTGGGAGACAGATCTGTTCAACAATTGCAAAGTTTTGCAAAGGTTCAAACCTTGCTGAATTCTGGGGATTAGAATAACACTGTAATAACAGTATTGAGGCAGGACATTTGACCCAAATATCATCTTAAAATCATTACAAGACAGCTAAATGTATTGATTTATTAGCTTATTACTCCATTACTAGTTATGAAGAAACTCAGGCATCGATTATAAAATCCACTTTATGTCAGAAAATGTTTAATTGGGTTTTGCAGCGTATATGAATATATGATTGAGATTTGAATTAAAAAAAGCAGGTTTCTACCATAGATAGAATACAGAAATGCTCAGACTTAATTTAATAAAGAGACTGTTAATGTTTACATTGATTTTCTATTATTTCTTAGATTTACAGCATCTGTACATTGTACAAGATTGTTATCATTCTGATTGATTTTGATGGCAAATTTATCATACAATTAAAACACAATTTAGCCTTAAGGTGACTATTGGTGGTATTAGCACACAATGCACATCTAGTTGCATCACAATGCTTTGTCGGAACAGTAAACAGCTGATTGTACCTTTACTCCAGTATTGGTTACTTAGCATGCAAGAAAAGAACTATATCATTGCAACATCAGGTCACAGGTCACGTGAGTCTGCAACCTCAGCCTGGAAGGCTTTAACAGCATGTCTTTTCTCTTCATGTCTTGTAAATGGTTACATTCAATAAAGACTATTACTTCTCACTCGTAAGAGTGCAAACTTTGGGGAGGCAATGGCCTAGTGGTGTTATTGCTAGACTGTTAATCCAGAGTCCTGGATAACATTATAGGGACCCAGGTTCAAATCCTACCATGGTAGATAGTGGAATTTGAATTCAATATCTGGAATTAAGCATCAAATGATGATCATGAATCCACTGTTGGGGAAAAACCCACCTGGTTCACTAATGCCCTTTTAGGGAAGGAAATTGCCACCCTTACATGTGACTCCAGACCAACAGCAATGTGGTTGACTCTGGGCAATTAGGGATGGGCAATAAATGCTGCCTAGCCAGCGATGTCCTCATTCCATTAACGAATAAAGGAAAAACTCTACTTTAGCACATGGCCATAAGAGTGGCTGGCCCATAGAATCAGAGGTAAGTAAAATGGAGATTCTGAAAAGAAGCCTAATGACCATATGTGCAGTTGGTGAATGTCTTGAGACTGACATGATCGCCAGAACAGTCTGCTGACTGACTCATGCAGCATTGCAGGAGACTGCCTAAAACTTTGATGAGCAATAGACTTTTCCCTAACCCATTGACAAATGTTCTGGACATACAGGATCTCACAGTGTCTGAACAAAGGTAGAGTCACCATAGTGTGTGCAGAACATGTGACAATTGTGATAAATATGGACTATTGAATATTAACTGATATTTTAAATAGGCTATAACAGTTTGAAGAAGAAAGGGCAAATTAAGATGTAAAATTGCTGCCATAATCACTTGACCATGGCTTGAGGCAAATCTAGGTGTCATATGTGGTATGATTGAAACCATCTACATGGAAATTATCATTTCATCCAGAAAGTGAAATCAGGTAAGTGCATCAACATCAAGAAATTTGTATCTACTGTTTTAATTTATACTTATATGATCATTTCACACATTGGAGATAAAAAAAATTGTGTGTTGGTTAGCCAGCTTGAAAAGACAATGAAGCCAGACTCAGGAATGCACACTGAGCTATATTTTAACAGCTGCTTTGGAGCAGCAGAGCTGAGAGAAAGAACATGGATTGGAAAGGACTAAACAAATCTTTCTCTCTTCTTATGTCTCTCATCATTTCAGAAAGCAACACACACTGAAAAAGCAGATGGGGAAACGAATATTTACCAAAAACTCAAAAACCTTTGCAGATTCACCACTGCTGAGGATGCCAGTCAACAATTAAATAGTTGTGGTCTCGGGTTAAAAATGTAACACTTCAAGAACTCTAAAAACTTTTAAACCATGTATCCTTTATTCTCCCTATCTGTACCAGGCACTCTCTCCTTTCTAACTTTATTATCTGAGTTATGGAGTCATAGTCACAGAATCATACAGCATGGAAGCAGACCCTTCAGTCCAACTAGTCCACATTGACCATGTTCCCAAATGAAACTAGTCCCACCTGTCTGCATTTGGCACAAATCCCTCCAAACATTTCCTATTCATGAACTCATCCAAATGTCTTTTAAATGTTGTAACTGTACCTGCATCCTTCACTTTCTCTGGTAGTTCATTCCACACATGAATCACTGTCTGCATAAAAGAGATGTCCCTCATGTCCTTTTTGAATCCTTCTCCTCTCACCTTAAAATATGCCCCTTAGTTTTGAACTTCCCCACCCTAGGGAAAAGACGCATGTCATTCACCCTATCCATGCCCCTCATGACTTTATAGACCTCATTAAGCTAACCCCTCAACCTCCTGAGCTTCAGCGAAAAAAATCCCAGCCTTTCAGTCTATTTTTATATCTCAATGTGTGTTTGATGCATCATTTTTGTTATTTTTTCTCAGGGTTAGTACATAATAAAATTTCAATCAAGAAGATCTTGGTAACTGGAAGCTTAATTTTTGTCTCATTGACCCCATATTTAATTCTAGCGAGATAGGAATATGCTAAAAATAATTTTAAAAATTTGTTAAGGACATCAGGAGGGTGTTAAAAAGATGGGAGCCTTCCTCATCTCATTGTAACATTTAAAGCATGCTTCATCAGCATCACAGGAACTGTGCAGAAAATGCACCAATTGCTATTTTACAGGCCTCCCGAAATGGAGCACCGAAGCTCCAGGGGTGGGAGAAGTATCTACCCACATGGCAGAAAGCCATGTTTGCAATCATAGCATTCCTTGTCATTAATGAAGCTTGTATTAAGGTAAAACAAGGCAATTGTTTTTAAAGATAAATCCTCACTGCAATATCTTTCTACTGGGGAGGTCCTGGATTAGGACAGTTAATATTGTAGTATGCATATTGCTATCAATGATCACTATGCATGCTTTAAATTGGATGTGAAGACTGTAGTTACTGTTTCATTGCATAGCCTTTAATGGCTAAAGGCAGTTATTAACATCTTCGTCCAATAGCACGATCCAAGAGAAATCATCCTCATGGTGAAAATGCAAACTTCAGGTAATGTTAATTCTCAACAGTAAAGAAATTGTAGAAAAACTGTATGCTGCCTATGACCAGTCATGCTCACTGCTCTAAAGGAGAGCCTATAGTGCTCTCAACCTCATCCTTAACATGGTCAGAGCTGTCAGCCAAAGACTGGCAGGTGAGTTTAGACAACACTTCTCCACAGTCCTTAAAGGTCTGGGAAGACTACGCAACAAGTATCACATCACACTGAAGGGAGATACCAAACCCATTTGCTTATTCATGCCCAGGATGTCCCAACACCTACTTAGAATCAAGGTTAGAGAGGAGATTGAGACAGTGGTCCAGAGGATGCTGTTTCAATAGTCATGCTGATTACATTATGCTCAGCTAAGATGCCAGCTCCTAAACTGAATGGATTCATTAGAATTTGCATCAACTTAACACATTTGAGCAAGGCAGAGCAATGGGAGAAACGTCCAATGGTATTTCTGGATAAGAGTACAGCTAAGCTTGCAAATAGCACAATCTTCAGCAAGCTGGATATGAACAGTAGCTTCTGGAAACCTCCCCTATATGAGGACACCAAACTGTTGATAATATTCATAACATTCCATGGGTATTATTTTAACTGCCTGTCCTTTGGCCTCACATACGTATCTGAGATTTTCCAGTGGACGATGTCCAACATATTGGAAGGCTAACATAATGACACATTAATGAAAGTCTTCAGTAAGTTAAGCTGGGTTGACACTGAACAATTCGGGTTTTGCTCCATATTGTTCAAATAACGGTAATCACAGCAGATCTGTGTTGACTGAAGCCATCAGAATATTTCTACCATCAAAGGATATTATAGAACTTCAATGGCAAATGAGAATGATGGAACAGGTGGTAAAATTCTTACTACACAACCCAAGTTAATGAGCCTCTCAGACAGCTTTTGAAGCAAAATCAGGCAACATGTTGGACTGAGTGTAAATAGGACTTACTCTACTGAATGAAAGGCATGCTCATTTTGTTCAAGACCCTTGCATAATATTACCCTAGTTATAATAATAGTGGATGCATCATCCATAGGTCTGGAAGTAGTCTTAATTCGCCTTCAACATAATGGGATCAGGCAATCAGTCTACTACACTTTCAGAGATCTTACTGACATAGTGTATGCTGTCATTGAAAAAGCAGTGCTCACAGTGACCTGGGCACATGAAAAATTCTCTGACCATGTTTTACGATAATCAGTCAAAATTGAAACTGACCACAAGCCTCTGCTAAAAATTGGTAAATACAAGGGAGCTTTCAAAGATGCTTCCTAACATCTCGAAATTTTGATTAGTGATGTGGTATGACATGATTATAGAATATGTACGAAGGCAGCATCAGATTGCTGCTGATGCTCAATCAAAGATCTCAATCAATAGCTCAAGCAAGGGGAACAAAATAATTCTTCAAGAAGTCAAGGGTGGCATGGTGACACAGTGGTTAGCACTGCTGCCTCACAGTGCCAGGGACCAGGATTAAATTCCAGCCTTTGGTGATTGTCTGTGTGGAGTTTGCATGGTCTCCCCATGTCTGAGTGGGTTTTCACCAGGTGCTGTGGATTCTCCTACAGTCCAAAGATGTGCAGGTTAGGAGGGTTGTCCACAGTAAATGCAGGGTTATAAGGATAAGGTGGGTCTGTGTGGGATGCTCTTTGGAGGGTTGGTGTGGATTCAATGGGCTGAATAGACACTACCTGCACTGTTGGAATTCTGTGATTCCTAATACATTTAGCCACCAACTGTTTCTTGCCACTATGAAGAATTCTGTAAATTTTGTGAGGCTCAGTTACCTGGCGAAGAATGTGTGAAAATTTTATCTGGAAGGCTGGCTGGAAAATGTCCTGAATAACTTTATCCTGCAGTGGTAGTATTTTGAACAACACCATTGTATCATTATTATCATTCAACTGTTTACGGTCCTACAACCTCTCCACTGGGACATCTTCCACAAGATCTATTAGGGACACCTGGATGTTTCTAAGGGCAAATACAGAGCATGATGAATCAGTAAGGTGGCCTGGTATTTCTCACTCACTTAAGCATGTGGTGTCCAACTGTACCATCTGTGCTACTGATAGACAGGAGCAAATAGTTCTTCCCCTGTCCTTTTTCTTACTAGCAAGGTCGATGGGACCACCTTGGCATTGATCTCTTTGAGTTTAAGGGAATAGAAAATCTCTTATCCCCATGAATCAAAGTCCAGAGCTCAGCCAATCTGTCTCTGCAACTGTGATAACCTCTTTGAAAACCTTGTTTTCCATGCATGGAATCTTGTATATAGTCATTACCAGTAATGGGCTGCAATTAACCGGTAAGGAGATGTAGAGTATAGGGCTCATACCTTTATTTTAGGAATAGTTACAGAACACATGCAAAAGGAGCTATGTTAAGAAGATATTAGATCACAGAGAAGTGAGGCCTAAGTTTGTAAGGCTTTAGCAGCACGTCCCCTCTTACTATGTTTTATAAATAGCTACATTTAAAAAGGCTTGTTGATGTTCACTCAAAGAGTATAGGCTCATTTTACAATATTGTGTGCTACTGTAATGGAGAAACTAAACCTATTGTTAATTTTTAAATTCACTTATATTTATACTTATTGTTATATTTATTCATACTTTAATGTTATATTAATTGTAGTTTGCTGAGTTCTAATTTTTTTGTTGCCAGTTTTAGTTCATATTTCTTGCAACAGGGACATCTTGTACAACTTACTCGCACTATCTTCAGTTTTAATGCCAAAACTTCTGCCCATCCTTATTAAGCATGCACAGGAATGTTAATGACAGACAAAGAACATGATCTGACAGCATCTGCTTTCACTGCATCCTGAGACCCACACTCAGTGCCATGCAGCATCACATGCACACTCTCGACCTCTCTCTCCATTAGTATCGCAAAACTCTGGCTCAGGGCTGTACCACTCCGCAATTCCACTTCACCCTCTGACTCAGTTGTCATGCTAACAAGAAACTTTTTCTTTTCGTTTCAAGCATCAAGGCCCACATGATGCAACAACTCAGAGAACCCCATGGCCCTCTGGAACCTTCCTCCCCTTCCCTTCCCTCTGATATCATCCCCTCCCCCAATCCCACTTCCTGTTGGGTATTCACCGTCCCTCCTAGCCTTTTGCTCTTCAGTGCTGAACGTCCTATACTCAGCAAAGGTCTCAGCTTTATCCCTCTGCACCCCCACCTTAATGAATTTCAGGCAAGACAAGACATTGAACTCTTCTTCCATCGACTTTGCCTCCGTGCCCATTTCTTTGGTCAAGAGTCCTCTCCCCGTCCCACAGACCTCTCCACCCAGCTCCAACACACTCCCTCCACCTGGAACCCTCCCTCTGGCCTTTTACTCCCACTCGATCTGTTCGTTGAGAACCGCAAAAAACAGATGCTGCCAAACCTGCTGAGCTTTTCCAGGAACTTCTGTTTCTGTTTCTGATTTACAGCACCCGCTGGTCTTCCGGTTTTTAAAGCACATGATCTCATGTCCAGGGGGCGGATTGAGTTAACTTTGAAGAAGCTTTCTGTGCCTGACCAAATTCCAAGAAACCTGTTAACTTTGATATGTCCTGAAAATCAGAAAGAGTCTATTATTACACCAGCTGGTGAGACACAATTTGTTTGAATTTGGAGCAAGTGCTGAAAATTATATACACTCCCCCACCAATTAACCAGCAAGGTAAATTATGATTTAAATTTCTGTTAGCATCTATCCCTTATAAATTATTTCTGCATCAATGACTGTTTCCAACAATCATGAGTGTTTTGTAACCATGTAATAAAACAGCTTGATACTAATGAGCGACTGTATGTCATGAATAGCTATCATGGACTGGATAAGTATTCTTAAACTTGTCCTTGAACTTTGTTTGCTAAGAATAGGAATTTCAGGATGCAGCCCTTCTTCAACTCACACTTATTACAAATAGAATGTCAGAATTATTTTACTGTGCTGAATTTTACTTTTTTTTGGCTAAGTCTGAGTTGTGTCAAGTTTCTTGGAGGGATTTTCACCATGAGGCCTAGTGAGTTTTCACGCTGTATTTTACCAAACCCACCACATTAATTACACACCATGTCCCTATAAGGTCTCTCATGTCTGATTTTAACCCCATTTTACCATGTGATGTGCCCAGAATAGCTTGGTATTTAGCAGTTATCTACTAAAAGCTGGCATCCCTTGCATGCACATGATCTTTGAAAGGGTGCTGTGCACCTAGACAAGCATTGGCAATCCAGCATTATCCCTCACCAGCACCATTATAGCAAAGCAGCCACAAAGCCATACTGCCCATCATACGTTTAACCACCGTACTACACACTTTACATGTCCCGAGCTACATCCCGTCTGGCCATCCACTAAGTCGGTGTTACCCTGTCCCCAGTTTCCACATCTTGTTATTGCCACAGTAGGGAAACATCAAATACAGGCAAGTAGTTGGGCAATTCCAAACATAAACTGCAACTTTTATTGATAGAAAGGAAAAGGGAACATAAGTGAAGCCAATAGCAGCCCCAGGCTACCAACATTATTTTAAAATCCTCTGTGAACACAGGAGGTCTGCCAGAGGTTTGGAAGACAGTTGATCGTTGTCCTCTCCAGGTAGCACTGGAAATCAAATCCTACTATTTCCAGAGTAGTCACATTGTTAAACATTTCTTAGGGTACACAAAATTCCCCAACTATCCATCTTTTAGATCCAGGTTGATAGAAAGCATGTACCAGGTCTGGTAAACAACTATGAACTGTGAGCGGCACAGTGGTAGTGTCCCTATCTCTGAGCTAGGCAGCAATTTCAAGATGGCAGTGGAATAGGATTCTCTACCTGGAGCTCATCCACTCAGTTTTTTTCTTAACATTTTTTTCTCTTTTTTGTTCACTTGCGTCTTCTTTTTCTCTTCTCTCTTCTCGGCCTTGGAACTCCCAGCCTCGGTGCCTCCCGACCTCTGACCTCCCAGCCTACAACCTCTCGACTTCAGAACTCCGGCCTCGGAACTCCTGGCCTCCGAAATCTTGGTCTTGGAATGCTCAGCCTCAGCATAGACCCGACAAGGGCATCCACTCAGCCTGGCTTTGCAGCCTCCCGGCCCACCATGGTGGTCTCTCAGCCTGACATGGTGATTCCTAGTGGTCCAGCATGGCAGTCTCTCAGCCTGGCGTAGTGGCCTCCTGGCCTGGCGTGGTGTTTTCTTGGCCTGGTATGGTGATCTCCCCGTAGTCCGGCCAGTGCGGCGGTCTCTCAGCCCAGTGTGGTGGTCGTCCGGTGGTGTGTGGTGGTCTCTTGGTCTGGCATGGCCTTAGTGTAGATTCCCAGTCTTGAGATGATTCCAGAGTGATCTCCCAGGGTCATGAACCATAACGTGAAGCCCGGAAGGGTCTGGAGACAAGGCCTGGTGCTGACTGGAGGCTGGGTGCCAGTCTGGGCTGGACTAGGTTGACGATCGTTGTGCTGACCTCTGTTTTTTTTTTATTTTATAAGTTTTTCCTAAAATCTGCAATGCTGGACTTTTTACTTCTCTATTTTTTTAAGAACTGTCGCTGAAGAAGCTGTGGCTAGCGACCTTTGTACCTGAGATGGTGCTGTAAGCGGCGACGCGTACACTTTTCACTGTACTCATTTGGGTACTGTGACAATAAAGCTAATTCTAATTCTAATTCATCGGTTCAAGTCCCACTTGCCCCAGAGATGTGTAATAACATCACTGAACAGATAGATCAAAAAATACCTATAACTCAATTTGTTAAAACTCAACCATTTATATGGTTTGCAGGAGGTACAGGGTGGTTAGTTCAATCTTATAAAATGTTTCTGCCTTATCAGTTAGAAGTCACAGTTTATAGCAACAGTTAACTGAAGAATAAATTGGTTTTCTTCAGGCTTGGAGTGGGTTTTGCTGCAGACAGCGAACATAGTTCTTCAGTTGGTGAAAATTTGATGGCTTCTCGCTCACTTGTTCACAGCCCCAAGCAGTTCAGCTACCTGAGACCCAATCTGTAATTGTTGGCAAGTAAAAAGCTTTTGTCATCGATAACTGGTTGCTAATCCGTAGACTAATCAGCTACTTGTTTCCAGCTGAATCTCCAAATGTACACATCCTTGGCTCCAGCTTTGTGAATTTACTGATAATATCTCATCTATTTGCGTATAAATCATTAACGTACAAACAGCAAGGAACCCAGCACCGAATCCTGCACGACGCACAGGCTTTCAGTCACAGAAACAAGATTCAGCCTGTATCTTTGCCTCCTGCTACTAAGCCAACACTGGATTCAATTTACCAAATAGCACTCAATCCCAGGGGGTCTTACCTTCTTGACCAGTCTCCCATACAACACCTTGACAAAAGCCTTACTGAAGTCCATGCAGTATCCTCATGCATACTTTAGTCAGTTCTCAAAAAAAGCAATCAATTTTGTCAGATATGACCATCCCTGACAAAGCTGCGTTGACTATTATTGATTAATTCTTGTCATTCCAAGTGGAGAAAAAGTTTCCTACTACAAAAAACTGCAATAATCCTCCAGCAATTCTTGGTTTAAAACAGATATTTTTCTCATTTCTCTGTGATCAAAAATGCAGAAAAGTAAAATGACATGGTCTTTACATAATTTGGTGCCATTATTCTAGCAGTATGGTAGAGATAAACCAGGGAACCATAGGCCAGTGTGTATAACATCAGTGGGAGGGAAACTTTGGTGAAAATAAATTTCAGGGACAGAATTCATTTCCACCTGGAATGATAATTAGTGCTGATTTGTACCCAAATATAACAGGTATTATCAGTAAGTCACAAATAATACAAAAATTGGTGTCTTAAACAGGAAGGAGGAAACCTTTAGACTGCAGGACAATATAGTTGAGCTGGTCAGATGGGCAGAACAGTGGCAGATGGAATTTAATCCTGAACAGTGTGAAGTAATGCATTTTGGGAGGACTAATGAGGCAGGGTAGTACATAATGAGTGATTGGATCCTAGGTAATTCAAAGGATGAGCAGGACCTAGGCGTGAATGTACATAGATCTTTGAAGGCAGGAGGATTTGGGAAACTTACCTTTATTAGTTGTGATATGGAATACAAAAATTTTGAGGTTCTGATAGAGCTGTATCGGATGTTGGTTAGGCCACGTTTGGAGTACTGTGTACAGTTCTGGTCACCACACTAGAGGAAGGATCTGATTGCATTGGAAAGAGCGTAGAGGCAGTTTACCAGGGTGCTGTCCAGGCTGGAGTGTTTCAGCTATGAGGACAGACTACATCAGCTGGAGTTGTTTTCGCTGGAGTAGGCAGACTTGACTGAGGTCGACAAGATTATGAAGGATGTAGACAGGGCCAATAGGAATAAGCTTTTCCCTTTGGTGGGCGGGTGGGGAGTGGGGGGATGGTTGAAGGGGGGGTCAATTACCAGGGTTAGAAATTTGAGGAAAGGGCAGGAATTTTAGAGAGGATTTAAAGAGCATTCTTTTCATCCAGACGGTGGAACTCTGCCAGAAAGAATGGTAGAGGCAGAAAGAATCATACAATTTAAGAAGTATTTAGATGAACACTTGAACATCATAGCATACAATGCTATGGACTAAGTGCTGGGAAATGGGATTAGAATAGGTAGGTGCTTGATGACTGACATGGTCACGATGGGTCAAAGGGCCTCTTTCCATGCTTTGATACTCTATGACTCTATATATTTATAATCAAACAAAATATTGGGAATTCGGGAGTTAGATATGTAACACTGAAATAAATCTACAATCGTATATTAAATTTTCTCAGCTTTCATCCTTATCAAAAACAAAATCTTCAGAAAATGTCAGAGCTCCAAGTGAAATCTAAGTGCGACTGAAACAGAAGTACAGTCTGGTACAGCTGACTGTTAACCTACTAATGTCATTTGCCAATGAATGCTAGAATGCATGGGGAGTGTTGTGGAGGGGGTTACGGAAAGTAGTGTGGGGTGAGTTCACAATTTTCCACAGGGTGGAGGTGAAAATCAATGAGTAAGACACTCTGACATATGCCTACAGAAGTCACAAATAAAGCATTGAATTAGCAGGCATTTTTAATAGATTATACCAGAAAATAAACAAAAAAAGCTGGATATTTTTGAAAAAATCTCCTCTCAGGAAGTGAGGAGATGGTCTGGTAAGTAAAAGAGAACAGAGATGTCTTTAGAAATAGCAATTTCTCTATTTTAATCCACGATGACCATGATTTACCTGTTGGAATTGTACCCTCCCACTTTGGAAGTAAGTGGGGAAATGAATCATTGTGGCATTTTTCATATGACCTCTTGAAGCTAAATTGCTTAGTTATGGCAAACTTTGAACAGTAGCCCCTTAAAATTGGTTGAAGCTGCTTAAACCCAATTTTTATAGGACACTATCATGTAATAGAGTGGATTTTAATTATACATGTCTGGTATTAAATTTAGAGACTTGAACTGAAAGGCATGTATGCTGATCCCTACTCAGTTCCCTTGAATATCTTTCATCTGGTACTTATTTCCTAGTTGTTCTGCTCTTCCAAGGCTTTAAAGACCACTTCGCCAATGTGTAATTATCACATCTTCATGTTCATAGAATACTCTTAGTATGTATTTAATTTGGTGCACCAACTCAGGTCAGCAATAAAAAGCAACCTTTGAAAATTTATTATATTGCTGAAATAATTTCAGTATCAACCTATATCCATGTTATTAACCACTTGTTTTGGTGTAATATTGTCAATGAACGTAATAGCAATGTGATATCTACAGACCATCACTTATAACATTTGCTCATTTTGCTATGTTAAAAATACTACATAAATGCATTTTTTTATTGCTGTTAAATATTGATGCATTACATAAACCACATTCTTTAGATCTGTAGAATTGTAGATATTATAAAGTATCTTCTTTTTTATTACAAAAGTACCCATGGATGAATGGCAAATTATTCAATTTATAAAGAAAAATGTGAATGGCTTGTGCTAAGTTATTTCTTTGTTTCAGGCCTTTGTGCACTTTAACATAGTGAGCGATTCCTCCGATACTAAACTATCAGTGTTAACCTGTAGAGCAAGGGATTGACTGGACTCTAGAGAGAAACAGATCGAGACCCTCTGGAAGCAGGACTCTCACACTGGTTTAGTTTGATATGCAGGAGGGCTATGTGAAATCCAGAATACAAATGCTCAGGAGGATCCTTTCCTAGACACTTATTGAAGTTACTCATCATCTCTTTAAAGACTTGTGGGCAGTCTTATAGCATGCTCTTCAAACATTTCAGTTGTTAACGTTTCAAAAAGAAGTATTCTTTTTCCTTGAATGTACCAGATATATGTAGAGTTCTTTCAAAAGAGAGCACGGTTGAAGTGCCAGACATTCAGAATCAATATAAGTTGGGGCTCCTTGATTGCGACCCAACTATGGATAAAATACACTTTCAGATTGTGTTCACATTTTGTACTTATTTTTATACTATTTAATACCATTATCTCAAGGTTGAATTGTTGCGTTCTCCCTAAGTATATAAGAATGGTTTTGATTGCAGGTTTAGAAACAGGTGTACTGATTTAACGTGGATATTGAAGTGCTGTTGTTATGTTACAGGGCTAATAAAATTGAGAACATAGGTTCAAATCCCATGTGGCAAGTTGACAATTTGAACTTAGGTTTGAAAACAAAATTATAGAACTAGAAAGCTTGAGTTGTTATATAAAATTTATTTATTATGCAAGAATACAAAGGAAAGGAAACTTGATGTTGTTACCTGTCTACCACTTACAGTTTGGAAGGGCATTTAACGATAACAATAAATGTTATGTTGCTGGCAATGTCTCCTCTAATTTCTGTGTGCTATTTGTGGCCATTTCATTTAATTTTTACTTCATTGCTATGCACATTATCATAAAGGGCCTGTGTGGTCCAGATAGCTGCACACGTGCAGAACTCAGAATTAGCATAACATGGTATGACACCGATATCCAATGATGATGGTGGCCTAGTGGTAGCATTATGAACGTATAATCCAGAGAACTATGCATTCCAGTACCAATGTGCTAGCTGTTGGAATTTAAATTCAATCACTAATACCTGGAATGGAGAAAACTACTCCTGACGATGAAACAATCATAAATTGCCATAGAAATCCACCTAGTTCAATATCTTCTAGCATTTTTGGAAAGGCAATCTGCTGTCCACACCTGCTCTGACCTACATGTGACTTCAGATGCACAGAAATATGGTTGACTCCGAACAGCCTTCTGAAATGATTTAGTGAACCGTTCAGTTCAAGGAACAATTAGGGATTGTCAGCAAACGCTAACCTTGCCTTTAGTGCTCACTTGCCATGAAAAAATAAAGTTAAAACAGTGTGGGAATTGTATGCATCTATTGATCTGTTATTTTGTCCTCAATATTCAGTAAATTATGTTCACATATTTAAAGCTGCAAATATGTGAACGAAAAGTTAACTCAGCTCATTTTGCCAGCATATTTAAACAGACCATGTTCAAAACATGTATGGATTGGTTCTAAATTAATTTTCCTAAAGAGGGAACTTAACTAAATTACATGTAGAGTATTCCATGATATGCTTCTGTGAGTTTCAAAGGTGAAAATATATGATAAGTTGGAGATACTTGTCCATTACATCCCACATTTTTGACCAGGAATTAACTGCATTCCACAACTGATATTTCATTGCACCAATGTTATTAGAATGATGTCATGTGGCACACCATATTCAGTAATTATGCCTTCTCCGAAATCTTCAACTCTTGTGCTTATCTAATGCAGTTTAAAAGATTCAATTGCTATAACATTAACTTGTTTTTGACAGAAATCTATTACACATATCTGTCACTATGTAGAGAAAAAAATAGTCTTTCTTTTTCCATCTTCATCTATGAAATCACAGTTTGAATTGAATAAGCTGGCATTGTTATTCATTTTTCCCTTCATTTTAAAGATCAGCATAATGTTCAATCTGAATGCTCCAGTCATATAATTCATTTTGTAATCGATTTAAAAATGATTTACCAAAGTATAGATGACTGCATTACTAAACTAAAAACAGTATGGGACAACTTAACTGTCTAACATCTCAATTCCAGAATGTTAGCCTCAGCAATAATGGAGGGAAAACAGATCAATGGGCTGAAACTTATCATATTTGGCCAAGTGCCATTTTTGGTAAATTTCATGGAGAGTTTGTCTCAACGGGATCTAATGAACTTTCTCACACAATCATCCCAAACTCACCATATTATCTGCCAACCCTACCTATGGCGCTCCTTTCATCCGATGCTAGCCCGATTCTGCTACTTGCCAGAGCCAGAAGAACTTGCCATTGCTGGTATATTGGGAGTAAATGATCATCAACAAAGCTGGCACCATGTTGGAATGCCAGCCATGCACTAATTGGTAGACTGGAGTTGTTCCTCACTATCAACATAATGGTATAGCATCCACAAATCAATGACTCTCACGGCACAGAGGTGGCACAGCTAACACTTCCTTATATATACATCTGCACATTCCTACCCTAATCACTGTTCAAGCACCAGAATGCATAACTCACCAGTACATTGCCACATCCCATGTCATAGCCATCTCCAAGCCTAAGCTACTCCTTCCCCACTGCCCACTGTAGCCCAAAGTCCCATCAATGTACAACATAGGGTGATCACACGCAGGGAAGCCTCCAAACATTGAATTTTATTTACAAACACCAAAAGCAAACAGAAATCAAAAGAACAGAGGCTGCATTTCTGTCCCAGGATACAAACAAACTGCATGCATGCTGAGCAACAAGTATTTTAAAGTGAATGATTGCACTTATAGCTCATTTGCTGGAACTGGTCCTGACTTGTTTGTAATGCCCAAAACAGCTGTGCTTTCTCATGCACAAAGTAATGTTTCTCCAGCTCAATATTCTCATCCTGTCATAGAGTCATAGATTCATACAGCACAGAAACAGGCCCTTCGGTCCAACTTGTCCATGCCAACCAGGTTTCCCAAACTGAACTATCCAATTTGTTTGCATTTGGCCCATATCCCTTTAAACTTTTCCTATTCAAGTGCCTGTCCAAATATCTTTTAAATGTTGTAGTTTTACTCACCTCTACTAATTTCTCTGGTAGATCATTCCATATACGTACCACCCTCTGTATGAAAAAGTTGCCACTCAGGTCCTTTTTAACTCTTTCTCTCTTACCTTAAGACTATGCCCTCTAGTTTTGGATGCCCCTACACTGGGGGGAAGACCTTGGCAATTCCTTGGAAGCCTACTTCCACTCTCCCATTTCCTCAGCATCCAACAGTTGAGCAGAGCACAGCATGCTAGGATTATGCAGAACACTCTGTGTGGAGTATACTGAGAGGGTCGCATCAGGCCAGTCAAAGCAGCAGAACCTCATCTTCAGGAGGCCTATCACCTGCTAAACGAAAAATGGGTTGCATCGTATTTACTCTTTGCATCATTTGGGGGTTGCATAACCAAGCCATCAGCCCTGATTGCAATGCCATACTTTTAAGGCATCTAGACCCTCAAATGCAGCAGGAACATGAGAGCTCTCCAGGATGTAGGAGTCATTGTTGTTCCCAGGGCACTGGGCACAAACCTTTAAGAAGTGGATCCAGTGAACACAATCACTTGCACATTAATGGAATGGAATCATTTCCAATTAATGAAATCCACTGTGCTATGACATGGCCCTTTCAGAGTAATGTTTATGCAATCAATGACATTCTGGACCTGGGGGATGTCAGTTATGTTACTGAATTCTACTGCCCAGCTGGAATTGAATGATAATCCTGTTTAATAGGCCTCTTGCTGCTCACTTGTGAGACTCTTGTCTCAACATCCAGAACTCCGTTAGAAAATGAAACGTATTGCTCCTAAATTCAAGAAGGACCTGGCAGGACTTCTCAGGGATTCTCCCAGATTTCTCACTATATCCCACATGGTTCAAGGCTTGGTCAGATTGCACCCAACATGATAAATTTTGAAAAAAAATCTGAAGGTAAAACACAGTTTAACATGCATTGCTCAAGAAAACTGATGCCATTAAATCACCATAACTCCTCAATCACATAATGTAAATGACGTTTTCAGTGATTTTGTGAAAATAACTTCATAAATTGAAGCACACTTAATGACGTAAAGGTGTGTTGGAGATTTAGGAAAAAGAAATAGCTCTTGGAATTTTCAACCTTATGCAATTGATGTATATTAACACTGAGCTCTGAGTTCAGTTACTTCATTCACTAGCTGGGAAGGAAGCCACTATAACAGTAGTTTGTAGCATTCCACATTGTTACACTGTTTACAACAGTGTTTGGGAACAGGAAGAGGCCCAGCATCCCAGATCAACTCTACCAACCTATTTGCAGACACCCACATCCTGCGCAAAAGAGCTCAATTGTCATTGTCTGATGTAAGAGACCTTGCAGTGCAGGTGTATAGTTCCTTGAAAGTGGAGTCACAGGTAGACAGGGTGGGGAAGATGGTCTTTGACATGCTTGCTTTCATGGTTAGTGCATTGAGTATAAGAATTGGGATGTCATGTGGCAGCTGTACAGGACATTTTTAGAATACTGCGTTCAGTTCCAGTCTCCCTGCTTTAAGAAAGGTGTTGTTAAACATGAAAGAGTTCAGAAAAGAGTTTTGAGGATATTGATGGGGTTGGACTCTTGAGCTGTAGGGAGGAGCTGAATAGGCTAGGGCATTTTTCCCTGAGCATCGGAGGCTGAGGTGTGACCTTATAAAGGTTTATAAAATCATGAGACACATGGATAGGGTGAACAGCCAAGATCTTATTCCAAGAATAGGAAAGTCCAAAACTAGAGGGCACAGGTTTAAGGTGAGGGGAGAGAGATTTTAAAGGGACCTAAGGGGCAACACTTTCATGCCGACAGTGGTGTATGTATAGAATGAGCTGCCAGATGAAGTGATGGAGGCTGGTACAATTACAACATTTAAAAGGCATTTGGATGGATACATGAAAAGGGAGGGTTTAGAGGGATGTGGGCCAAATGCTGACAAATGGGACTAGATTTATGTAGGATATCTGGTCGGCATGGATGATTGGACTGAAGGGTCTGCTTCCATGTTGTACAGCTCTATGGCTGTAAATACAGTGGTAGAACTTTAAGAAAGAACACATGAAATGAAATTGAGTTGTAGTTAGGGTGTATTTGTACATTTGCATTCAAGTATGTCCAGTTTAGTAGTAAACAGAAGTCAAACCTACAAAGTTAATTGTCCAGGAAGTGGCCTGTTTCAGTTAAAATTTAGATATTATAGATTAAAAGTTTGAAGGGGAGCCACGGCTCCAAAGCCAAATGGCGAGAAGAATGGTTTGAGGACTAGATGTTCTGAGGATCTTTGGTGATGAGATACAAAGTAAAGAGAGAGATTTAAGAGTAGAGAACTTGTTTAGAAGTTAGCATTTGGGTTGGACATTGTCAGTCAATTGGTAATCACCTTTGGCTGAAGGGTTGCCACAAGAATCAAATATTAGGTTTAGTCAGTATTCAGGCTCATCTGAATGTCCCTATTTTCAATGTTCTTACTAATTTTAACCAACAACCTATCACTGTACAGTACCTTACGTAAAGTGTCCCAAGACTCTTTATAGGAGCATAAATCAGACAGAATTGTCAGATAGCCAAACATCTACTTATGACAACAAATTACATGAAGGAAATGGGAGGCCAACCATGAGTAATGTATTGTGTAGGTGCATCTGGAGATAACCAGCAGCAGATGAGCTGAGGCAGGGCCAAAACTAGACAATTCACCAAGTCTCTTTCAACAGGCCTTCCAAACCCACAACCTCTACCACGTAGAAGGACAAGAGCTGCAGATGCTTGGAACGAGTACCCCTCCAAGACACTCATTTTTCTGACATGAAACTATGTCACCATTCCTTCACTGTCCCTGAGTCAAAATCATGGAATTTCCTACCTAAGTGCATTATACATGCTGCTACACTGCATGGACTTCAACAGTTTGAAAAGGCAGGCAATTAGGGGTAGGCAAAAATGCTAGCCAAGACAGTGACACCCTCAATCTTAAATGAACTTCAAAAGTGTTACAGAGATAGAAATAGATTGTCTCACTGATACCACAACAGTTGGAAGCTTTATTCAATTAAAGGTGCAATATAGATGAAAAAAAAATTAGATCTAAGTAGATTCTTAAAGAAGTGTCTATACAATGAACATTAGGTATGTGCTATTCTGTAAACCAACTACAATAGCTCTTTTGAAGTATAATACATTTTTGTGATAGATATATATATATATATATATATAAAAATATAAATTGGGCCAAAGGGCCTGTTTCCACACTGTAGGGATTCTATGATTCTACGATTTATATTTGAAACGATATGGATAGTTTACACTTGGAAATTTAATGTCCTCAATTCATGACATGTTTCTGTTGGAAGTTTCTTGTTGTAATAGACCTCAAATTTGTAAGAGGTCAAAGATAAAAACCAAACACAATGGAGAATGTTAGACTATAATCTTGGCTGCATGTACCTGAATTAATATTTAATATGTTAGATTAATGCCAGCGTGAATATCATGCCATATTGTCCACCATACTAATTTAGTTGAAACATTAAAAATATTGATTATTTCTTTTTATTTGGACACATGTTCTAGCCAGCACGACATTTCATAAATATTAACTTCTTTCAGTTTCTCACCTCACCTGTTGAAGTAGTGTTCCAAGGGTGTTGGTAACTCTTCAGCATCTTGAGAAATTGGCTTTTCTTTACCTGCTAGCCTGATTACTGAGTTTCAACAAACTATTCCACTGTGGGGGACATTGCAGCAGGCCTTAACAATTCTCATGCCTCAGCTCTAATGAAACCCTATTATAAACTTAGATCAGAACTTTGATTCACCACCTGTTGGTTTTCACTGAGAGTTTCTGTTGGGCCTTGTCTAAGGAAAGACCTCAACTCAGAAAAAAAATTGAAACACCTGCATTTATATAGCACTTGTCATGAGTAGCAGATGTTTCAAATGCACTTTATAGCCATTTAAGTACTTTAAAATTGTAGTCTCTGTTGTAATGTAGGAAACGTGCCAGTGGATTTGTACACAGCAAACTCCCACAATCAGCAAAGTGATAGTAACCAGTTAATCTGTTTTCTTAATGTTGATTGAAGGATAAATATAGGCCAGGACACCAGGGGATAGACCCTACTACTCTTTGAAATATTATCGTTGGAATTTTACATTTGTGCAAGGTGACAGATGGGCCCCAGCTGGTTGCAAGATCAAAGGGCACCATGAGGGCAGTAACTCATAATCTTGGGATCTCCTGCTTTCCAGGCTTCAGTTCAATCCAGTGTAATTGAGGAGTTTGGCAATCCAAGTCAGATGAGGCATAGCAGTTTCCTGATGGAGCATATGGGACCCACCAAGCAAACCCTGGGCTAAAAAAGTTGTCTTGAAGACAAGCTTTATTAACAACACTTTATGTAAGCGCCCTGAACGGAGCAGCAAAATACTTTTTTCAAGTTATTAGGGTAGAATGAAATCAGGCAATCTCCTCTTAATGGCAAGGTTTTCAAGTTATTTGTAACTGCAGCTTCTTTTTCTTTTTTACACCTTTTTTTCTTGTGTTTCAAAAAAAATTCCCCAGTTTGAATGCTTGAATAAAGCATCCCCTTATCTAAATCCTTAAAAGAATTGTTGTGAGTCATTTAAAAATTTTACTTTGCATAAAAGTGTTGGGGGGAATCACAGAATTACAAAGTCAAATAAAAACAATTAAAAATCAAACATCTGTTGCAATTGGAAGGGGAGGACCATAATGCAATTCAATTCATCTTTCTATCTTGTCTGTGACACCTTTTGTTTTCCGCTTAGGAACCATTCTGAGGACACAGAAATTATCCAGGAATGTGGTGGTTTGTCTTTGACTCAATTCTCATTTTCAATAAGGCCACAATCAGGATGTTAGCCTCTATTAGAAAGTCTTTAGACCATAACCAACTTTAGCTATGATTCATAAATTATAGTTGAATTCTTATTAAAATTCATAATCAAGATTTGAAATAAGAGCAATTAATTGCCTGCAACTACTTAGAGTTAATTGGCATTTTATGAATTCAATCTGGTTACATTTAGTATTTTCAGACTTAGTTCTAAGTCTCAAGTTTGGCTAAACCAAGTTTTTTTTTGCTTGTCCTTGCTCTTTGGAACTGATTACTTATGAGTAATACCAATTTAAAATGTCCAAAGTCCACTTCTGGTAATTATAGAAACAAATGGAATTTGTCTTATGGAAAACATAGATAAGGGTTTATTGGCATTTAACAATTAAAATGATCACAATGACAAAGATTACCTTATTTGTGTAATTATAAATGGGACAGTGATATGGCCATAGTACAGATAATGTAGCCTGAAACTCCGTCTTTGGAATTGTTCAGTGGACTTCTATTGTTGTCATTGGGCACCATCCATTTTTTACATCTGTCTCAAAGAATTATAAAATGAAGCCTCTCATTGTCAATCCTGCAGACTTCTTTGTGTATTCTGTGAAAACAAGAATTACGATTATCTCCGATAGAGACC
The DNA here is from genome assembly GCF_021869965.1 of Rhincodon typus. Classification (NCBI taxonomy): domain Eukaryota; kingdom Metazoa; phylum Chordata; class Chondrichthyes; order Orectolobiformes; family Rhincodontidae; genus Rhincodon; species Rhincodon typus. Next base: position 17,275,687 of record NC_063350.1, read on the forward strand.
TTTATTTACCTGAGTCAGTCTTACAAATATGGAAGATATTATGCATTGATTATAATATTTCTAAATACTTCTAATTGTTTTTGTTATACATTTTAAAAATGATAGGCTTGGAAGTGATAGCTTTTGCACTATCCCACTGTGAAGTCATTCCAAATGTTCATTGCAACATAGTTCTGAGTTTAGATTCTGATGTATAATTCAATTCCCTAACCTAGGTTTGTAATAAGGAGTAGTTTTAAAACATAAGCCAATGGATGCCAGGGAAGAATGATAAAGTAGGTACATTTCTGTGTAGTGTTGTGGTTTATATGACAATTCACAACTAAAAAAAGCTTTCTCTTTAACATAGAAACAATTAAATAAAATGATTTGTTCATGGGGTGTGGGCAATACTTGTAAAGACCAGCATTTATTATGTCCCTAATTGCCCAGAGGTCAGTTAGGAGTCAACAACTTTACTGTGGGGTTTGGAGTCACATGTAAACTGTACCAGGTGAGAATGGCAGGTTTGCTTCATTGAAGGACATTAGTGAACCAGGTAGATTTTTATAACAATAGATACATTGTCTTCATTAGATTAGATTTTAAAGCCTGATTTAAAAAAAAACCCAACGTTAACCCTCTGCCATGGTGGGATCCAAACCCATGTCCAAGGATATTAGGCTGTGGTCCCCCTGAGTACTAATCCAGTGACATCGCCACTTCACCCTGCAGTCATTTAGCTCTCTTACGGTTATTGATGAAGTCAGAGTTACACGACACTCCACTCACACTGATCTTTTGATCTCTCTGCCTATGAACTCTGGGTCTGTGTGCTCTGTTCTCTCACTGCACATGACGAAGGGGCTGGGCTCTGAAAGCTGGTGTGATTCCAAATAAAACTGTTGGACTATAACCTGGTATCATGTGACTTCTGACTTTGTTCATCCCAGTCCAACGCCAGCACCTCCACATCATAGTTATTGATGAGTAATGACCATCTGATCATATATTTTTATGTGATTTGATTGCACTGTTATTCCCCTTTCATTATAATTGTGGTCTGGGACCAAAGAGGTAGCTCATTATGTGATGCTTCTGGGACAGACAGACCATCCTCCTCCAGTTCAACTGAAAAAACAAATTGAAAGCTTGCATCTATATTGTTCACAGTTTTCCAGACATTAAAGTGTGGGGTCCCAGTTGGTAGCACAAACTCAATTAATCTTGGGCAGTATTTCACAGGTCCTGACTCGCTAGTTTGCAGATGGTGAGGGATGGGGCCTATAAAATTCCCCATTTAGACTTGCTGCTGCCATTAGACCATTAGACATAGGAACAGAATTAGGCCATTCAGTCCATCGAGTCTGCTGTGCCATTCAATCATGGCTGATACATTTCTCAACATCATTCTCCTGTCCTCTCATCTGTCCAAAGCTGTTCTCAATTTTACAGAAGGCTAGTAAGGCCTATGGCAGACCACCTGCATTAGACAAATTTGAGGCTATCAAATTGCCAAGGATTGGCAGCTTCCAGCCCATCCTCAAAATTGAGACACTGAGAAGAAGTCTGCGATATGGCGGCAAACTAGACTAGTTAATCTGCCTGGACCTTGGGCAGGAAGTATTGGCCTGGGGAGTTGGGGGCATGTGGGGCGCTCCATCACTTCTTGATTCATCCGGCACACTTCAAGATGTCTCCCACTCCATCAATCTGGGGATGTTTCCTCCATCCCCTCACCTTCCAGGCAAGACCCTGCTGCCACTCGGTCATCCACTGGGCTAGGATACAGCCCGGGTGCAGCTCCAACAGTTTGTATGGTTCTGTGCCCTTATCGCAGGACATCTTCAATCTGCAGTGGTGATGTGCCTTGATTAGCTCCTCAACATCCTGCAGGGATCTTCAACTCAATTCCCTCCTATAGAGATCCTGGACTTGCTGGTGCATCTGTTTCTCCTCAATTCCTCCGCACCATCGTAGCATCACAGCCACAGCAAGATCCTTTGGTCATGGTTCCAATGAATCTATGTGGACAATTGCAGAAACAGAACAGGCTCTTAGCTATGCTGGCAGTCAGTAATCATAGCACATACAAATAATAGTTTAACATTGTCCTCCATACAGTGGGACATGGGCTCTGACAAGGCCGGCCATGAACTGTGCCTACATGGTCCTTATTGTAATGTATGCAGCACACATTATACAACGTACAAATACAGCATGAAGTGTTACTGATACCTTGCCCCAGCTCCTGACTGACTTACCATTAATCCTCTCTCTGGTTGCACTGGACCTCCCGAACTCACTGTGGCTCTTCTGAAGAAGAATCATATTGGTCTTGAAATGTTAACTTTATTTTTCTTTCTCCATAGATGCTGCTGGACCTGTTGTATTTCTCCAGCATTCTATGTGTGGCCCACTCCTCACACTGCGATAGTATGGAACACCTGACACCGCCTAAACCAAGTGCCCAGCTGACAGTGTGCAGGACCCTGGCCTGATATTGGATGTTGTCCTTGACTTATTGAGTCAGTATCCCCTGACTGACAGGAATTTCCTCTTGATTTGACTGAGGACAATTCCCATCAGATGTTCAGCTGTGGCCTTTCGATTGAAACACTTTCTTGTACTTTCCGCCTACACTGCTGGCACATATTGTGGTATGCCATTGATGTAGCGTGGTGCCATAAAGCAACAAGTCTGGGCCCTTGACTGATCATTGCTGACAAACTCCACAAGCTGCCTGGTTCTGTGTCAACAGTATAACGTAAGCCAGAAGTACAATGAGCTTTAAAGTTCCGAATGCTGCAGCAATGTGGAAAAAGGCAAGGCAGAAAGATATTTTATTCACTCATGAGATATGGGTATCACTCACTGGGCCAGCATTTATTGCCCTCCTTAGGTGTGCTTGAGAAGGTGGTGGTGAGCTGTTTCCTGAACTGCTGCAGTCCACGTTCTGTAGGTAGTTAGACCCCAATTCCATTAGGGGGTGGATTCCAGGATGTTGACCCAACGACATGGAAGGAATGGTGATATGCTGTGAACATCCAAGTAGGTGCAGAATGATTGTGGGCTAAGAGAGTGAATAAAAAAAAACTCATTGCTAATTTTATGCTATTGCAAAAAGATTTATTTTTTAAGTTGAAATGGTTGCTAAATATGGATATACATTGTAATTTTCTAAAGTTTATTAACAAGTCATTATTTGGCAATATCTATAAAATGTGGAAGTGAAGATTGCATTATTTTACATCATTTACAATATCATCTATCTATTTTATAATAGCAAATAAACACCTACCAACATTTTACTGTAAGCATTCTATTAACCAGGACAATGACGATGACTCTTGTGGGAACTAATGCCTATGAAAATGAAGGCTGTGCTCACAGGAAGATCTACAACTGCTTAAATAAATCACAAGTTGAGATCACCTTTAAATTATGCCATGGATTTTTCTTTTTATTCACTTGAGGGATGTGGGTGTCAACTGGCTGGCCAGCATTAATTGCCCATCCCTAGTTGCCTTTGAGCTGAATGGCTTGTTAGGCTATTGCAGAGTGCAGTTAAGAGTCAACCACATCACCATGGGTATGGAACCACATGTAGGCCAGACCAGGTGAGGATGGCAAATTTCCTTCCCTAAAGGACATTAGTGAATCAGATGGGTTTTTCCTCGACAATTGGTCATAATTCTTAATTCCAGAGTTTCTTTCATTGAATTCAAATTCCACTATCTGTCACGGCAGGATTCAATCCCAGGTCCCCAGAACATTATCTGAGTTTCTGGATTAATAAGCTAGTGAAAATACCACTATCATCTCCCCTATCTGGATCTGGAAAAATGATGCTGCTTTATTTTCTATGTGCATTTAAGATGTTATTGCTATCTTTTTTGTGATGCAGACAAATCAACTTGTATTCAGATTTGAAGAAAAATGTACATTTCAAGTGCTTGCCCAATTCTTAAAAAAGTCTTATTTGGTGTATTTCTTTGGTTATTTAATTCTAATGGAATTTTCATCTCATCTGTAATTTAAGAACTTGGTATCTTGTTGAAAGTGTCAGGTTACTTTACTTGTCAATGGATACCTTCAAAGTCTGAAATGTATCAGGAAAAGAGAAAAAAAATTCCCACATTTAGTACGTATATTTTACATGAGATATTGTGGCAGAAACAGATAAAGTAGAGTACAATAAGTAATACAAATGCAATAAAATACCTTACTTTTTTTAAAAAAATGACATAACATGCATTTATTTGGTAGTAACAGACTGTCTGTTGACCATGGTCTATCACTTCTGTACTGCTTGTAAGGCACAAATGTGCACCTGAAACTTCTTAAATGACTTTGCACCGAAAAGGGACATAACAACATATTAATGATTGCTTTATAGCAATGTCAGCATTTTGATATTATCTTTCCTGATATTGATCTTTAATGCTATATAGAATTGAAATTTAAAACAATTTCAATTGATCAGTGTAAATTTTACAACAGCAAATTTAATGTTAGATTTTTTTCTTGGAAAATCTGTTCCAAGTGCCTAGTAATGGATCTGCACATATGCTGCGTTGACAGAACACAGTCCAGAAGAGCTCTGTGAAGGGCAAACGATCACTTATAAAATGTGCTGAAACCTCTAATGTCTTGTCTTCAGTTACAAATTGCAGCTGAATTAATTAAAATAATGTCTGCTGAGTCTGGCTATGATTATAAATACTGTCAAATTAGGCCATTTGGATTAAAGGGAATGTGATCTTCAGAGGCATTCTAACTAATTCAACTAACCAATTTCCTAAATATGCAGCTCATTCCAACACTGACACCGATGGGCTGTCACTACGTTTGTTCATAACTTAACCAGAATCAGACCTTGGCTATTGCAAGGTAAAGCTCAAGCAATCGGGTAGATCTTAACTTTGTGCAACAATATAAAACGGTTGATTGAGAGTTGACAGCCCATTTCACATCTTGACTAACTTGAGCCTACTGATCTCAATGGAAGAAATAATTGGCAGAGATGTAAAATGGACAGTCAACTCATTGCTAGTTTTATGCATTTGCTTTTTGTTAAATTGAAATGTTTGCCAAATATGGATATATATTGTCATTTTCCAGTGTCTACGAACAAGACATTGTTTGGCAATATTTATAAAATGTAGAAGTGAAGATTGCATTATTTGACATTATTTACAACATCATCTATCTATTTTCTAATAGCAAATAAACACCTAGTAACATTTGATTGTAAGCATTCTATTGCAAGCAGATACATTATGCTCATAGAATTACTAACTTATGTGTCATGGTACTGGGAGAAGTGAGTCGGCTAGTGACATTGAGAAGCATGCAATTTACTTGTCACTTGGGTTCATCGGTTCATCATTAAATTATGAATTATTCTGAATATTTTTATATATTCTGTTTTTTGCAAGGTTAGGAAACAAAATCTTGTTAATATACTCTAGAACCTCTTTTGGAAATGTATACAAAGTTGTAGAATACAAGTATGTTTCCAAAGCCTAATTTATTATAGGACAATTCAATTTCAACATAGAGTATTACATTTATGGGAATTCAATCCAACGCTTATTGCTTTAGAGTAAAATAATAGCTCTATATGTTGGGAAAGTAATCATCACAAGGACGGAGTAAACTGGTTTTTGCGTAATAGTTAGAATTGGATTTGTTTGCTGAAGTAGAAGTTTTGTAGAAGTTCATCATTTTATAATGATATCTGAATAATATTCAGTGTGGAGTATGGAATTTTAGCTGGAATGCAAAACTATTACATTTGGCTGAACCTTCAGAGAAGTAAATGACGTGGTGCAACCTCTGAGGGAACATATTAAAATTACTGAATTATATTTACAAAAAAATTTGAAGATTAGTTTTATGTTCATTTTTGCAGCATGAAGTCATATTAGTGATAGAATATTCATAACAACAAAAATAATTTGCATTTCTATATTATCTTTAACGTGGTCAAAGATAGTGTCTTGAGGTGTATAGCACAGAAAAAAGCCCCTTCACCCCATTGAATATGCACTGGTCAAAAACAAGCATCTGACTATTCTAAGATAACATAGTGTGGAGCTGGAGGAAGACAGCAGGCCAGACAGCATCAGAGGAGCAGGAAATTTTATGTTTTGGGTTGGGACCCTTCTTCAGAAAAACATCTGAAGAAGGGTCCAGACCCGAAATGTCAGCTTTCCTGCTCCTCTAATGCTGCCTGGCCTGCTGTGTTCATCCAGCTCCACACCTTGTTATCTCAGACTCCCGCATTGGCAGTTCCTACTATCTCCTTTTCTTCACAGGAGTACTATCAAATAAATGTTGAGTACATAAACGTATAAAGAGATAACAGGAAAAGAAGATTTGTCACAAACATGAGTTTCTGAAGGCAGAAGAGAGAGTTAGAGATGTAGAGATTTCAGGAGGAAATTCCAGAGCTTTGGACATAAGCATTTGAAGGCACAGCTGCCAATGATAGACTGACTGAAAACAGAAATACACAAGAGATCAGAATTGAAGGAGTGCTGTGATCTGAAGGAGCTGCAGGGCTGGAGGAGGTCAGAGAAATGGTGAAGGGTAGACCATGGAGAGATTGAAAGAAAGAATGATAATTTTAACATTAAGGTTTTGATAGAGCAGGATCCAATGTAACTCAATGAGCATAAGGGTGATAAAAACAGAAGTTGCTGGTTAAGCTCTGGCAGCATCTGTGAAGAAATAAACAGAGTTAACGTTTTGGGTCCGGTGACCCTTCCTCAGAACTGATGGTAGCTAGAAGACGTTGGATGCTTTTCTGAGTTGGTGCAGAGTCAATGAGCCAAATAGCCTCTATATGCATTGTAGGGATTCGATGTCCCTTCATACCCTCTCCATATGCCCATTGAACATGACAACATTAAACATTTGATAATCTAAGAGAGCTGTTATTCAAACAGCTTCATACTGAAAAGCTTATCACTAAAAGAAGACATTTTGCAAATTGCTAACCCTCTCAAATGGTAAATCTGTTGTAAAAATGAGCAAAAGTCCATTCATTAGCCACAAAGACATATGAGCCTTTAGTAATCTTTTAAAAACTGTCAATCAAATTGTGAACACTTTACTGTTGTGATAATTGGATCTGAAATTCAGGTAAGCATTTGGAATAACCTTAGCTATCAAATGAACCATTGCAGCCCAAACAGAAAAGCTTACTGAAATTTAAAAAATAAATTGCTGTTTTTCTTTCTCAGTTGTACAAGATAGCTTGTCAATCAAAGCAGCTCAGGAGTAGGCACTTGTATTTTGATTTCTCCAAAGAGAAGCTACAGAGCTTTCTTCAAATTTAAAGGCTTGAGGATATTTAAAGAATTCCGCCATTGATACTTAGATACTTAGAGATCCCTGGCAGTTTTTCCTTTGGTTTTGAATGCATAATAGTACTTTTCCCAGTGGGATAAATACTCTAATGTATCTCAGCACTTACAGTATACTGGTGAATGCGATGGGCAACTTATGTTTGCAGGATGCAATCTTATAGTTAATCACTTTAGTTAAAATGTATCTACTATGACTATTGGAATTTAAAGGAAAGATTATTTTGGCATTTTAAAGCATGTGAGTGGAAGGATTCCAGGAGTAGATGATTATTTTCCTGATTCCCCACTTGGGACTGGGATTCCTCCATGGTTCATCATTCTTCTGAATACTCTGAACGATGCATTCCTCTGGAAGGGGCATAACTCTGCAAAAATTGTGGGATGTAGGAAGTTAATTTAGCCTATAATTCAACTGGAATGTGTGGATGTGTTGCATAGGCTAGGCTACCCACACCTACATGACAGCAAAACTTTGCCAGAAATGGGAATGGGGTAGAACTCTTGGAAACAGGCCACACTGGCCATTTTGACGGGGTTCTAGAGTCTAGAATATGAGGGCATTGATGCATACTCCAGATTAAACCAAGTATATAGATGGTGGGAGTTTGGAATTTGGTCCATATATTGATAAAGTTGAGTCTAGAAGATGCAAAGACATAAGTAAGGGGGCTTCAACAGCAGACGAGCTGAGGCTCAGGCAGACACATGCAACGTCATGAAGTTGGATGCCATCAATCTAGATGAGATAGCTGACATGTTGGTTGGAATTCAGCTCAGGATAAGATGCAATACTAGTGAGTGGTCTAGCTTAGACTCAGACAGTTGCTAGGATGAGGAACAGAGTCAGTTCTTAAGGGATGTACTTGAGGAAGGCATTGAAGATGACATTTTTCTTCTCAATATTTTGGTGGGTAAGAAATTTCTGCTTAAGTAGAAATGGACCTCAGTCAGCCAGTGTGACCAACAAGAAGCAGTAGAAGGATCAAGAAAGATGGTGGAAAGGTAAAACTGGATGCAATCAATATTTATGTGGAACCTGTATTGCAAATCATGCTCTGACAATAATTAAATATTACATTTAGGTTGAAATCAATGATTACCTAGCAGCTACATGTTATTCTTAACCATCTTGGATATTACAAAATAAATACATTTAGAGAGGCACCGAACAATATCAGAATGCTGGTGAAATAACGGACAAGACTTTGGAACCTAACAAGCTCACGCAAAAATAGTTCATTGGTAATACTTGAATTACAAATGAACACATTTTTACTTCAACTAAACCAAAGATAGCCTCATTATTGGAAAAAAGGTCACGAAATAGCAATGCTACTGTCATTGTAATGTTTTAGATTTTAACTGTTGCCTATTATGAAATAAACGATACAATTTTGTTGATGAAATTAGGAATTCATAGCTGAGCTTCAACAGTCCATGGAGAAAATCAACACATTTGCTGGTGCAATACATTTGTGGCATTATATTAATATTTATTGCCTAGTTTAAATGAGTTTCTTATGTGTATCAACACATTATATCTCTGTATTTATTTCTTTTGTTGGAGAAATGTTCTTATACAAACTGAAGAAATTCAAAGGCTAATTTTCATCTTGGTCATGGGATTAGACTCTTCTAAGACTGACGGCTGGATTTTTAACCATAGGGTGGGAATGGAAGCTGCTAGTCTCGGAATTTTGTTCTTTGAGTCCGTCTCACCCCCAAGTTTCATCCTAGGGGATGAGATAAGGGTTTAGAAGCATTGAACAACAGGTAACTTATTAAGTTATTTAAGGTTTATTGAAGGATATTGTCAGAGACTATCTGTGCCATGTTCTATCAGGGTTCATAAATCATAGGGAGAAAAGTACTGTCTTTGTGCTGCTACTGTCATTGCCACATGAAAAGGGGTCATGGCTCCCCGTTCCTTTTTCACCGTCTTTCTATCTGTCACAACCTTTTCCTTTCTTTTTCCTTTTTTAGCACATAGCAATCACACTACAATTGTTGTTCAGTTCATTTACGGAATATGAACATCATTGGCTCAACCAGCATTTATGGCCCTCTCTAGTTGTCCTTGAGAAGGTGGTGGTGAGCTGCCCTCTTGAACTACTGCAGTCCACATGCTGTAGTAAACCCATCATGGAGGTAATTCCAGGAATTTGACCTAGCGACAGTGAAGGAATGGCATTATATTTCCAAGTCAGGATAGTGATTGGCTTGGAAGGGAAATTTCATGTGTTTCCAAGTATCTGCTGCCTTTGTCCTAGATGGACATAGTCATGGGTTTGGAAGGTTTCAAAGGAAAAAAGAAATTTAACTTGTCTAAGGAATGTTTCTAAGGAGTAGGGAATCAAACTTAGTTAACCAGATCAAAATGAAGGACAGTCAAATTCCAGGTTTTCTTGAGTGTAAGAAAGTGAAATTTTTATTACCTATTACCTCAAAAAAATGCTACCTCGACCACAAACAGAAAACTAAAAGTAATGAGTTTACAAATAAGGGGGAAGTGGAATCTGGAACAGACATGGAAGGTAAAGGCTACAGCACATCCAGATCTTAAAGGTCCCTTGGGTTATGAGAATGAAAAGCACTTGAGTTCAAATGTTTAGTTGCTGTACTGTTTCTCTAGAAGTGGCAAAGTTTGCACATCTTGACTTCTGAATGAATTATGATTTTTTCCAAGTGCTTTTTCACCAGCACTGCTTTTTGTGTTTGAAACAGAGATGGAGAGAGATGGAGAGATGGAGGGAGACAGAGAGAGCGAGACAGAGAGAGAGAGAGTTAGAGAGAGAGAGAGACAGACAGACAGAGAAACTTCCAGCATTATTCCTGTTATCAGTCCATGTTACTTTCCCATATCTTACTCAAAGGCAAAGGCATACCATTCTTTTGCAGTTTTTGTTGTCGGTGTCATTATTTCATTTTCAGCTGGATAGCTGTAGGGGCAATTTTCATTTCTCAATAAGTGCCATTATCAAGTATTGTGAATAAAGCAAGAAATGCAAATTTCTTGGTGCACCATTGAGTTTCAGAGCCTCTTGATTATAAGTGTTAATTCTGAGCCAGCCAGTTTCATATATTTCATTTAAGCTTATCAAGTCATCATGGTGGCTATTTTAGGTCAGCAGTGTCATTTTTCAAACCATGTTTTAGTTCACGAAATATGAATATATGAAATATGAAAACAAAATGGTGAAAGTTGAATATTGTTAGCCCATTTTCACTATAATATCCAGGTTCCTCAGGTGGTGAGAGTCAATTTCGCGACATGGAGGAGGACCAATAATTCTGATAGGCTTAACATCTCTCCCTGTTACCCAGGCTCAGCAACAGCTGCAGGCCATTCTGTAGAAGGATTATTCCTGATATTGATGGCTTGTTTTCAAAGCCCTTTTTGAAAACTTTAACTTTGAACTATTTGGGGAATTTTGGGGCATTAGTTCTTTCACTCACTTACTGCTGCTTTTAACCTGGATAGTGTCCTATTGGTTCTTTAGTTTTAAAAACCCACCTGCCCTTAAATGGATGGTGACCACATCATTTGGTCATCAATTAATCAATTTGGAGAAAATCAAAGGTGAGTGATTGCTTTCCAAGCAGTGCAGACTTTTAACCCCAGCTTAGAATTAGAATTAGAGTTAAATTTATTGTCACGTGTACTCAAGTACAGAAGTACAAGAGTACAGTGAAAAGTTTACAATGTTGCCCCCATGATGCCATCTTAGGTACAAAGTACTGAGGTACAAATCTTAGATACAAAATAGAGAGATAAAGAAAAAAAGTTACATTATCTTACAGTTATTCATAAAATAAGTTAGTAAAATAAGAACTGTAGTTAAAAAGATAAACACATGTAGCCTTCTATGAAGGGCCTGAGGTAGATCAGCGCAGGGGGCTTCCACATGTGGTCTGACCAGGCTCGCAAGCTGCTGACCACCCGCACCAGTCCCTAGGCCAATAACCGTCCACACACTGGGCTGACGGCAGATTCTTGCAGCCACAGAAAAATCATGCCATTAATGCTTAAAAATCCCTAGCACCTTAGGCTATGGCTGATGTCATACTGTTGAAATTAAGGAAATTACACTTCATGCATTTGAACCTCTTTGAGCATCAGCTAATGATTCAGTGGTAATACTAAACTTTATAATTGATGGACAGAGAATGCAATATGCTTCGTTGCTGTTTGGTAACAGTACAACGTCAATAAAACTTTGCCATAATTCATGAACTCCAATATGATACAGAAGAGTTCTTGCACCATTTTCAAAATACTATTGTTCAATAGAGAAACTTAGTACTACCTGGGTGTGCAAGGCTGCATTATGCACACACTGTAACATATAATGCTCTATCAAGCCACTCATTATCTTCACTTAGAAATATAACATTGTTTCTTTATTGTCACTGCATTAGAATCCTGGAATACTTTGTCTAACCTAACAGCACAGTGAATACATCTATACCACAAGGGCTGCAGCAGTTCAAAAAGGCTGCTCACAACCACCTTTTCAAGGGCAGTTAGCGATTAGCAATTATGCTGGCCCAGCCAGCGATGTCGTATCCTAGGAATGAATAAAAGAAACGTTAAGCAATACTATTATTCCAAACTGCACAGGTGCCTGATTACTACCTTACCGAAGTTATCACAATTTTAGTAGTTAGTCCACAACTTCTCTTTATCTCATTGACAATCTCTAATTCCCATAATCAAGTTGCTAAAATGTGTTTCTGCACATTCAATGTTTATTTAACCAAAATCCCATCATTAAGGCTCTACGAGAGCTATTGCCAAAATAAGCCATATATTGACAATGTTGTTAACCTTTGCTCATACAGCTGGGCCAAAATATACAATTGTATGCAATAAAGTTTTAGGTTTCCTGTAAGCAGGTCATGATTCTGTTTAGTGGCTAAAGTAGAGAATTGCATTAGAGATAGTAGGAACTGCAGATGCTGGAGAATCCGAGACAACAAGGTGCAGGGCTGGATGAACACAGCAGGCCAAGCAGCATCATAGGAGCAGAGAGGCTGACGTTTCGGGCCTGGACCCTTCTTATTTTATTTCAGATTGCAATGGGACACATTTAATACATGAATGCCTGACGTATGAGTTACTTTGATTTATAATTGACGAATATGAAATGAATGGAGACTAGCCATGTTAGAGCTTCATGGATCATAAGTGAGGCCTCAGTGGACAATTCTGGGCATGTCACTTCAGGAGAGATGGGAAGGCATTCAAAAGGGAATAGAGGAAGTTTATCTGGATATGATCCAATATTATCTGGTTCATATCTATCAGAATTTTTCTGTACGTTACTCTATCAAACTCCACATCTGAAACTTTTGTGTCAGAAACTGTGTGAAATCTCACTCTCTTGAAGGTTGGCATCTGCACTGTCCTTGCCCCTCACTCTGGCTGCAGATCACTCATCAGATGTGGATCTGCCTCTGAGCTTTTGTACAATGTATGTGCCATGTTTGTCTCTGAACTGGGGCTATAGGTGTCAGGTTGAATGCCTCGATCTTTTGTTCCAAAGTTTTTCATCAATATAAGAGTTAAAAGTTGTGGATGGTAGACAGGAAAGTGGGAATGAAAGTCACTGAATGGTGGAGCAAGCTCTAAGGGCCAAATGGCTTACTGTTGCTCCTAAGTCCTATGTTCCTATAAATTATGCTGTTTCTTCATCATCAGTCTCTTCTTCTATAAAAGTCATATGCATGACAATTATAATCTAAATATAAGAAGCACTACAGTGACTCACCGTGGCTATTTTGATAGCATTTTCCAAACCCAGAGCCTCTACTAACCATAAAGATAAAGGCAGCAGATGCACGGCAGGACCACTAAATCAAGGTCTTACCGTTCCTTCACTGTTACGGATCAAAACCTCGGAACTCCCTTCCTAGAATCACTGTGGGTGTTCCTACCTCCACCCTCACCAATGGTTCATAAAGGCAGCTCACAACCGACTTCTTATGGCATTTGGAGATGCGGAATATATGTTGACCTAGCCGACGATGTTGTTCACAAATAAAACACACATTAACTCTGTTTCTCTCCTCACAGATGCTGCCGGACCTGCCAAGTACTTCCAAAACTTTCTGTTTTTACGGTGATATCAATATCTGTTTGATTCAATGATTGCACAGTGATCTTTAATCAAAAAAATCAAAACTCACTTCATGACTTAATCTAGGCTAGTGCATGACTGAGAGGAGAATGCTGTTCTGTGATGAAATGTTAAACCAAAACCTTATTTGTTTACCCAGGGTGGATGTGAAAGATCCATCATACTATATTAAGTAGAGCAGGGAATTCTTCTCAGTGCCTTGAGCAGATTTGCCTCTCAACAAACCTTACACAAAACAGATTAACTTGTCATTTATCTCATCATTGTTTACAGAACAAATTGGCTACATAACGACAGGGACTAAACTTCAAAAGTAATTAATTTTTGGGGAGTACTAAAGGATGCGTTGAGGGTATGAAATGTCCTTATATTAATACAGTTTAATTTTGGTGAAAAGTACTGATTTTAGGCTGTTTGTTTGTCAATTAGGAATGCTTACAACACAAGCCTGTTGTTGATCTGGGGTAAAAAGAACAGAGTTCTAGTCAGAGATAGTAGGAACTGCAGATGCTGGAGAATCCGAGACAACAAGGTGCAGGGCTGGATGAACACAGCAGGCCAAGCAGCATCATAGGAGCAGAGAGGCTGACGTTTCGGGCCTAGACCCTTCATCAGAAAAGGGGGAGGGGAAGGGGGTTTTGAAATAAATAGGGAGAGAGTGGGAGGCGGATAGAAGAGGGATAGAGGAGAGGATAGGTGGAGAGGAAACAAACAGGTCGAAGAGGCGGGGATGGGGCCAGGAAAGGTGAGTGTAGGTAGGGAGTTAGGAAGGGGATAGGTCAGTCCAGGGAGGACGGACAGGTCAAGGGGGCGGGATGAGGTTGGTCGGTAGGAGATGGAGGTGCGGCTTGAGGTGGGAGGAGGGGATAGGTGGGAGGAAGAACAGGTTAGGGAGGCAGGGACGAGTTGGACTGGTTTTGGGATGCGGTGGGGGGAGGGGAGATTTTGAAACTTGTGAAATCCACATTGATACCATTGGGCTGCAGGGTTCCCAAGCGGAATATGAGTTGCTGTTCCTGCAACCTTCGGGTGGCATCGTTGTGGCACTGCAGGAGGCCCAGGATGGACATGTCGTCTGAGGAATGGGAGGGGGAGTTGAAATGGTTCGCGACTGGGAGGTGCAGTTGTTTGTTGCGAACCGAGCGTAGGTGTTCTGCAAAGCGGTCCCCGAGTCTCCGCTTGGTTTCCCCGATGTAGAGGAAGCCACACCGGGTACAGCGGATGCAGTATACCACATTGGCAGATGTGCAGGTGAACATCTGCTTGATGTGGAAAGTCTTCTTGGGGCCTGGGATGGGGGTGAGGGAGGAGGTATGGGGGCAGGTGTAGCACTTCCTGCGGTTGCAGGGAAAAGTGCCGGGTGTGGTGGAGCTGGAGGGGAGTGTGGAGCGGACGAGGGAGTCACGGAGAGAGTTGTCCCTCCGGAAAGCAGATAAAGGTGGGGAGGGAAAGATGTCTTTGGTGGTGGGGTCGGATTGCAGATGGCGGAAGTGTCGGAGGATGATGCGTTGGATCCGGAGGTTGGTGGGGTGGTACGTGAGGACGAGGGGGATTCTTTTTTGGTTTTTATTGCGTGGACGGGGTGTGAGGGATGAGGTGCGGGAGATGTGGGAGACACGGTTGAGGGCGTGACGGGGTGTGAGGGATGAGGTGCGGGAGATGTGGGAGACACGGTTGAGGGCGTGACGGGGTGTGAGGGATGAGTGTCAGGTTGTAAGAGAAGGTGAAGGTGGAGTGATGGTGGTTTTTGAGGGTTCCTACCAGCTGTCTTGAGGAGGGCTTAGCAGAGACTAACAAGTTAATTATGAGGCAATTTTTATTGAATAGATCATTGGACTTGCTTAAAAAATGCCTGCTCTTTTTGGCTCACAAGTAAAGATACTTCCATTGCCTCCTCCCACTTGTCAAACTTGCTAAGGCCAGTGGAGGTGATGGCCTAGTGGTATTATTTGCTGACCTATTAATCCAGAGACACAAGAGTATTCTGTGGAGAGATAGTAGGAACTGCAGATGCTGGAGAATCTGAGATAACGGTTTGGGCCTAGACCCTTCTTCAGAAATGAAGAAGGGTCTAGTCCCGAAACATCAGCCTTCCTGCTCCTCTGATGCTGCTTGGCCTGCTGTGTTCATCCTGCTCTACACCTTGTTATCTCAGTATTCCGTGGACTCAGGTTTGAACCTGCTGTGGCAGGTAGTGGAATTTGAATTCAATAAAAATCTGGGAATAAGAGTCAAATGATGACCATGAAACCATTGCCAATTGTTAGAAAAACCCATCTTGTTCATTAATTCCCCTGAGGAAAGTAAACAACCACCATTATGTGATGTGGGACCCACAGCAATGTGGTTGACTCTTAATTGTTCTTTGGAACAATTAGGATGGGCAATGAGTGCTGGCCTAGCCAGCGATGCATCTCAAGAACACATTATTAGAAAAATTTCTGGCCAGGTGTGTCTGGAAATAGGATCACTAAAGAAGTGGGTTTCTACAGGAGCCTGGTAGCTGGGCATTGGTTGCCATCTTGACAGCATTAATTTGCAGGCTTTCAGGTCCCCCTCTATACCAAGTCAAGGAAAGCAGCAGGTATCGATGGGATTTACCCAAAATTCTTGAACAAATCCGATCATAGGGAAGAAAGTGGTTTACAGAATGGCTTATCCATATCCTTAGCACAGGCACCACTCTAAACTCTGGTGCTAATCCAAGATGGGGGTCTTGTCAAGTAAGGGAAGCAATTTGATGACCCAGGCACCTATCATTCCATCATTCTGCTCTCAGTAACATAGTGTTTTCTGCGGTGCCTCTTGCTAAAGAGAATCTGCCCTGTAGGTTTTTATACAGGATGTAACTGCTCCAAGCACGTCCTGACACTCATTTTAAATATTGAGGCCATCTTCCAGAAAAGACTGGAGACAGGAACCACCTTTGTTACCTTATCCTTTGACTTTGACATTGCGTGGTACATAGGTGCGCCGTTTTCCAAAATCATCTGCTGAGTGAAAACCCTAAAAAGTAGTCATCTCCATGAACATTAACTGACAGTCCATGTGCACTTTGAAGATCAAATCAGCCACTCATGTACAGCTTACCCAGTCCTTGCTTGAGCTCTCTTCAATATATGCTCCTTCCCACATAGTCATAGCTCTTCACATTCTCATGACTTGACCTTGGTTTTCCAACTAAACACCTCATGACACTGAAAAAGTATGCTTTGAAGATCCATGTTCTTTGCAAGCTTGCTTCAGAAGATAGACTTTGCCCAAGCTTGTTATTTCAGCATTCCACCTGACTAACTTGAAGAATAGGGAAAAATTTCATGCTCAGTTCTATGGCCAAGCACTGAGCGTAACCAAATACCCAAATACTTTTGCATTACTCTTGAACGTACATTTACCTAGTAGCATCAACTGTAGAATAACGGAGCCAAGCAGGTAATGCCTCTCATTTGGTAACTGATAGGCGCTGCTTTTGGCAGCATAGCCAACTCACTATGTCTTATGATGATGCATCAACACGTGAGTATTTAAAGACATTTTTTATTTTTAATTCCAAAATGTTTTATTTTAAAAAGGAGGACTTCTACGGAGTCAGACATAGAAATGTGTCTGAAGAAGGGTCTAGGCCCGAAACGTCAGCTTTCCTGCTCCTCTGATGCTGCTTGGCCTGCTGTGTTCATCCAGCTCTACACCTCGTTATCTCAGATTCTCCAGCATCTACAGTTCCTGCTATCTCATGAATATATAGTGAAATGTCACCAGTGCCTCCGCATGCTTGAGGTAGCTGCATCCCCATAGTACAGCTGCACTCCTGCAGCCTCTGGACTTTGATGGCCATTGCCTCCCCCATACCTGTCTGCTGCTCCTGTGCCCTCTTTGTACATATGCACAAAGCCTCTGTTTGACAACACTATCCAGGGTCTTCTCCTGCCTGCAGCTGAACGAGTGGCTGGTCCTTGGCAGTTCTCCAAGCACCAGCTGCAGATTGTTGCAGTGAGGTGCTTTCTAAATGTGATGTGCCCACCGAGGCGCCGGTGTTTGAGATTGTGGGGGTGCAGGAAGCAGCCTTATTGATGCTTCCTCTGAGACCACCAAAATCTCTTCCTCAGAGGTCAATGAGATCCCTACCGGTGCAGCAACCCACATTTACCTCAGGGTTGTGACCATTCCACTGGTACCTGCAAGACACAAGAGAGAGAAGGTGGCCAGTGATCAGAAGCAGAGCAATGAATGAGGTTGACAGTTGGGTTAAGATGAGAGTTACAGTGGAATGTAGTATGGTACTTCACAGCACATAGCTGTTTCAGCATCCCTGCATGTACAGTTTGGATCTTCTTCTGCGAGAGACACAATTTTCTCATAATTGTGGTGATGAACCTAACATTGGGCACATTTTCAACCACCCTGGCTGTTTCTACATTGTTACAGGCTGTTTTCTGCTGTAACGGGTGATAAGGAAGGATTGAGGTGAGGTGAAAGTTCCTGGCACAGTTGTTAATGCTGGTGCAGATGGTCAAAAGTTGGGGAGGTGTCTCGGGGGAGTGAGTAGGCAGTGCAAGAGCCATGCAAGGTTTGTGGTTTTATGGGGGTTGCGAGAGAGTGAGAGTGAGCCAGGAAAGATGTTGAAGACAATAGTGAGAGTGGCAGAGCATAAGGCTTGGTGAGAAGTTGGTGCAGAGATAGGGTGAGTGTGAGGTAACAGAGGAAAGAGGATAACACTTACCCTGGTGGTGTGGAGAAGGTCAGTGATCTTCTAGTGCGCTGCAGGTCATCCCTCTGGACTGTAGAAACAGCACAGGCTTGAGTGGCAACCTCCGCCTAGGTTGTCAGGATCTGGTGGTGGAAAGAGGGTGGCTCTCCCCTAGACCAGCCATCTACCAGGATCACCAAGTCCCTGTTGGAGAATTGTGTCTCCATTTTCTCCTTTGCCGACATCCTTAGACTGACCGTCTTTCCATGAGCAGGGCAGCTTCAGGACACCAGTGCTCATCTGGGTGGACAGTGGCCTTTTGAACACGACACAGGATGCTGGCCTTTTAGCCAATATCTGGTGAGCAGCTAGGTGTGTCCGTTGTGGCATGTGGTAGAATTTGGCTACAGTCAAATCTCAGAGAGCCACAGAGTTGGGATAGATAGCAAGCCAAGTGAGTTTGTTAAGGTACGGTGAGAGATTTTGCTCAGTCTTGTCAAGAGAAACCCTCCATGAAACTCGACAAAACTGACAATTAGGTTTATCCAAAAAAATGTAAAATTCAGCTCATAGGATTGATTCTGTGTCACAGGGAGTTGGATGATAAATGCTTAAAAATAACAAAGGAGTCCTGATTTTTGCTGACTTTGTACAAGACTGCCAGTGAATTGGTCAGGGCAGGCTCAAGGAGATTAATTAGACAGTTGAATCCCCACTAATATAGAAAAATATTCTAATTGCTAATAGGAAACCCTATTTTGAAATGTGGGAAGCTGTGTCCAGTGTAGAACTGATAAATCAATGTAAATCCTTAATTCAAACTAATGCAAAAGATTGACACTGCCACGTTGTATGTCAGTAGAATACTGTATAAATGCAAATTTGTTGATACAATTCTTTATTTATTTGTGTTAAGCATTGGTCATGTGAAAAAGTTGGATATTTTATAGTCTCCATCCTTTATCCTCTCTGCAGTAACTGATTGCAGCGAGTGTGTGAGTTTCGGCAGAGTAATAATTGGTGAAATAAGCAAACGAAGTCGCTGCAAGGTAACATTCATTTTGAATATGCTTCAGTGGAGATTAATTTACACGTTATCGCTGTCCAAAATCAGCAGTAAAATGCTTTTGTCTTGTTGTGTCTCTGATTCTCGGAGGTGACTACAACTGCAGATTAACCCCCACGTGCATGATAGAATGTATAATGTGGGCTCCAGATTAACACATCGAATAAATCTGAACATATAATTTGTGTGCATCATAGTGTTTTGCAGCAGTTGATGTAAAAATAAGAAATGCTGCATATTTGAAGCAGGTCAGTCAACATCTGCAAAGAGAAAAGACTGATCAATTTCTCAGGCAGGTCACCCTTTGCATCACCTTTCAATTACTCTTCTTCAACAGAAACCTTGGCCCAGGCATAATGCACTCACCAGTTCATTTTCTAATCTATAATTGAATAAATTATCATTTGCATGCAAATTTCATTTGGAGATGATATTGTTCTTTTGAACACTAATTACATTCTGCAAAAGGTAAGGTTCATGTTGTTTTAGCTTGAATTAATCTGCCTGTCAGTGATTAACTGGGCTATTGCACAAAGATCTGAAATATTTCATGTTTTTACCATCAGCTTACAGATCTCTAGAGTCAATGTAACACTTACAAGTCAAATCAATTGCATAGTCTGTGAAATTAACTGCCCTGGTACAAATCCTGAAATTATTCTGTAAATCATAAATATCTGACATCAGATATTTCATTAGCCGTGAAACCTTTTGGACCGGAAAATGTCTATCTGATTTTAAAATTTTAAAACATTGTAACAAGAATAATAACAACAACTAACTACTTCTAAGAAAATGAAATTAAGGAAAAAATTGTTTCAAACTAACAAGGGGAAGAGGATTTGGGTGAAAGGAGAATTAGAAATCTGTTCAGGCAATAGAAAAGAATATCAATGAGACTGAAGACAAGCTGTCTGGGATGGGAAGGGACAGAGGTTAACAGTAATGGAGCATCTCAGAGTAATGTCCTGCAGGGAACATCAGGAAAAATAAAACTGAAGTCACTTTGTCTGAATGCGTGGTGCATTCTGAATAAGATAAATTAACTAAATGGCTCTGATGGAGACAAATGATTTAAATCTAATCACCATTGTTTTGATCACAAGATGACCAAGGTTGGAAAGTAAATGTTCTGGGATATGCAACATTTCACAAAGACAAACATAATAGAAAAAGAGATGGTATAGCCCTGATAATAAAGAATGACAGAAAGATGAGGAACCAGCAGCACCATCTCCCAATTGAATGTCAGAGTGAATACCTAGCAGATGAATATTGCTGGTTTCTTCTCTCCATGTTTATCTTCATTCACCAACATCTCATGGCATACACCATGGGCAGTGATCACCGCAAGCCTCCATCCACACAAGTCAGCATTGTTAAATTATCATCATATTCGATCCTTGACAGACTCAGAAGACAGCTTCAACATTCTGCCGCTGTACTTAGGACTTACTGACACCTTACATTGCAATACTCCTGCCAGGTCACTATGTGTGCAGGGACACATAGCCATCTTATGCAGGCTACCATCCAAGGGCTCTTAAATTCTTTCTTAATGCTCACTCACTTTGTGCTTACTTGGAGTCTCACAGAATCTCTGCCTTGCTTTTTGAAGGAGTGTTACTTTATTCAGAACTTACAGGCTTACAGCGTCTCTGGCTTGCTTTGAGTTTTAGTGTATTGCTGTCTTATTCAGAAATGAAAGGCTCATAATAATTTTGTGTCGCCTTGCCATTTAGTGAAGATACAAAGCCAGGCAGCTTGTCATGGTTGTCAATAGCGATGAATCAAGGGAACGTTCATGTTGCTGTACAGCACCATGTTTCATCAATGTCTCATCTGCAGCATGTGCCATCAACTTACTCACTGCATGTGTTTCAGCCAGATGACCATGTCTCAAAGTCTAAGGGGAGTGGTTCTCAAGCATCTATAAGTCAAGGGCGTTAGCCTTCAGCCAGGATATACTGATACAGTAATGGAAGAGCATCATTCAGTATCAATTGCCCAGCCAGCAAATCCTACGACCCATCATCAAATAGTAGGAAACCTTGTGCTCAGACACTCTGATTGAGTTTATTCTACACACGAATATCTCTCCAAAATAGGACACCGACTGCGTACGTGTATCATGGGCAATGCCACACTAACTACTCTGCTGAGTGCTTATTTCAAAGTCAGATATTGCATTACACTGGTTTAAAACTTCATACACATGAAACATTACCTCTGCCTCACCCTGTTTGTTCCCATTGACCACCCCTACTTCTGTTTTTCAGTTTTCATAGAGTCATACAACACAAAAACAGGCTCTTTGGTCCAACTTGTCCATGCCGATCAATATCCTAAATTAATGAAGTTCCATTTGCCAGCTTTTGGCCCATATCCCTTTAACCCCTTTCTAATCATATACCCATCCAGACGCTTTTTAGTTCCATTCACATGAAATGGATTTTTTCTTCAGACCAGTAAAGACTACTTGATGGTTGGCAATACCGAACCCCACCCGAATTATCCATTAATGTATAAAGCCTGAGAATGTCTCATCTTCTTGGTTTCCCATGCAATTTGATATTGAGCAATGGTGAAGGGAATATTCTAGACCTCATAGTTTAGCTGGTTCCTTTTAAATCAAACAAGGTAATTTATGATAAAGATTCCAAAGCTGCATATTACCTAAGGCAGGCAGTGATGGAATGTGAAATAAAGGCAGTGAGTCTGAAAGTAATAACTGCAGGCTATGAATTGTTTGTGAGCAAACAGACATACGTAAAGCTCTGCTGTGCAGCTGGTAAATTTGTAATGTTTTGACAGCATCAGGCTTTCTCAAAACGTTAAATAAGAGATGGCAATAAGTTTAAAGAGTGTCCTGGAGGTCTAAGTGAAAACCTGCGCATGAGACAAAGCTGGTCTGATGTCATATTTGAGCAGCCCCCACATCTTTTAAAGCCTAATCAATGTGGATTGATTGAGCTGAAAGGTTCCTGTACAACTGACAGCTTTACCTTCAAAACAGACAAAAAAACACCTCATTAACATGAAAGTGGCAGTTTTCTCTGTGGCTGAATCTCATGTTTCTTTTGGCTAAGAATCAGTTGCAAGAGGATTTTTGGAGGGTCCTTTGCCGCAGAACCTAGTGAGATTTCTCACTGTATCTTGCTAAATGTGCCTCAGTAAATGTCTTCCATGACCCTAGGGTGCCCCTCTCATCTGATTCTAGCCTGTCTTACTATGTGCCATTCCTAGAACAATTTGCCACTTAGCAGGTATCTGCCAAAAGACTGGCATCCATTGCACCCATTGTTAAATGGATATTGTGCACCTAGACAAGTGTTGGCAATCCGGCATTGCCCCTCACTGGCATTATGATGGCACAGCAGTGACAAAGCCACATTGCTCACGGCACACAGCTGGGATAGCTGACACTCGTTCGCAGATGCCTAAAAGATGCAGTAAGTTGCTCCCAACATCAAGACAGGCCTCACAGATCTTCTTGCAAAATTCTACCACAAATTGCACCACATTCCATGTTATTCAAGCCCTTATAAGATTCAGCCAACTGTGCCTGAGAACTTTAGCCTGGATCAGTTATAGGAGCCTGGATGATGGGAGCTATGGCAAAATTAGTGGTAAAATCATGCAAGAAGATTGGCAAGGCTGATCTTGAAGTTTTGGACCAACTTGTTACATCTTTTATTCATTGGCTCAGTGGTGAGGCATGTTTCACATTAGGTAGCTGTGAGCTGCCATTTGGGGGATTATAGCTTGTTAAATGCCTTATTAATGTCATAACTTGCCTAACTAATATTCAGCTTCCTATCAAATGAAACAAGCAGAACATCCAGCTGTTGAGACTTCTCTACATGGAAGTCAGAGCGGCTACCTGATAACTCCAGCTCACTGCTTGCTCCAAAGGAGCTCTGTGTAGGACACCAGGCACTGACCATATATACCCAACATCTGCAAACACTGGTATCAACATATGTCAAGCTCTAACAGCTCGCATGGTACACATCTGACCAACTTAGAGAACACTTCTGCATTTCAATGCTGCTCCTTGGGCTGCATCAGTAACTCTCATTGTAATGCTGTAGCAAGGACACTGTGTACTCAGGGACACAAACCCAGCTCATGGACTGGACCAGGCAGATTGCCTTGTCTGCTTACTTATTCTCATAGCTTTCAGTCATTCTGAGCCTACCTGGATGTTCATGACATCACTGCCTCACCTTCTGTTTCTGTGTCAAAGATACCAGGCTCATGGTGCTGCTGTATTGCCATGCCAATTATTACAGATATAAAGCCAGGAAGCTTGTCATGGATCTCAGCAGTCCTCAGTCAAATCAAAAGAGATAGCCTTCATTCAGAGGATCCCAGAACCGTTAAGTCAAGGGCTGGCTCTGGTACCAGTCCAGGGGCTTGGAAATGGTCAGTCAGCCCTCAGGGCTGTTAGAGTCAGGATACTCTCCACGCAAGGGGTGATGAGCCAAATGTAAGGGAGCCCACCACCTGTCTTGACACTTTCTGCCTTTTTTATACTCACTTGTAGGATGCGGGCATCGCTAGCTGGCGAGCATTTGTTGCCTGTCCCTAGTTGCCCTTTAGAACATGGTAGTGAGCTGCCTCTTGAACTGCTGAAGCCCATGTACTTTAGTTAGTCCCACCATGCAATTAGGGTGGAAATTCCAGGATTTTGACCTAGCCACACTAAAGGAACAATAATATATTCCCAGTCAGGATGGTGGATGGCTGAGAGGGAACTTGCAGGTAGTGATGTTCCCATGTATCTGCTGGCCTTGTTCTTCTAGACAGAAGTGACCATGGCTGTGGAAGTGCTATGTAAGAATCTTTTGTGAATTTCTGCAGTGAATCTTGTAGATAGTACACATTGCTGCTTCTGAGCATTGTAGTGAGCTGTTTTCCTCCTGCAACGTGTCAGAGCAGGTTTTATGGGAGATAAGAGTGGATGGCAGAGTGGTTATTTTTGGAAGAGGTGGGGAGGCGTTTTGAGTGATTGATTAGGCAGCACAGAGGGCACACAGGGTTAGCAGTGTTGGGGTTAGGGCAGGTGACAGCAAGTGAGGGAAAATGTTGCATGCATTATTAAGGGTGGTAGAGCATGAAACTTAGTGGGGCGTGGGTACATTAGCAGAGACAGAATGAGTGTGAAGCATTGGAGAGAAGATAGTGCCACTTACACGAGTGGAGTGGAGAAGTATATTGACCTTCTTTCTATGTTGCTGTGTAATCCTCCAGATGGCTGAGACTGCACTGAACAGTATGGCAACCTCAGAACAGACTGGCTTGATCTGGTGTGGTCATCACGTCTTCTGTTCCTGGGGACGATGTGAATGTCCTGCCTGTGCACGACCTCAGCCAGCAGGACCTCCAGGTCCCTGCCAGCAGAGTGAAACACCAAAATTTCCCTGGTTTGCCATGCGATGGGCAAATATCAGCAACAGTGCAAGGAAGCTCTGGACTGACAGTGCTTTTCTGGGTGGACAATAGTCTTTTAAAGTTGGGACTGGCACTGGGGATGCTGGTCAATTCTGGGTTATCCTGGTAATGTTGAATTATTATGGGAATGGCACGTGGTAGGATGGAGCTAGAATCAACTAAGAGGAATGCCATAGCTGGTTTAGGTATTTAATGAGGCAAGTTTGGCAAGATAAAGCGACAAAACATGCTTAGCCTTGTGGTGATGAACCATTCAGAAAACTGGCGCCAACTAGCAGATAGCCATAAATATTAAATGGGAGCCAGATGTTCACTCCTGAAAGATACTGCATGAAAATCAGATTGTATAGTTCTTAGACAATGAATACATCCTGACTTGTTTAAGAGAAAGTTGAGTCTTTCTTCACTTAGCTGGGCCCAAAAATGACCCAGCACCTGTCCTTGACACACACCTTCACTGCCCTGACAGAAGAACATTTCTACTTCATAGTCTCAGGAGATAAACATAACAAAGACCCTCCATTGCTTTCGCTCCTTGTGAACTGACCTTTTGGTGATCCCAGCCCAACAAACTGCATAATCTTCTGGTTTAAAGATGACTTTGTCAACTTCTACGAATAATATGTGAATGCTCATGGTTTTTTTGTAAAAAAAAAGTTTAGTTATATCTGTAAATATTTAAATAAATATTGCTGTACCATAGCAAAATATGTAATGTTATGTCATGAGTTAGATGTCAATAACAAATTAATATCTGAATTTATAAAATGTTAATAATAAATTAAAAAAATTAATTTGATGTTTGGGTTATGTATATACTTGCTCAAATAAAAGCAAATACTGCAGCTACTGGAAGTCTGAAATAAAAACAGGAAGTGCTGAAATTTCTGTTGAGTTTCACCAGTACTTTTTGTTCTTACTCTACGTATGCATAGCTGATTTCACAGCTCAGTTTAAAGTTTGCTTAAATTGAATTGTTAACCTTATTTTTCAATATAAACTATTATCAGATCAGAAAAAATTACATCCAGGATGGAATTCATTCATTCTCATAAATTATTACTTGTAAGATACCATAATAACTAATCTCCTTACATAACTATAGCGTAGAAATGGGTATTGGCTGCATTAGTGCCTGAACAGACAGTCCACTTAAAATAGCCAGTTTACTAATTCCATTAAAATTACAGATGAATGTCAAGGAGGAAAGTAGGAGTTTGTAGAATTACAAACAACAGTTTTTAGTTCTGCAAATCTAACATAGCTAAAACCACAGTAATACATGTGGTAGGAATGATTATAGCCTTCCCAAAGCTGGGACCATTTTCATACAATCAATAGGAATAAATATTGTCATTTGCTTTTGTTATCAATGTAGCTCGAAGTTGCTTTCTTTCGGCACATTTGCTCATATATCTTTATCCCTCCTTTTTAGTCTCTTTTCATCTCTGCTGTATTGAAGAATCTAAGTGGGATTCCAAAAGCACTAACATCCCTCCAGTACTTAGTTCATGTGATCAGCTTTTTCCTGCAAGCTCAGACAATGAATGAAAGCAGATTGGAGGGCTCTTATTTGAAGGTCACATTTGCACCTTGTACAGCATAGACATCACTGCATGAGATCAACTCACTCCTCACAACACAGGTATGATCAGAGTTTCAAAGCAAATAGATTAGTGATGCTCAAAATTTGTATTTATCCACTAAGCCATCATTGAGGTCATATGCAGAAAGTAGGTAGAAATGGTGCTTTGCTGAAATTGTATCATATTTCACTGGGGGAGACTCACAGTGCTATATCTGTAAGTGTTTGAGACTCCCAGTGGTAAGAACACAACTAGGGCTCTTTATGATAACTATTTGAGACACAGATGATTCAGCACATTAAAGCCCACCATTCAATATTC
This sequence comes from Rhincodon typus, assembly GCF_021869965.1. Taxonomy (NCBI): domain Eukaryota; kingdom Metazoa; phylum Chordata; class Chondrichthyes; order Orectolobiformes; family Rhincodontidae; genus Rhincodon; species Rhincodon typus. The sequence goes on from NC_063350.1 coordinate 17,302,302, forward strand.
AAGATATTTGATACATCTAAAGGCGGTTTTGACTGCAGACATAGGCACTATGTAGCCTGATTGGTTTATTTAAAATCATAAGGGGGACTTGATGGCCTAGTGGTATTATTGCTGGATTGTTACTCCAGAGACCCAGATAATGTGCTGTGCACCTAGATTTGAAACCCACCATGACAGAGGATGAAATTTGAATTTAATAAAGAAAGAAATCTAGAATTAAGAGTCTAATGATGACCATGAGTCAATTGTCAGGAAAAACCCCATCTAGTTCTAGTGTCCTTTAGGGACGGAAACTGCTATCCTTATCTAGAGATAGCAAGAACTGCAGATGGTGGAGTCAGAGTCAATACAGTGTGGAGCTGGAGGAACACAACAGGTCAGGCAGCATCAGAAGAAGAAGGAAGTGAACATTTTGGGTTGTCAGCCTTCATCAGGACTGGTATAAACCCAAAACGTCGACTTTCTTACTCCTCTGATGCTGCCTGGCCTGCTGTGTTCCTCCAGCTCAACACTGTATTGACTGCTATCCTTACCTGGTGTGGCCTACTTGTGACTCCAGACCCACAGCAATGTGGTGGACTCTTAACTGCCGTCTGGGGAATTAGGGATAGGCAATATAGGTTGGCCTAGTCGGTGACACCCTAATCCAATAAATAATAATAAAATAATTTGTATGCAGTTAGTTGAGTAGCATGAGAAAAAGATACAGTCTTGGTACAGGATGCCAAGAGCTATTGATCTTGATTTGCCACACCCACAACTACAATCATGACAAATGGGATTTACCAAGTATATTTAATAAAGAAAAAAGATCTAAAAAGCACTTCATAGAGGAGAATAAATGGGTGTTGAGTCAAAGAAGAACTCAAGGTGGCCAAAACCTGATCCAAGAATGCGTCTTAAAGAGAGTCCAAAAGGAAGAGAAGAAGCTGGAGTGCTTTAAGGACAGAATTAAAGGGTAGTGTGAGGTGTAAGTGGCTGAAGACACAACTACCAGTTGTGAAACAAGGGATTGTTATGGTTTAGATTGGGGTTTGGTGATGGTTGGGGGAGAGAGATGGTGTGTGTATGATTGTGGTGATGCTCAAGAGGCCTGATAGTGCTGGTTAAGGTTACAGAGTGGGTTGGTGGTGAGACCTTTGAATGTATAAAGATTCACAAAGATATGAGAATTTAAAGTTTAGGCATTGGTGATACAATGTTTCATTCCTCTGCCTTCTTCATCAGTCGAAAAGTGAGGATAGTGTGAGAGGGTCGTGGGATCGATTTATGTTATAGGTCCTGGTACACTGACCTGATAATGAAGAACAACCTGAGTCTGAGTCAACACAGAAAAGTAGATGATGTTACTATGCAGCATTTTTCTAATTGGTACAGTCACAACAGTGGTCAGCCTGAAGTGTAGCTGCAACTCTTTGTAGGCATGCTACAATGCTGACCTGTTGGAACAACCTTGTGGAAAGTTGCAAATAATCTTCTTGTCTTCACCATTTGTACTTCAGCAGATAGTCAGGACTCCTCTGTCATTTACTTGTAGACTCATGTGCCCGCTCTGAGGTCATAGATTCCTGCCCTTTCACGATGGGTAAAGGTTGTTAATAATCAAAGACATTTTCTGAGACTAAAATAGTTTGGAACCTTTGACATAATTTGATTGCTGTCTTCAAACAAAACCAGGACACCTGAAGTTTATGTTGCCTGCCTCGTGCAAGGGCTATTAATATTTCTTCAGGTAATGCTGAAGAAAAGTCATACTGGACTTGAAACATGAACTCTTTTCTCCCTGCTGAGTTTCTCCAGCATTTTCTGTTTTTGTTTCAGATTTCAAGGATCTGCAGTATTTTGCTTTTACATATTAATGCAAGGAGAAATTTGTGGCTGAAAGAGTGGTTTTGGGAGATGGGCTGTTTGCTTTATGGTGGGTGACTGATCATTGTCCTGCTGAATCAAATAATTAGAGCAGTAGATGGGGCTTTAAAAAGAAAGTGTGATGTGGGAGGATTTAGAATGGGGAAATTCAAAATGAAACATAAAACAAATCTTTAAAGCAGAGCAATATTTTGGGTAAAGGCCTGGAGACTGGATCAGGAATGGACAGAGAGATTAATAAAATTAATTTGGCATTGTGACACTAATGCGCCATCAGCAAAATTGGAAAAGAATGTGGAAGTTGATAGCACAAAGCTTCACAGCAAGTTGATGGAATGATAGCCTTGATAGAAAAGAAAAGGTTTGATCTAATTGCCATTACAACAAATTGTTTGCAAAGTAGCCAGTGTTGGCAACTAAATATTCCAGGATACTTAATTTTTAAAAATATTAGATACAGTGGAAAGAGAGGAAGAGTACAGCTAAGAAGGGATTGAAACAGTAGAGAAAAAAAGTCTTCATTTTGAAAATCAAGAAGTCAAATTTTTAGATCAGCTAAGAAACAGCAAGGGGCAGAAAACATTTGTGTAAATTCTCTATAGATAACTTATTGTAGTGTAACGCACTGTATAAATCAGGATAGTAGAGGCATGTATAATATCACTAATACAACAAACAAGGTGAACATTCAATTAGGAGCTCTCAACAATGGTATATTTCAGAAATACAGCCAATCTGCGCCAATTTTGGGCCTAATTTTACTAAGACCAGCAGTCTGTTGTGTGGCCGGAGCACCCTCCAAATCAGCTCATTGACAAAGTTGATATAAACATTAGGTAACTGCTGAATTTTCCTTCTGTTTCTTTGATTTAGGAAAAAAAAGATGCATTAATGCTAAAGAAGTCCTTTGAGAATGAACAAATCTCACCAGTTGTTGATCACAAGTCTGGAACAGTGTAACATTAAAGTTTAAATTGCTGTCAAGCTATCATTATTTATGATCATTGGTAGCATCTTTGCTTATGATTATATAAAACAATGCTGTCATTCATGCTACCAATGTTTAAAACAGATTTTTCAAAATTGCACATTAGCTTTAATAGCCACAAATATTCATACAGCTAATTGTTTTTGTAATGGCCTATATATGGGAAATACAAAGCCCCTTCACACCCCTGTTGTACGATCATCATGTCCAAATTCTGCTGAGTGCGGTTCTGCATTTATATTAGTTTTACTGTCAGTTATGCACAAGCAAATCAACTTTTAATTGAAATGTCAGAAATGAAAAGAAATGCCTCTGAATTTGCAGTTCAAATGCACACTATTAAAACAAAAATGGAAGTTTGTGTTCTAACTGCGGTCAGTGATCTCTCTGTCTCTGAGCTTGAAATGCATCGACTGCATGCTAACGATGTAATGAAGCTAATTACAGGCATAGGCACAGTAAATTCATATTTGTCGTTTATAACTGAGAAAGTTCATTGAAGGCATGCCCCTGCTCACACAGCAGAAAACATCCAGCAAAATGACCCATGGCAGCTTAAGTAATATGATTCATCAGCACTGAGATGTTTACACAACTACAACACTGTTCGAGAACACGAATGTGGTCCAAAGGCAAATGTGTGGCAGAGGGAGAGAAGAATCTTCACTCCAGGTGATTGTGAATTGTAAATTCCCAGGCACTGTAGCCAAACATTGCAGAGTTTCCAATTTGTGCTTTTCAAGTAATATTCAGACAAAGAAACTTCAGTCTAACTTAAAACACGAGCAGACCACATTGGACATTCCCCTGTTAAGTGCTGTCTGCAAAACTCTAACCATTGGAATGTGTGTGATAAGTGCTGTTTGACACCCAGAGAAGCTCAAATATTTAAATGTTAATTAGTAGCCCGGCCATTATCCAACTAATTGGGTACAAATAATGAAGAGCTAAGAAGTCCGAGGAAAATATTAACTACATAATGGGTTACTTTTCATTGCACACAATTCCAACATGATGCATTCTAAATGGCATACAATGATTTTCTTTATATTTTCCAACAATTTTTAGCTTAATTTTCTTGCTGTTTTATCAACAAACCATATTTGTTAAAAAAAGTCTGCAATATTAAAATATCAACCATACATGATCATAAGAAATCAGAACAGGAGTAGGTTGTTCGGCCCCTCGAGCTAGCTCCACCATTCAATAGGATCATTGCTGATCTCACATTCTCCATAGCCACTTTCCTGAATTTTCTCCATAACTGTTGATTCCCTACTGATCAAGAATCAGGTATTCAATATGTATCATCCTCTTCAATTTCAAAATGTTCTCTCATGAGGACTTGACTTATATTCAGCTGAGGCTCCTCAATTATTAGCAGCACCCAGTTAGATTGTTCCACATAAGTCCTAGCTGCAAAAGGTAGTGTACCATTAGACCATGAATAGCATCCCAGCTGAGCCTGCTTTTGAAGCAGGGATCACCACAATTGTTTTCTTTCCTTCGCTAGTATTTGATGGCTGAAGGCAATTATTTTGCCATTCCTATGAAGAATGAACCTCAAGTCTTGATGGACTTCATTCCAGGATCTTAAAAGATGTGACGACATTGTTAGTTATTTTTCAAAGTTTACCCGATTCAGGAAAGGTTCCATCAGACTGGAAAGTAGCAAATATAACCCCTCTATTCAAGAAGGGAGGAAGGCAGAAAACTGAAAACTATAGGTCTGTTGTATTGACATGTGTCATACAGAAGATAGTGGAATAAATTATGAAGGTGGTTATAACTGGACACTGAGAAACTCAACATAATCAGGAAGAGTTGGCGTGGTTTCGTGAAAGGAAAACCATATTTGATCTATTTATTGGAACACTATGAAGGAGTAACATGTGCTGTCATTAAATAGGAGCCCATTGAAAAACTATAATTGGATTTTCAGAAAGTAACAAAGTTCCAATTAAAAGGCTATTGCACAAAGTAGGAGCTTATGGTATGGGGGCTAATCTACTAACAGGGTTGAAGATTGGCTGGCTGGCAGAAAACAGAAAGCATACATGTATGGGTCTTTTTCAGGTTGGCAGGATGTGATCAACTGGGAGTCCTGCAGGAGTCTGGGCTGGTGCCTCAACTTTTACAACTGAGATCAATCTGAGATAAGGTAACCAACAGACTGGTGATTAACTGTGCAAAAGAGACTGTGATTGATTGGAAAATAATTTGTGAAGAGGACAGAACAAGGATGCCAATCAATATAGATAGGATAAATGAATGGGCTCAAATCTGGCATATAGAGTACGATGAGGGAAAATGTGAAATTGTTCACTTTGGCAGGAAGAATAATATATCTGAGCATTATTGAAATAGAAAACAATTTGAGATTTCTGAGGTGCAGAGGGAATCTGAGTATTCCAGTGCACAAGATACAAAAAGGTAGTATGCTGGTGCAACACTTTTAAAACAAGATTAATATAATGCTATTCTTTGAGAGAAATTGAACACAAAAGTAAACATGTTGTGCTTAAAATATCCAGAGAATTGGTGAGATCACATCTCAAATATTAAGTTCAGTTTTAGCCTCCTTAGTTAAGGAACAATGTGAATGCATTGGAGGCAGTTCAAAGAAGGTTGCTAGATTGGTACTTGGAATAAGTTGGTTGTTTTATGAGGAAAGATTGGATAGGTTGGCATGTTTTCACTGGAATTTAGAAGAATGAGAGTTGATTGATTGAGGTTTATAAGATCCTATGTAGTCTTGACAAGGTGTACATGGAAAGGTTGTTTTATCTTGTGAAAGTGTCTCAAACTCAGGGACAAAGATGAAGGGGAGTTATTTCCATCCCTTTTTCTCTCCCGTTGTAATTCTTTGCACTGAAAGGTGGTGAAGGTGGGGTTACTAAATAGTTTTAAGGGAATGGTAGGTAGATACTTATTGGTTAAGGGAGTCAAGGCCACTGGGGAGAGAGAGGGAACTCAGATGACCTTATTGAATGGCAAAGCAGCCTTGATGTACTGAATGGTCTATTTTTGCTCTAGTTCATATGTTCATACATTCTCTTATAGATACAGAATTTTATTGATATTTCAAAAAGTTCCTGGCTTTTATTTTTGATATAGTGGAAATAGTGAATAGCTGCACTGTTTCCCTAAACAATAACATTACAATCCTCCAGAAATTTTCATGGAAATTGGTTGAATTGTTCTGATTATGTGCTGAGACACTGGTGTATGGATTTGATTGGTCTTCTGCTGTTACCAGGTGAAATCCTATGGAGCTTCAGTCTGACAATATAATTGTGTAGTTGTTTTTCTTTCATTAATAAGAATGCCTCCACCAGCCCAAGAGTGAAGCTGAGTTTGCCGTTTGATTAATGACATGGTATTATGCAGAAAAACAAAGTGATGACCTATAACTTATCATTCTTACCTTACCAAGACAGTCTTTCTGAGTAAATGTTGTGAGCACTACTCACATGTTGTTCACTGATGATTGCAATTCAATGATCAACCTTTTCAGTACATGCAGGGAAGTGGAAAAGACTTGTAAGTATATTAGGTTTATTCAGATTAAAGGTGCATTGTACCACCGATAAAATATGAACGACAATGTTTTATCTATATATAAATGACTCGAATATTGATACACAGAGTACATTTCCAAAATTTGCTGATTTTACTAAACCTGGAGGTCTGGTGGATAGTGAGGTTAAGAAAAAAATCAACTGCAACAGAGCGTTGCTAGACTAGCAGAATTTTCATACAAGTGGCACATAGAATTCAATACAGAAAAGCATGAGATGATGCATTTTATGCTAGGCATTGAGTGATAATAATGTTGTGGAAACAGAGATGATCAATGATTTCAAGGAAGCTTTGATAGCAAATTGTGGAAATAAACATGCAGGGCCTTTGGGATGGCATGGGTGGAAATGGGACTGACTGGATTGCTACACATAGAACTGGAATGATCTTAACAAGCCTCATGAATAAAGCTAATGACAGACCTTATTTTTATGCTAGACCTTTTATTTATTATTTTTTTCTAATTTATACCAAATACTTAAGTATCTGTACCTAGGTATCTTGTACCTGAGATGGCGTTGAAAGTGGTGACTTGTAAACTTTTCACTGTACTCATTCAAGTACATGTGACAATAAAGCTAATTCATTTCAATTGTAATGGCCTCCTTCTGTGCTCTAATGACTCTGATCTTAATTCATGAAAGAAGACAAAATTATACATTTATGACTTTTCTTGTATGTGTTTAAATCTATTCATCTGGCCACAAACAGATTGATTGCTTGGGTTTATTTTCCCTACTAGCTAACCTATCGCAGGCCTTCTTAAAAAATGGCTGAGTTCTGTAACTAGAAATGTTGACTATTCAAAACAGATGCACAAATATTTGCCTGTTGCTACAGGATATAAAATGGAACAGGTTTCAACACCACCAAGAACTGCCTCTGGGAGAGAAATTTTCATAAGTCATGCAGAATCAGGAAATTTATATTTAAGAAAAAAAACAGAAATAAGGCAACTTGGTAATATATAATTCAATCAACTTTTCATTCTATTGAAAATCCCTTTCACAGAATACATGAACACTTTTAACAAGAGAAAGTATACAGACTATAAAAGAATTTTAAATGCAACTGCAGTCATATAAATTCACATAACAATACCAACAAGTAGGATAACATACAGCAGACTTCTTTCAGAGAATGCTGATATATTGTGACCTCTGACTCAGGGCCCATTTTATTGCTCTCTCACTCAAAGAATCATTGCAAACTGTTTCTTTTATAACACAGGTTTATGAATGGTATTTGTAAGAGAGTCACATTGCTATATAAAACACAACCACTGAGACAAGTGTGACATTAGCAGCGCCTTCGGGTAATGTAGTGCCTGTTTATGGACTAGGACTATTCTGCCATATTTACTTTGCGACCATTGAATAGCCTGTGAAGGAATGGAGATAAACAGTGCCCCTTACTGGTGAATGTGTCATTCTACTGTTCTTTTATTACTCTTCATATAGTATTAACCCTTTATTAACTTCTGAAAATAAGAACAGTTTTTAACATTAGAGGCAATTAAAATACATGTATAGAAACTGAACAATGGAAAGCTTATGTAGGATGTGAACCTATAACAAACATACACCCACATTCCTGCAAGAATGCAATCCCCTATTCCCAATTCCTCTGCCTCCACCACGTCTGCTCCCAAGATGGGGCATTCCACTCCCGAACATCCCAGATGTCCTCCTATTTCAAGGACCATAACTGCTCCCCTCCGGTGATCAAAACTGCCCTCAGCCACATCACTGGCATTTCCTGCACTTCTGCCCTCACACCCCCACCGCCCCAACAAAAATAAAGACAGAGTGCCCCTGGTCCTCACATACCACCCCACCAACCTCCGCATCCAGTGTATCATTCTCTGTCACTTCCGCCACCCTCAATCCAACCCCACAACCGAAGAGATACTTCCCTCCCCACCCCTATTTGCCTTTTGTAGGGACTGTTCTCTCTGCGACTCCTTCGTCCGCTTCACACTCCCCACTAGCCCCACCACACCTGGCACCTTTTCCTGTAATTGCAGGAAGTGTTACAACTGCCCCTACATCTCCCCTCTCACCTCCAATCAAAGTCAAAACAAACCTTTCACATCAGACAGCACTTGGTCAACTTGGTCTACTGTATCCGCTGCTCCCGATTTGGCCTCCTCTACATCGGTGAGACCAAACGTAGACTTTGAGACTGTTTCGTAGAGCATCTGCGCTCTTTCAGTGACAAATGACAACACCTTCTGGTCAGGAACTATTTTAACTCCCCATCCCATTCCCTGGGTGATATGTCCATTCTGGGCCTCCTCCAGTGTCACAATGACGCCACCCATAAACTGGAGTAGCAATACCTCATATTATGTCTTGGGAGCCTACAGCTCAATAGACTAAACATAGATTTCACCAGTTTTACATTCCCCCCTACCCCTGGCCTCATCCCATGACCAACCCTCCCTCTCATTCCCATCTCCTTGACCTCACACAACCTTTCCATCTTCTCTCCCACCTATCCACCCTGCCCATCCCACTGACCAATCCCCACCACTCCCTACCTGCATTCACCTATCACCATCCCACCTACATTCCCCAGTACCGCCCCTCCTCCGTCTATTTATTTCCCAGCTCCCTTCCCCCTCCCCATTTCTGAAGAAGGGTCCTGACCTGAAACATCAACTTTCCTGTTCCTCTGATGCTGCCTGGCCTGCTGTGTTCCTCCAGCTCCACACTGTGTTGTCAGCATATATATTGTGTAGTGTTACATTAACTTTTGGCATAGATCCATCATGTACACAACCTGTACGCAGCATAATGGGACAAGAAAGGGGAACATGAGGAGATATGGATTTTCAAAGGTCCCCCATAATTCAATAAGATCGTGACTGAACATCTAACTCAACTTAACTTCCCCACCTTATCTTCACATCCCTTATTCCCCAAGTGCTCAAAAATCTATCAAACTTCGTCTCGAGCATACTCATTAACAGCCTTCAGGGATAGATGATTCCAGAGATTTTAGCAATGTTCGAAGAGAGAACATTTTCTACAAGCAAACTTTAATTTCCAAAGGAGGTTCCTTGCATCATGGCTCATTTAGAATGTGATATTTAAATTAACACAATAAAAAATTAAGTAGAGTCACTAACGAAATGAGGATGATCCTAAGAACAGAAAAGTTTAAAGAGTGGTTTACTGGAAGTGTTAAAAATAATGGGGGGATTTACAATAGAAAGAATAATTATTTACAAAAGAAATTTGGATATATAGTTAAAATGGAAATATTTGCACACCTCAACATGATTGGCTTAAAACTGGCATTAATGGAGTCCTGGAAGTCACTTGCTCTCTCAGGAGGAATGTTTTGGCAAATGTGGGAGGGAGGTGCAATACAAAATATGTGCACATGTAGTACTTCAATTCATCCTACTTGAAATGTTCATCGTCCTAATATTCTGTTGGACACATTGACACGCATTCACATAAAAGCCAAACTGGAAAAGGAGACTGATTATTGTGATTATATCCTTGAGCTGACAAAGTTTGCATATCTGAAAGAGTGAGTGTTTTGTTACTGTCACAGCACATAAATAGTAAACAAAAATGCAACTAAAATTTTAGTTTTTTGGCATAATCTGAGTACTATATTTAAATACATTTAAAAGACGTGCTTTGGTTTAATTGATATTCGATGGAGAATTTTGTTCTATATGGAGAGTTAACACCCACTACACTGAACACTTTTTACAGAATCATAGAACTATTACCTTGCTGAAGGAGGCTATCATGTCTGCAACAGCTCTCCAAATGAGCATCATGATTTAGTGCTATCCTCCCACCTTTTCATTATCACCCTGTACATAAGTACTAATTAATTAATCATTTAATGCCCTTGAGGATGCCTTGATATTAGTTGAAAAAACAGATTTGCCAAAGCCAAAATGAAAAAAATGGAAGGCCTCATTAACAGTGCAGCATTTCCACAGTAATAACTTGCACATTGATGCTCAGTTTGTCTTCCACAAGGGTCACTCATCTCCTGATCTCATTATAGCCTTGATCCAAACATGGACAAGAGAACTCAACTCAAGAGATGACATAATAATGGCTACTCTTGATTACATTAAGGCAGCATTTGACTGATTGTGGCTTCATTGAATGTGGGCAAAATTAAAATCAATTTGCATCTAAGGGAAACATCTCCATTGTTTAGAATCATACTAGCACAACATATGTAGTTGCTTCAGATCAGTTCTCTCAGCATCAGGGCGCTGTTGCAGGAGCTCCACAGGGTGGTGTGCTAGACCTGAACCACCTTCAGCTGCTTCTTCGATTACCTTCTTTCCACCATAAAGTCAGAGGTGAGGATGCTACATAAAGATTGCATCATGTTCATTGTCATTCACAACTGCCAAGTAACAGAAGTGGTCCATGTTCAACAATACATAGATAATATCCAGAGTCAATACAGTGTGGAGCTGGAGGAACACAGCAGGTCAGGCAGCATCAGAGGAGCAGGGAAGTTGACGTTTTGGGTCGGGACTCTTCATCAGGACTGGCAGGGGGAAGGGAGCTCAAAACTAAGTTGGGGGGGAGTGAGGCTGGGGTAAGGAAGGTGGAGGTGGTGATAGGCGGATGCAGGTAGGGGGCTGTGGAGATTGGTTAATAGGAAGGGCGGGGCGGATAGGTGACAGGGAAAGTGGACAGGTTGTGTCAGGTCAAGGAGGCGAGAATGAGAGGGAAGGCTACACATAGGACGAAGCCAGGTGTAGGGAGATTTTGAAGCTGGTGAATTCTATGTTGAGGTAATTGGGTTGTAAACTCCTGAGATGGAATATAAGATGCTCTTCCTCCAATTTTCATGTGGCCTCATTTTTGTGACATCGGAGGAGGCCCAGGATAGACGTGTCACCAAGGGAGCAGGAACAGGAATTGAAATGGCTGGCACCTGGAAGGTGGTTTTGATTGGAGTGTGTAGAGTGCAGATGCTCTGCAAATCGATCACTCAGTCTGCTCCCAAGATGGGGCGTTCCATTCCCGGACATGCCAGATGACCTCCTACTTCAAGGACCACAACTTCCCCTCTCCCGTGATTCAAAATGCCCTCAACCACATCCCCGCATTTCCCACACTTCTGCCGTCAAACCCCCTGCCCCCAACAACAAGGATAGACATCCTTGGTCCTTACATACAACATCACCAAACTCTAAATCCGACACATCATCCTCCGTCACTTTCGTTACCTGCAATTCAACCCTACCACTAAAGAGATATTCCCCTTCCTACTCCTCTCTGCTTTCCTTAGGGACGGCTCTCTCTGCAACTCCCTCGTCCGCTCCACCAACCTGACCACACTGCAGAAGGTGCTACACCTGTCCCTACACCTCCCCTCTCACCTCCATCCAAGGTGCCAAACAATCATTCCTTATTCAACAAGGATTCACCTGTACATCTTCTGACCTGGTCTACTGCATCCATTGCTCCCGATGTGGTGCCTTCTACATCGGAGAGACCAAGCGCCAACTGGTGGTTGCCAGCCATTTCAACTCTCGTTCCCACTCCCTTGGCAACATGTCCATTCTGGGCCTCCTCCATTGTCACAATGAAAATTGGAGGAAGAACACCTTATATTCCACCTCAGGAGCTTAAAACCCAATAGCCTCAACATAGAGGTCACTAGCTTCAAAATCTCCCCACCCCTGGCCTCATCCCATGTCCAACCCTCCCTCTCATCCTCGCCTCCTTGACTTGACACAACATGTCCATCTTCCCTCTCACCTATCCATCCCACCCTTTCCATTGACCAATCTCTAAAATCTCCTACCTGTATCCACCTATCACCACCTCACCTACCGTCCCCCAGTCCCACCAACACCCCCCTCCATTTAATTCTGAGCTCCATTTCCCCTCTGCAGTCCTGATGATGGGTCCCGACCTGAAATGTTGACTTCCCTACCTCTCTGATGCTGCGTGACCTTCTGCGTTCCTCCAGCTCCACACTGCTTTGACTCTGACTTCCAGCATCTGCAGTTCTTGCTATCTCCTAGATAACATCCAGGCTTGGATCAACAAGTGACAAGTAACTTTCTCACCAGACAAGAGCAAGTCAATGACCATTTCCAACAAGAATCTAACCATCTTCCTTTGACATTCAGTGGCATTACGATCACTGAATCCCCCATTATTAACATCCTGGGAGATATTATTGACTGAAGCTGAACTGGACAAGCGATATTAACACTGTGGCAACAAGAACAAGTCAGAAATTCTGGAAGCATATAACTCACCTTTTGACTCCTCAAAGCCTGCTCATCATCCACAGGGCACCATTCAGGAGTGTGATGGAATTCTCTCCACTTGCCTGTATGAGTGCATCTCCACATACAGTTAGAAGATTCCACATCATCTAGGTCAAAGATGTCTGCTTGATGGGCATCCCATCTATAACTGAAGAAGTTATTCCTTCCATCACTAATACACAGCTCCAGCAATGTATACAACAGGCAAGATGCACTGCAGTAACTTACCAAGGCTCCTTCGACAGCATCTTTCAAAGCTGTGGCCTCTGATACTTGGAAAGACAGGGGCAAGAGAAGCATGGGAACAACACCACCTGCAAGTTCCCCTCCAATCCACACATCATCCTGATTTAAAACTAAATCACTGTTCCTTCACAATCTCTGGATTAAAATTCTGCAACTCCCTTGCTAACAGTACTGTGTACTTGTACCACATAGACTGCATAGGTTCAAAGTGACTTATCACCATGGAATGACAACAAACATTGGCCTTGTCAGTGATGGCATGTCCCATGAAAGAATTAAAAAAGCAAGAAAAATACGTTTAATGGGATTGAGTTACTATAGGAAAAGATCCTCCCTGGAGAGAGTGTTTATAGTGTGATAGAATTTTATATTATGTTTGAGAATGACTTTGTCAAGTGTAAAAATAATGTCTTGCATTTAAAGAAAGAAAATATGGAAATACAAAGGGCGAGTTAGATTATTTTTATCATCACACAAAAATTGTGTTGATATCTCTTCTACCTTTCAAAATGTGGTACATGATTTGTATGAGACATTTATATTATCTTTGTCCTTTTGCTTATACCATACCATACCAGCTACTATCAAATTGGCAGTCGAGTTCCAGTCTGTACTTTGAAAGAATGGACTGGGCTGCCTATGGAGTGATGCCCTTTTTACCTGAAATTTAATTGGACTGGGAAGCAGAAGGGGGGTAATTGTACAATTTCAATTGCTCACCCAACTGATATTTGCCAGTAAAGTAGTTAAAACTCTTCCTGTTCTGTTCCAATGTCAACAAATCATGCCACCAAGCCCTTGGTTCCACTTTCATTTAATCACAAACAAACACTCAAGGAGATTTCAGAGAAAAACTTGATTTGACAAAAGAAATCCATGACACAGGCTAAAATATCCAGATAAATAGCAAATGTTTAGTCCTACCAGACAACCTGATTAATTTCCAGACTTTGAACTGGTACAGGCTGGATCTGAATGGGGATTTCACACATATAATTAAGCCCTAACCTTATTTCAACCTTTTACAACATTATCATGGCTTTGTCTCAGCAAAACTGTTTACTTTAGCAATTACAAACATTTGGTGACACCAGTGTAATTGAAGTCTGTCTGCATGGCGCTACCAGTTACACAATCTGTTTGCCTGTACCACCTAAACCACAAGCAGAGTGCTACTCCTGCCACTTATAGGGAAACAGAGTCATTGACAATATTCAACAAATTGCTATCTGATGTTTCAACTGCCAGTCATTATATTCTAAGTCAAATATTCTAGGTTAAAAGTTGCTTTTGGAAAGAGGTGAGATCTCTGCTGTAATCTTCACTAATGCAACTCTCAATTCCATGACAGGCCGAGGCAATTTTCTTAACATTAAGACAGAACTCTGAAGAATTGCACAACTAAGTTAGACGACTGTTTCCTACATACTTTTCCCTCCAATGGACCATTATAGCTCTCATGCCAACTTACTGCCAACTCACTTCAATCCATGATTTTTCACCACTCTCCAATCTTTGCCCTCACACCCATGATTTCAACGCACCCATTATCCACTCTTGACAGACTTCAGACCTATGCGGATATGAGAGAAAATAAAGTTCTAATAGATGAGGTTCTAAGAGTCAACCATAAAATTCATTAAATTAAAAAGTCTCTCATTCATAAAAAAAAATTACATTTAGGAATAGTCTTTTGGTAGCACAGAATACAAATGTTGCTAAAAATAGACACTTTTTAAGGTTTTTCTTTGGCACTCATCAGGATAGTTCGTAAGAAATACCAAAGAGAAGGAAGAACGCCATATTGTATGACTGCTGATTGGTCAGCAAAGGACTTTAGAACTCTGCCTCAGAAGGCAGTGGAGGTGGGGTCATTAATTATTTTTAAGGGAAGGGAATCAAAGATTATCAGGGGTAGATGGGAATGTGGAATTCAAAACACAAACAGATCAGCCATAAATTTATTGATTGTTGGAGCAAGTTTCAAAGGCTCAATAGTCTACTTCTGCTCATATTTTGTACAATATTGTATGTATCTGATTGGTAGAAGTTCTGCAAATGAGAATACACGCAGTTAACAATGAGTGACAGATAACTGGCAAGCTTTGTTTAAATTTTAAACAAAGCAGATTCACTCTGATTGGTCAATGCAGTGCTGTGAGAAATGAACCACAAAATGGCAATCAACTATTTTATTGAGTTGAAACAGGTGCAACACATGTTCATTTCCTTTTTATCTACAAAGAAGATGACCCTGACCAGCAAAGGTGAATATTCAGTACAAAGTAGTAGAGAGCCTTCTGGCTGCTTTCTCAACCAAGACATCAAAGAAAGGAAGCTCGTTTGATTGTTCCATTTCAAAGATGAAGTTGAACACAGTATGGAGCCTATTAAGACATGTAAGAAAATTAATATTTGTAGCTGTGGATTCAAATATGGCAAATTTATCATTTATGGATTGAAAATTTAGGTGTTATTCCATCAGGGACACCTTTCCAAAGGAAACGAAAAGATTTCTTTATAAGAACTAGGCCTAACGGAGATTCCATGCTAACACTGAAAACTTAAAACTGAACTCAATGGTATGATTTTTGAATACTGATTCACACAATGGTGGTAGGTCCAGATCACGATGGCATTGTGCAGCAGTGCAAATATCTATGACTTCCTTGAGAGGCCCATTGGTAAATAGACTAGTGATGTAAGTTGAGCATATAGATCACTGCCTTGCTGTTTGATATGCAGATCCTCAATGGTATTCACTAATGCGAAGGAATTCTTTACTGTGTATGTGGAAAATTTGCACAGAACCAGTTGTAGGAATTTACCCATATTCTGCAGAAGTAATACACCAGTATTAGTTTAAAATACACTGTAAAGTAACATCACTGGGTAAACCATAGAATTGTGGTCACTGTGAGCTGTGACAACTGTCCTTATCATATATTCACAATAGGATTAAAAAAATTTGCTTATCAGCCAAAAGCTATCCCACAGTTTAATTGACATCTATATAAACAGAAAGAACATGTACACACTTTAAACAAGAAAATATGTGACATTCATTTTCTGGTTCAATTTTCAGGCCAATGCCTTAACCAATCGATGTCAACCTTCCTTGTTTAAATTTTAAATAATATTTGGCAGTTAAATGTCAGTTGTCATTAACTAACTGGTTGATGCTACCTGGCAACATCTCTACCAATCAGAGTCCACTTGTCAATCAATCAACACTCTTCTCTCCTCTTCTCTTAGGGCAGCATGGTGGCACAGTGGTTAGCACTGCTACCTCACAGTGCCAGGGACCTGGGTTCAATTCCAGCCTTGAGTTACTGTCTGCGTGGAGTTTGCACATTCTCCCAGTGTCTGCATGGGTTTCCTCCCACAGTCCAAAGATGTGCCAGTTAGGTGGATTGGCCATGCTAAATTGTCCATAGTGTTCAGGGTGGGTTATAGGGGGATGGGTCTGGGTGGGATGCTCCAAGGTTTGGTGTGGACTTGTTGGGCTGAAGGGCCTGTTTCCACACTGCAGGGATTCTATGATATAAATGTTGTTTTTGGTATTTCTTGGGAATTTTCCTGATGAGTACAAGATGGAAGCTTGGACAAAATGTATCATTTCTCAGTAATATTTAATTTATGTTCAACTAAATAAAATCTTGTAATAAAAAAAGTTCCATTAAAGCACATAATCCTTTATAACATCAGAGAATTAACAATCATTCATTCTGTTAATCAAACTGTGAAGCGGCAAATGACTAATAAGAAAGATGTTGTAATGAATGGATGCAAAATCAGTTGTGAGCTTTAATCAAATATTGGAAACCCACAGGCCTGGGTTAACAGAGTGAATAGCAAGAGATTTTTAAAAAAATTCTAGAATTGTTTATTTCAAAGATTTCAATGGCGGGCCTTTTAAATGCTTTGACAGCTTGATAGCTTTCACAGCTCCGTTTGCCAGTTCTATTGTCAGTTCTGATGAGTTTAACAGTAATCAATATATGTAATTTTAGGCATGTATGTCTCCCTTTACCAATTCAAAGGGATACCTTACTTCCCCAAAAGGGTAGCTGACTTACAATAACAGCATGTTATCTTCACTATGGGCTCTTTACTTCTCTCGAAAGTGTCTCAAAATCTGATCCAATAGTATACTTTTCCTCTCCAATGGGTTATACTGGCCATTGAAAGAAATGTACAAAATTCAGGCCTGTTTTTACTAGATCTACCCTGCAAAATTTGATTTGTGCACTTCAGTGCAAACAGCTGATAAAATTTATTTGGCTGGCTGCCTCGGTGAACCAGATACGTGCAAGTCCTGACCTAATCCCCTTCTCACTTCTGAGAAAATGGGAAGTTCTGTGTTTGGATTGGGAACCTCCAATTTCTAAGATTGCCTATTTCCACGATAGAAAGGGTCTTCATGGTGGCAAAATCAAGACCCTGAGTTTAACAACTTTTCTGCAGTTCATCATTGTATTACAGCAACTTGGAACACCAAGGGTAGCAGCAAGTTGAACGGTCAGGTTTCAGACAGAACATAAACCGACAGCATTAATTATCTAAGCACAAAGGCATGCCATGTCTTATCTTAATATTGGTTTTTTGAGTTGGGACAAGGAGAGGGATGGTTAGCTCTGAGGAGACAGAGCTGTGGGATTATAATTCAGTGAACATTTTGTTTTGATAAATATATTGTTGCACTGATGCTAAAAGGCAAATTAGCACAAGTGTGGATGAATAGATGCAGTTTAATTTTTATCCTAACCATTGAATATGAAGGGCCAGAAGAGGAAAGATAAAACAATTATACAACAAATCATGAAGCTTTGGAACCTATTTACCCTCTCCCCTCCAAATATCACTCCCAGCCCCAGCTGAGGAAGTTGCCATGGAGCCCATATTTGGCTCTTTGGGATATTTTTGTTCCATTTATTTTTCTTGAATGTTCCCTCAATAATGCCACTGAGCAATCTTTTATATTTCCTGTGTTGAACATTGCCACTGAGAGCTAACCTTTATCCTCATTGCATTGCATAGCCTCCCATTGCTTTACATATCTAACCCAAGGATGTATCTTAGGGCAGCGCAGTGGCTCGGTGGTTAGCACTGCTACCTCACAATATCAGGGACCCGAGTTCAATTCCACCCTCAGATGACTGTCTGTGTGGAGTTTGCACATTCTCCGGGTGCTCTGGTCTTCTCCCATGGTCCAAAGATGTGCAGGCTAGGTAGATTGGCCATGTTAAATTGCCTGTAGTGTTCAGGGATGTGTACATTAGGGGATGGGTCTGGGTGGGATGCTCTGAGGATTGGTGTGGACTTGTTGGGCTGAAGGGCCTGTTCCCACATTGTAGGGATTCTATGATGGAAAAATGTTCAGTGCCAATAGGTAGGCATGCTGAACTAGAAAGTAATAAACCTGCTTGAAGGATTTTCTTTCCTTATTTGGTGAGACAAATGGTCTCACTCAGTTATCAAACCAGAGATGGAACATTTTTGTGTGTGCAGTAATTAAAGTGTTTCCAAAGGGACATCACTGCTACCTGAATGCTGTCCCATGACTCATTCTGTCCTATTTGCGTCTCTGCCAGAAAGGCTCTTATACTTGATGAGAACCTCTTTGTTTAGTTGCCATGAGCTAACTATAGTATATGAACTGGACAAGAATTTTTTGAGTAAGATTTGATGTGAAATTTCTATCTCGTGCTGAGCGATTGAAAGGAATTTGATTGCCAACAATGATTAAACCTTTAAATAATGCCATTTGACTCTTGAGTCCCTACACTTAATGTATCCTTACAGATTTAAGAGAGACATCAATGCATTTAAAATACTGAGGTTAAAGTTTTTGTGAAAAGTCAGAAGTATTATATACAAACAGAGTGAGAATTGATGCAGAGATAACGGTGTGGAGCTGGAGGAGCACAGCAGGCCAGGCAGCATTAGCGGAGCAGGAAAGTTGATGTTTCAGGTCAGGACCCTGTTGTTTCACAATGCAATTTCAAGGCCCAAATATTTTAGAGCTGAATGTGTTGTAAATAATTTCAGTGGATGAGCACAGATACAGTTCACAAAGGTAACAATTCCAACTGAAGCTTTCCAGAGTACATCATACATTTCCCTGTGTTAGGATGCTCCAACCAGGGTAGCACTAATGGTCTAAATTCTCAAATGGAAGATCTGAGCAGTCTTAGTGCAGACACTTTGTTTTCCCCGAGCAAATATGATTGGGTTTATGGAGTTGTTTTGTGTCTGTCTTCATGGAGAAAGACACAAGAAATTTTGCACAATTACTTGAGATCCAAGAGATTACTCAGTGTGAGGAACTAAACGTAATTAGTATTAGCAAAATAAAATAATTGGAAAAATTAATTGATTGGAAGTTGATCAATCTCGGGTCCTGCTATCTACAACTTAGAGTGTTAATAGGGGTGGCTGTAGATATACTGCATGTGTTACAGGCTATGGTCCAAAAGTCTATAGATTCTGAAATCTTTCCTATGGGTTGGAAGGTTGCAAATGTAGCCCCACTGTTTATGAAGGAGAGGGAGAGAAAACTAGGAAACAACAGACCTATTAGCTTGAC
The DNA here is from genome assembly GCF_021869965.1 of Rhincodon typus. NCBI lineage: Eukaryota > Metazoa > Chordata > Chondrichthyes > Orectolobiformes > Rhincodontidae > Rhincodon > Rhincodon typus. Next base: position 17,321,859 of record NC_063350.1, read on the forward strand.
ATCAGTAGTAGGGAAAATACAAGAATCTATGATAAAATATGAGATGACTGGACACTTGATTTAGAAGTGACAACATAATTTGCGAAAGAGGTATCACATTTGACAAACTTGAGTGTCATTGTAGCATACATCCACCAGTGGATGTAGTTTTATTTAGATTTTCAGAAAGCTTGTGATTAGGTCCCACAAAGAAGGTTGGTAAACAAAAGTAGAGCACATGGAATAGGAAGGGATATACTAGCATGGATTGGGGATTGGTAAATGGACAATAAACAGTTCATTCCCAGGTTGGCAGACTGTAACAAGTGAGGTACTGCAAGGGTTAAAGCTTGCACCCCAACAGTTCACAAGCTATATTGATGAATCAGATGTACAGACAGAATTTAATGTTTGCAGATGACAGAAAACTAGGTGAATTGTGAGGACAACGCAAAAAGGTTTCAAGGGGATCTGGATAGACTGAGTGGGGGTCAAATGGAAAATAATTCGGATCATTTGATTTGATTTGATTTATTTATTGTCATGTCTATTTTGTTACAAAATACAGTGAGAAGTGTTGTATAGTGTTGCCACTCTCCTGGGTGTTCTTACTCATAAATCACTGAAAGCTAGTATGTAACTAGTGGGTGGATCCTTTTTACAATAGTCTTTCTGTGAGCAATCAAGGTGGGGTTTGAATAACCAAGGTGAGCCAGCTTACCCCTCCTCACCCAGGGCCTCAATAATTTGAGGTATCCCACCTGGAACTGTCAAATTTGGGAATGTCATCTGGAGACTGGTCACAACCATTGACCTTTATCATATGTACAGCAATTGAGTTGAAACTACGTCAACTGTAAAGAACTTTGGGTAAGCTGCATATGGAATATTGTGCACAGTTTTGGTCCCCGTACCTAAGAAAGGATACACTTAACATCAAGGGAGTGCTGTGGAGGTTCCCCAGCCTGATTCCTGGAATGGCAGGGCAGTCCAAAGAGGAGAGATTGATCTGAATTCTCTGCTGTTCAGAACAATGGAGAGGTGATACTATTGAAACTCATAACATTCTTAAAGGTTTGTACTGGGCATTATGGTTTACCCTTGGCTGGTGGGAGCCTAAAAATGTGGGACACAGTCTCAGGATGAGGGCAAGCCATTTGGACTGAAATGAGGAGGAACTTTTCACTTAGACAGTGGTGAATCTTTGTATATCTCTATTCCAGAGAACAGTGGAAGCTCAGTCTTTAATTATATTCAACAAAGAGACTGTTGGATTTCTCAATTCAAGTGACATCAAGGAATATGAGCAGCATGGGAAAATGATGTTGAGGTAGATGAGCAGCATTAGGGAACAGGCTTGAGGGGCTAAGTGGTCTAATCTTGCTCATGTTCCTAAACATTTAAAATCTTAGTTTTGGGCTGTGACTTAATACCCATCAACCTCTGTGTCTAACATGTTAATTGTTTTGTGTTTTTTTTGAACATGATATTTTCAAAAGTTATGTAGAGAGGAGGTATCAGAGGAGGAATGGAATACTAGAACAGAAAGTTTGAGAGATGAGGGTGTAGGGTCAGGTGGGAATCACATCTGCAAGGCAAAGCTTGAGAGAAAAGGGGTCAAGGTGAAGATGGGAAAGGGAGCAACCAAGCCACTGGACTGTAGACATCAACAACAAGTAAATCACCATTCAGTCGGTAACACAGTATGCATAGTCTCGTCAAGAAATTATCTCTGCCAAAGGCTGGAAATGACTTGGAAAGTAACTTTCTCTCTCTTTTTTCTTCCAGTTTCTAGATGAGAACTTTGAATCCCTCCCATTACCTCTGTATCATGCTATTAATTCTAACATGTTGAAACCTCATTATTCCTTATACTAGTTGATCCTTCTTACGCTCAACTTTCGTCAATGCTAAATGTAATGACAATTGACATATTGGTGTAGAGGTTAAAACAGAGAATCAGATAACCAAACATGACAGAAAAATGATCATTGTGAAGTTGGCAAATTTCTACTGAGTAATAGAAATGGGGAGGCAAAGGCCTAGTGGTATTATCACTGGGCTGTTAATCTAGAGACTCAGATAAGATTCTGAGGACCTGTGTTCAAATCCTGTTATAGCAGGTGGTGGAATTTGAATTTAATAAATATCTGCAGTTAAGAACCTAATGATGGTCATAAATCTATTGCTGATTGTCAGGAAAACCCACCTGCTTCACTAATGTCCTTTAGGGAAGAAAACTGCCATCCTTACCTGGTCTGGCCTACATGTGAGTCCAGAGCCACATCATTGTGTTGGCTCTTAACTGTCCTTTGAGCAATGAGGGGCAGGCAGTAAATACTATCTGGCCAGTGATGTCCTCATCCTATGAATGAATTTAAAAAAAGTTGCAATTAAAACCAATGTTAAAGGGTTTATTTTTAAAATTGCGATATTAATCATGACTACTTATATTTTAATGATACATAATATTCTACTCTAAATTTTATATAATAGAACCTAATTATTAAGGGGATCTATTTAGTCAATAACTTTTAGCAAGACTGAAGCATGTTATGTTATTTGCTTGGAGGTAGGGGTTTGTGTAAGGTGTGCAAATGAAAAGTATTTTATATTCAAGTGGTCAAGTTATTTCTTACCACAGTATACAATCTGGAATCCTGCCCTATCACCATCGTCTTTTTCCCCTAAATCTTGAAAATACAGAGCACTATACAAATAAATCTGAATTATAGCACCCAAAACAATCAAAAGCCAACCAGTTAGTTTGATGTAGCAGCCAGTGATAAAGTATCTCCTTCCACCAAGAAGGAATTCTGCAACTTCAGAACATCAAAGCTAATAATAGAAGCAAAGTAGGGCTCTAACACTTAGCAGAAAGTCTGTTGCCATTTTTTCTGTGCTAGTTGATTGCTGCAGCATAAACTATACATGGCTTTGTTTCAGCTCAACAGGCCATTACGAAGGAAGACTAAACCACAGAACTGTTCTTACTGAAACATCAGGGATTTGAGGTTTAGGGTCAAAATCCATAGCCAAATGCAAACTAATAGTAATTTCAATGGTCTCTTTTGATTGATTAGAAAGTTTATAACTGTTGGATTTTGTAATACACACATTTATTTTGGCAGTGTGCTGTGCTATCACATAATTAAAACATCCATCATGTTTCTTTAACTCATTCACTACTAAAGACAGCACTTTTTCATTCCTACTACAGGAAGACACCAGATGGCAATATTCTTGCAGCTGTTCAGTAGACAAGGGCTGTAGCCAGTAACTACAGAATAGCGAATTATAGACAGGCCGCTCCCAGCTTTAAGCATTAACATTCATACAAAAAGAAAGTATTAATTGTTTAATATTAATTAAGAGCTTGGATTTAGTTTTCATTTAACATAACATACTCAATTTTACTAACCTGCAAGTTGCCTTTTTGCAGAGTCTTCACTTCCAAGAGCCTCTATGTGCAGTTATTTACTCAGCTCTCCCTCTCCCTATCTAGCTATTTCCCTCATACATGTATGTACATGTTATACACAGAAATGACTGAATGTAGATTGATAATTATGTAATATTTGGCATGATTCAGTCTGGGCAGGAAATCCAACTTGCATTCTGCCGTGGAGGGGAAACAGCACTATCTATTTTCAGAATAAATTATTTGTGCTGGTTAGCAATGTAAGAAACTTTTCACAAAGTTTTGATTCAAATGTCAACATTAAGTTCTCTCTAGGGAGATGTAACATGCTTAGATGCAGGGTAAAATTTCATCGACACCCGCTAGACCCAATAATTTAAGAACAGTGAGATATTTGCATTTCCCTAATACTGATAACCTTGATTTAACTGCGGTAATAGTTTAACTTTTTTGTTAGTATTCATTTACAGGATGTGGCATCACTGTCTAGGTCAGAATTTATTGCTCATTCATAATTGCCCAGAGGGCATTTAAATGTCAACTACGTTGCTGTGGGTCTGGAGTCATACAAAGGCCAGACTAGATAAAGTCAGCAGTTACCTTCTCTAAAGGGTGTTAGTGAACGAGATGGGCTTTTCCCCAACAATTGACAATGGTTTCATAGTTATTATTGGACTCTTAATTCCATACTATGTTACTGAATTCAAATTCGGCCACCTGCCATTGTGCGGTTCGAACGTGGGCTCCCAGAATAATACCTGGGTCCCTGGATTAATAGTCAAGTAATAATAGCTCCAGGCCACTTCCTACCCAGACTGAATCATGCCGAATATTACATAATTATCAATCTACATTCAGTCATTTCTGTACTAGGCGCTACTAGGTCAATTTTCAACAAGGCATGGGGAGACATGTACAATATGAAGGGTACCAAGCCCATTGCCTTCCTAACTACCCTCAAACCGATCCCCATAATAAAATAGTGGAAAAGTGTCGACAAAGGCAGCCCACATGACATTTTAAAAAAAATTAATTATTGAACATAATAACCGATTGGCTGAAATCCTAACTGAAAAACTGGCTGGCGGGGACTGGTGAAAATGGGGAGTCTGCTTTTGAAAAAAAACCTTTTGGAAACATGGGTTGAAAGGATAGGGCGGGTGGCATGTGGATTGCATGGAATTCCCTGTGTGCATCAAGGTCATCTGTCCCACTCCTCTGCCAAGAAAGATGTTGTTTCCCCTTGATTCTTCCCTGTCTGGTCTTCAATGTGTGCAGGTATTTCCGCTGTTACGTGTTTCGTTAATGCGAATTGGCTGTAATGTGATTGATGAAAAGTTGACGCTGTTTGGATAATGCAAACTTTCTACTGTACAGTATTGCGATTTTCTAAAGTGATTTCCCTATAATGTGATTTTCTATGGTGATTTTTATAGCACGAGATCACACAAGAACACAACTACCGTGTTATAGGAGAAATACCTGTACCCATCCTTTGATTTCCTCGTTAGGGTTCCCAAATTTTCTCCCCACTAAAAGCCCAGGAACTACTTGACTGGAATCCATTGATGCTCTTCATGGGCCTCTTTGAAAAACCAGCAGTGCCCACTACTCAGTTATAGTGCCGCTGGGTCTAGAAGACTGACTGGCCCATCCGACTGTTTGGTAGCTCCAGAGGGCAGGACTTCCTCTTATCGCAAGGCAGTCATGCCACCGTCAGCCTGTTTAGCTCACTGGCACTGGGTTATTGTTGGAAGGCAGGTTCTTTATAGACCCCTAGCTGATGATCAATCCTCAACAGGGGTCATAATTAATTTACCCTCATCCATGAAATTTAGTCGAGAGTTCCATTCATCAATTAACAAATCTCTGATCTTAAGTGAGCCATTTAAAAAAAACTGCAAAGGAAAGGATGATAAATTGAAAAGAAAGGTCCAATGACAATCTTCAAGCACCAATTTAACAGATGGAGCCCCACAATTGAGGCTCAGGGAACAGAGTAAACTGCAGCTTTTCTGTTATAACATTGGGATGAAGCCTCTAATGGAAGGTAGAGCATGGTGAGGACAAATCAAATAAAATTATTGCAGTGATACAGATATAGATTCTTCTGCACCATCACAATTGACAAATAAACTAAATTTCCAAAAAGTTGACTAATGTCACCTGTCCAAGAATAATAAAGAAATTGCAAATGATATATTTTTTCAGATCTACAAATCATTTGCATGTAGGAATAAAAATCAGTGATAAACCAATCAATGATAATTGTGATAGGTTTATATTTAAGTATTAAAATAAGATCGTGCAACTGAAAATCCCATCAATAAAGTTCACATACAAACACTCAAATCACATTCCTGAGGATGCTATTTTTATATAAGGCTGTTTAAAATAATGGAGATGATGGAATTTAAATGTCACATATGAATTGGTGTGTTTCAGTATAATGAAAGCCCATTACATGAGAATACCAAGGCATTAATGCCATTAATCAATTAGGCAGTTCTAGATATTGTGCATATCCTAGACGAATGATGTTCCAGTGTGGCAACTACTTAACAGATAACAGTGATAAGAATTTATAGAATATAATTAAATGTGACATGAGATAGAAGACAAGTTATTGTGAAAGGTGAAATAGAAGGTATGTAAAAGTAATTTGACATCTACTTGCAAAATAAAGCACTTCTTTCTTGTGACTATGCCAAACTTTATCAAAGCAGTCCACAATTATAGTAATCACACTGATTGTATGTCTTACTTTAGCTGCTTAACTGTGATATTCATTCAATGATGCCATAAAATGATTTCAATCTTAATATATTTAGTTTTTGAATGCTGCAGCATGGTGATTAACTGGACAAGCCAAATGCCAGATGGAAATCTGACTTGATAGATTTTTTTTTTTTTTACATTTAACAAGGTATCTGTCATGGAAATACAAACACACAGTGCTGCAGATCTGATTTTGACAAGAAAACAGAAGTTTTTTTATGTAAAAGATAAAATAGAACTACTTATATACAACACAATTTGAAACACACAGTAAAAGTACAATGCCGCCGATCTCAATAACATCAGTTTACAGTACTCAGCCAGAAAGAGTTCCTTTCTCTGTCACATTTATAGGTTTAACTTAACCGTTTTTTTTCAATTCCCAGCTTTGAGAGTTTTGTAGATTATTCCCTGATTGGCTACACAGTTGAGCTTAGACTTTTGAATTACCCCACCAGGATCCTAACTAATCTGGGGTTGATGTTTGTCAGGGATAGGGAAAGGTAAGGGGTCTGAGGAGATGTAGTTGTGGATGAAATAGGGAGGGGAACATGGCAAGTTGGATTTCAGTTTCCTTGTAACCTACGGGTTAGATTAGGGTTTTAACTTTTCTTGTGAATCAATTAGCTTAACCACGTTCTCTGACCTGAATGGATTTTTTCCAAGGGTCCCAGACACAGGGGAATCACCCATTGAAATCGTCACGTTAAAATCGTCACCCATTAAAATCTGAAAGAACTGCCGATGCTGTAAATCAGAAACATAAACAGAAATTGCTGGAAAAGCTCAACAGGTCTGGCAGCATTTGTGGAGCGAAATCAGAGTTAACGTTTTGGGTCTCTCAGAATCTTCAACTTCCTTGACAACCCTTGTCATATCTGCTTTGTCAGGGACTGCATGGTTCTGATGTGCTACTCTATGCTGTTCCAATGGCTATCTGATCATCAGATTATCTGCACCATTAATTATTACATCGGACAAATTGAAAGGTTGGAAACATTTAATTACAAACATCAGAAAATGGTTCAAATTGACACTTCTTTTATCTCAACAATACCCGAACAAACATCCAAACCTCAGTGAATAGTTACCACCATCTCTACGCTCAGACTCAGGCTGGTACAGCTGCCACTGCTTTCCTTTCTAGTGTAGTCACTAGATGTTTTATCCTTTCAACTAACAACACCTGAAATACCTAAAACACCATAAATCACTCCCTGTTATTGTCAATTCAGAATGATTATGTGACACCTTAAATCTAGTGTCCAGCAGTCCTCCACTTATTAGCATATCCTACTCCCAGACTGACTGAGTTTATGGATTGTTCTGCCTTTCTAGATATGCCATTGAATCCCTGTCACTTAATAAAAGCAGGTTTTCGACTCTACCTTCTTTTCTACACTGAACTGTTCACCTCTAGGATTTAAAACCTCATTAAAATTCAAGTAAACAAAACAGACCTCCAGACACCAGGGCACCAATCCACAAGAACACTCAAAAATGAAACCACACTTCCTCCTTCTTAATGCACAAGGATGAATGTGTTCCCTTCCTTCATTTGAGTTAACAGATAACAATGCTAACACAATGCTAACATCCAGTAAAATAATTTTGACATTTGGAATTTTTATCTGCTCTAGCTTTCCTTGTTTGTTCGGTGAGTTTGAAATGGTTGTTGGTGAACTCATAAGCTTCAGTTAATTTTTCTTGGAAATTTGACACTTTACAATTGAAGGGCTGAGTATTTCCATTTCTTAGCAAAATATTTATTTTGGTAAGAATCCTCAATGGGCCATGTCAGTTTTTCTCAGGCAATTGTTTGCCCTTTAGCTCATTAACTATGTTAGTGGTCTCTTTGGTGCCTATGGAATCATGTTGCAGGAGAACCAGAAGTGCTCATCGCGATTGGGACTTTGCAATATTAATGCTGCTAGTACCATATTTAGACCCCAGGACTTCAGCTGTTGCAAGCCAAGAACTGCACTTTACGGTGTGTTGTTTGACTGTCATCACTGAGGGTGCAGAAAGGCAAGTTAGCTGCTCATTTTGCTGCCTGGGATCTGGAGGGGCTGGTGAGTGGGGTGGTAGAAAGGAGGTGCCTCAGGATTGCTCCCAATCTGCTATACTGTGAGAGATTTCACTGCATAACTCTTGGATAACATATGTGGCATGAGTCTTAAAAAGCACCTAACCTTACTGCAGTGTGATGTTATTGCCCTGTCTCAGATACTGTTGCTTTCTCTCAAATGGTGATGAGGACCAGTAATGTGCAGATACTTGAAGGTAAAGATAACACATGTGCAATCATATACATAAGGAAACATTAATCCAGCAACAGAAATGTTATACAGAAGTCCACATGAATTTCAGACCACCGAGGGTTTGCTTCCTATATAACGAAAAGAAGGTTACACAATATTCCTTAGGCATTACTATTATTGGTCTAGGTCTCCCTTTAAAATTACAGCAATTAGCTTAGGTACAAGTTTTAGGACAATGGATGCATATTATTTTCCATACATTTCTTTAGGTAGCCATCTTTCTGCTTTATTATTTTGGCAATCTTCTGATTGGTCTCTAAAACTAATCATATTTCCTTCCCCAGATTTTCTATTCCTTCAATTTCCTTCTTGATTCACGATTGACAATTTCCCAAATTGTAACTGTCTATGTGAGGCTTTTGGCTGAACCACTGCCTCATGGACCTTTGGTACTTGATGCTCATTGAAATAGATTCTAAAGTTTACCAGAATAGTATTTTGCAATTCTTCCATAATTGTGACTTATCTCACATTTCAAAAAATTCAACTGTATTGATCCCACAGGATTTCTTTTCCTCTTGCAAATTCTACAAAGGTCTAATTAAGTTTCTTTCTTATCATCTAAGTTGTAATTGTTAAGATGTACAGACAAGCAAAAAAGCATAGAGTATTGCCCTTTTAACAGTTTCATAGTCTGCAGACTGTTCTTCTGAGAAACTGGTATAGTGATTCATAGCTTTACCTATCAAGACATTCTGTAGCATTAAGGTCCAAGTATTTTTTGGCCATTTTAACTTCACAGCTATCTTTTCTCAAGAGGGGAAATATCTTTCAACTTCATCTTTGTATATCTCATTTAAGCAAGATTTTTAGTTAAATCAAATTCCTCCCATGGAATCAGAATCGTCCCTTGACCAACTATCTCTCCTTCCTTCCTTTACTCTGAGTTTTTTTCAATCAACCCACAATCTATGAAATCTCTCTCTGTCTCTCTCTCTCTGGAGTTCCATTTTACATCTTGCATTTCCATTTCCCTTACTTTTTCTTTATCTTCACTTGCCAATTCAAGCTTTTTAAATTCCTATTTCTCTTCTTCTTTCTCTCTCCTCTTTTTCTATTTCTCTTTTCTTTGTTCTTCAAAATCAAAATTTTCTTTCATTTGTAACTGAATCTTAGCTAATTCTAGCTGTGACATATCAATTTCAAGTTTCTCTCTTTTTAATCTAAATGCTGGTGATTACTTTAATCATATCATCCTTATTAAGTCCTGCTTTTATCTCTACCTTTAGTTTATCTGCCAACTCTCTGTTTTACCTTTGTTAAATATTTCAATTAATCCACTGTTGCATGTTCAACTCCTAGAGCAATTTTGAGAGCCGTTAAAGCCACTTCAAAATTCCAATCCATTCAGTTTACCTCACAGAAACTCACCCGTTTCTATACCCAGTACTTATTTTTTTAGAAGCTGCACAGAACCCATTCAGATTCAAGGAAATTCAATCTCATAAGGACCCCCAATTTATTATATTCCTAGTTGATGTTGATACTGGACAGGTCAGATCCCAGAGTGAAGTACAGCTTGTTAGGTACAATATTTTTGAACTGTGACATCACTTCCTGAACAATTCACTAATAGCTGCCAGTGTACTTTTAATGCAAGAATAAAATATTGACTTGGAAAAAAAAACATGAATTATATTACCAAAGGAAAGATTGTAAACATTTCATTACAGACATTAGAAAAAGACTCAAATTCACAGTATTCCTTTTTTCCTAGCAAATCCTTATGAACACCCAAGCTTCAGTGAAGGGCTGACATTATCTCCACATCAAGACCCCTTGCTCAGACTCAGACTGGTACAGTTTCCTTTCTCTGAGGTTCTATGCAGTAGCTTGGTGTTTCTTTCCCTTCAGCTAGTGTCTCTTCCTGAGTTCCCAAAAACAAACTACAAACTGCATTCACTTTGACTTTAACTTCAGAGCAACTACGAGTTCCCTAAATCCGATGTCCAGCAGTCCTTCACACACTGCCATAGCCACGCACAGACTGTGACTTCCTCCACTGCTCTCTCTTTCTCTGCCTGTCACTGACCCTGGTCACAAAGGAAAATCAGATCTTTTCCTGCACATTTTTGTTAATGCACTGACTTGATGTCTAGGATTTAAACTGCTATTAAAATGTATGCAAACAAAAGAGATCTTCAGACCACTGCACCAACCCAAGAATATTTAAAAAGTAAACTAAACCATGTCTTCTTCTTAACACACAAAACACTAAACATGAATGTAATTTACTGTTATGCTTTTTCCTTAACCTATAGATTCAACAGGTGAAAAACTTTAGAACCCAGTCAAGAAACAACACATGCTTCACATGCAGGCAGCTGAAAGAAAACAACGTTCTGGGTAACATTCCTGTGGCACTTTGATAATATAAGTTTACAAAATGTAGTGATTGCAATTTTAATACTTGCTAGTGCTTAACATTGCCAAATGTGCAATATATTTTATGTTGCAAACGGGCGAAGCTTACAAAATGAAATATCGGCATTTCTTCCATCTCACTTGCTATAATTATCAGCTAAAGGGCAAATTGGCAAAAGCACATAACAGGAATGGACAATATTTCAAAATGTCCGGAAGATAACTTCAATAATAAGATGCCTATTTAAAATCAGCTTACTAGCTCAAATCTTCACTGCAACTGCAAGTAGATTGTGGAAGGCTACTGAAAAAAAAACTCCAATATTTTGTTTCTTTGCAGATATTGAGAGATTTCTGTTAAGCAAAGGTTTTAAGCATTACTGGACCATGAAGCATTGATTGAGTAAAGATCAGTGTTTCCTGTAAACTTTGTAGCAACAACATGAAATTCCCCATGCAAGAAATGGACAGGTTCACTCCTTTAAGTTAGCACAGCATGCAACAAAAGTTAGAGATTATGCACTTAAATAAATCGTGCGAAACAATCAAGAAATGTTCATTAAGATATAGATTAGTCATGAACTAACTCATGGCTTGAATGGCTGAATGAAGTCTTTACCATCATTTGTATCATTTATTGCAATATCATATATATTGGCACCTGTGACTTCACCTGTAGAGTGAAATGAGTTGTGTCTCTATTGAAGTCACAATGGATGTCACTCTCCTCATTTGCTCCATTACCTAATCTAGCCATGTTGAATGTTTAATAGCATGTGATTTCTCCTTTGCATGATAACCATTTCAGACTAAAACTAAATGGATGATGTGGTAGTTATGTTTTAGGTATTATTTTCCAGTAAGCTGACAAAACTTTTAACAGTATTGAGGAGTACACCTATCTAGACAGTAAACTACTGGCCTGAAATATCTGTGCTGATGTTATCCAATTTCATGGTATGTGGAAAATGTGTATGATCTGCAAAGTAAGCCAAACAAAATTTAGTATTATACTCATAGCTGCAGAAAAGCTGAATACAAAACAAAAATGTAAGCACCTAGCTAAAGGCTAGACACCATCCAAATAAACAGGCTTAACAAATTTGACGGCTAAGTTTAGAAAAATAGGATTGTACAGTCACTATTTTTCACAAATCTAGAGAAAATGAATTCCTCTGGTAAATATGGGTTCTTGAGTCTGTGTATTATATACAAGAGCATTTAAGCATCAAAGATAAAGATTATTTTTAACTAATGAAAATACAATATGGTCACACAAAGATCTACAATTTTATATTAACATCATTATTTTGCGAGAAGCCCTCACCATAACACATTCTGATATATCAGAATCAATGCATATTTCCCATGGCTTTAATAATATCATTCTCATGATAATCTTTTCTATTATGTTAGCATCAACAAACTCAGCTGGTAATTCATTGTTTGCTGTAGCATTGATCAGGGGACTACAGTGAATGAGAAAGGGCTTGGCAAAATATTAACACATTGGTAAAGCATAATTTTACACTTGGAAGGACAGAGAGTTAAAAGCAATTTCTATCTTTGAAGATTAAGGTCAAACAGCTTTGTTAGGTTTTACCAGTCTTTCATCACCATTCACCCATCATCAGCCAGCATAAAGGTTCAAGGAAGTATGCCCAGTGCAAATTGAGTTTCATTGATCTCTTGCACTAGACATTGCACAAGAAGACTCTCCACTCTCAGAACTGGCCATACCCTCAGATTGAGCTATTGACCATGGTGAGTTTTTGATAATTGCATCTATTCATGGGCCTTCAAGAAAGTTCTTAGAAATTAACATCCAATGGATGTTGTTCTGGTCTCCTTATCTAAGTAAGGATATATTTTCCATATCAGGAATGCAATGAATATTCACTAGACTAATTCTAACAATGGCGGGACTGTTTTATGAGGACAGGTTGAAGAGACTAGGCCTGTATTCTCTAAAGTTTAGAAGAATGAGAGGTGATCTCATTGATTCTTGCAACATTATTAAAGAACTGGACAGGGTAAATTCAAAACTTACACTTGGTTGTGGAATCTAGGACCAGGTGACACATGGTGAAATCTTCCTGATTGATGTGGGCATTGGTAAATCAGTTGGGAAATAGGGTGAGATTAACAGAAGTGAGATTCTTGACGTTGAAAGAAAATTTTGGACTCTTCAGTCAAATGTTTAATGATGTGGCAAGACTCACTAGGGACCAGCCAGAGGCCTATTTGCATGCATTAGCTTGCCATTATGACCTAATCTTGCCTCATTTGTATGCAATTTCTTATTCCCCCACCAGAAGGATAGAAGCTAGATAACAATTCCCAACATGGAAGTCAGAGCAGTTTGCAGCTGGCTGCTTACTTCTCCAGACATCTACCTTGGGCAGCAGACCCCAACCTTTCAGGATATGTTCCATGTTCAGCAACCACACACAAATCCCATCTCTAGATGTTGGAATCAGACGTGTATCAGCCTCTCTGCATCCTCATGGCACATCTCTAATCCAATTATTAAATAGTCTTGCACCTCAATGTTGCACTTAGGAGAACACTAATAACTATCATGTTTCCTGACATCCCTGAAAGTATCACATTGTGAGCATGTGGAAATTTCTGCACATACGCATGTTGTGAAAAGTTTAGCCAGTAAAAAAAAAACATGGCATCGCCTAAATGAGCATAATAAGAATGAGCGAATGCATTGGAATGATGCCACATAGATACTGTCAATGCATACTATGCATGTGCATATTGAAAGCTGTTTGTAGGTGTCAGCAGACGTGTTGTTCACTGTAATACAGCTATCAGGACACCTTGCGCCCATGGACTGCCTCCCACCTCATTGATTAGGCCACATTGTACCTCATGGCTCTTTGCTTGTCCCCTTAGTATTTACTCACTTTGTGCCTATTTGGATGCTCACAGCTTTTCTGCATTACCCTTTGGCACTTTGCCTCCTCAGCCTGAGCTTAAAGGCCCAGAATAATTCTGGATGCCTTTGCTGTTTAGCACAGACACAAATCCGGGCAGATTATCGTGCAGTTAGTGATCAGTGAAAGGGGTGGACATGTTACCGTGTGTCTCTGTGCTTTGTCACTATTATATCTGCACCATCTGCCCACAGTGTATGCAGCAACATATTGTATGTGCTTCAACCAATGGCCAAGTCTCAAAGTCTGAGGAGCATAGTCCTTAGTCAGATCGAGGAAAACAGCCTTCAGTCGAGGACTTCTGGCACTGTAAGTCAAGGGCAGAGCCACCAACAGCCCAGGGCCTTGGATGTGGTGAGTCTCTATCGTTTGTGGTGGTCAGGATCAGGGTGACTGTACCTTTGCACTTGGGCTAAGATCAGTCTCCGCAGAACTAGTGCAACTAGCCTGGGGATTAACCATTAGCCAGTCCTGAAGCTGCACACAGATTGGTCAGAGATTTGGTCGCTCAGCAGTTGGAACTATGTGTACGGTCAGCAGTGAGCCATGATCAGTCCTGTACATCAGCTTCATGAGAGTCAAGGGGCTTGTCGGGAGCTGCAGCTGTGGTTTAGAAGTTAGGGATGTCAGTTCTAGGACTGGAGACAGCATGTTGTGATGTAGAGGTGAAATAGTGGCTACTGCAGGGGAGAAGAGTCATTGACAGTCACAATCACCCTGGCTTCGATGAGGGGCAGTGCAGCATGATAGTTGGCATGACTAAACTGTGGGCTAACTTGGGCATTGAGGGAAGTGTAGCAGTCCCTTACACAACGTGTAAAGCTAGTATGAGGCTGAGTATGGGTAACCTTCGCAGCCTAGTTCCTAAATAGCAATTAATTTACAAATGTACAATGAAATATGAGCTGTGCCAGCTTTGTGTCCTGAAAAGCATTTCTTTTTGGTTCCACTCCCACTCCGTACATGGTGAAGGGCTACTCCTATCTTGCAGTGCTTGATCTACTGCACAGCTGGCGTTTAAAATGGGCATCAACGCCAGAAATCCCAGCTGTGGCAAGGAGTTCTGTGATGAGAGGGAAGATCAGATGAATAAGGTACCATTGAGGCAAGTCATTGTTAGCTCTGGCTGAAGGGGAAATATGTTAGAGAATTCTATGGGCATTGAAGCAGGTGTAAAGCAAGCGAGCAACTCTGAGATGCAACCTGGTCCAGTCAGTGAGCTGGGTGCCAGCCCCTGCATGCAAAATATGCTTGCAGCAGCCCTTTCAATGCTAGCTATTGGTGTGGAGTGCAGAAGGATACTTTGGATGTACAATGGATACATATTATTTTCTTTACATTTCTGTGATAGTCACCTTTCTCCTTTATTGTTTTGGCAATCTTCTGCATGGTCCCTAAACTAATCACATTTCCTTCCCCAGATTTTCTATTCATTTGATTTCCTTCTTGATTCCCATGTGACCATTTCCCTACATGTAACTGTCTATGTGAGCTGTGATAGGCTTCTGGCTGAACCACTGCTTCATGGATCTTTGATACTTGATGCTTATCTAAGTAACTCCTAAAGGGTTCCAGAATAGTCATAGTCATAGAGCTGTACAGCACGGAAACAGACCCATCAGTCCAACATATCCATGCCAATGAGATATCCTAAATTAATTTTGTCTCATTTGCCATCATTTGGCCCACATCCCTCTAAACCATTCCTATTCATATATCCATCCAGATGCCTTTTAAATGCTGTAATTGTACCTATAGAGAGTTTTAGAATCAGTTGGTATGTTCTCTGCAAGTTTAATCTCGTACTCTGTTTTCCCTCCTCCTAATCAATACCTTTGTCCTCTCCTGAAATCTAAACATCTCCCAGTCCAATAGTATTTTGCAATTCTTCAAAGTGTATTATTACAGTGCAGAAGGATATTTTAAGTAGATTAGAGATGTGTATGATGGTGCGGAGGAGCTAATTGGCATCAAATGCTAGTATTCATGGACGTGGGGTGCATGTAGCCTTTCCTAATGGACTGTGCCCTGAGATGTTGATGTTGGATATTTAAGATGGTTCAGAGGAGCAAATGAAGAGCTAGAGTCATCAGATAGCCACACTGACTTTCACATTAGGAATCCTTGGCATCTAGTTCCTACCCAGTAGATGGTAGAATAGGAGGAAATTGCATATTAGTGAGGCACTATTCAGTAATAATGAGGGTGATAATGAGCAAAAACCTCCATTATTAGGCCTCTCGCTGACAATCCCATCTTGAAGCCCTGAACTTATTTGTAAAATGAGTTTTGCTGCTCCCAAAATTGCTTGATTTCTTACATGATTCTCCCAAATTTATCACCATAGCCTGTTTCGTTCAAGCTCTGGGAATGTTTTGCATTTTATGTTTATTTTAGCACACAGTTATACCTCATTTACATTAAAATTTAGAATAATTAAGTAACCTTTTGCAAAGTTTTCTTGAGTGAAAGGAAGGGCAATTATATTAATTGTTAAGCCTAAGAAAAATGACAAAAACATGCACACGCAGACACAGGTGAAAAGTTTAAAAGGTCTTTGTGTCCAGTACAAAAAGGAAGATAAAAGCATATCTAGTTTAAAGTCCTTGTGGTGCTCTTGAAATGTTAGATTATAATCTGAGATTGGTTGGTTAGTGATGTCCTGGATCAAAGGCAGCCATGAAAATTTCAGATTACTTTGAGCTCTGTGTTCAGAGATTTCTTCAATTTGCTTTATCACTGGGTTTTATCCTTCCTGGGAGAGCAGAAAGGGAAGGAAGAGAACTAGCACAAGTTCCTGTCACAAATCCATTTCCCCTGCTTTTCCAAAGGTAACTCCTTGAAATACATCTGTTTTGTGTACTGCAATGTCTGATTACTTGCTTTCAAGATGGATAATTGCATGTGATGTCTTTCATCTCCAATACAAGAAACTGATCATATAGGTGTGATTAAAAATAGGAATAGAATAGGATCCCTACAGTATGGAAACAGGCCCTTCGGCCCAACAAGTCCACACCGACCCTTGGAAAATCCCACACAGACCCATTCCCTTATAACTCACCTAATCTACACATCCTTGAACTCTCTGGGCAATTTGGCATGGCCAATCCACCTAACCTGCACATCGTTGGACTGTGGGAGGAAACCGGAGCACCCGGAAGAAACCCATGCAGACATGGGGAGAATGCGTTTCTTCACACTTGACTGATTTTAGTCTCTTTTGATAAAAATGCTAATTTAAGATCATAATGTTATTTGATGGCTTCATGGAACTTGGTTCAGCCTGTGGTCAAGTGGTTACTGTGGCCATTTTTAAGACAGTTGCTTTTTCCCTTGTGAAACCACTTCAGTAAATGAAGGTCTCAGATTTTAAAATCAATGATGGAAGTTGAAAACTGATTGTTCATATTTTATCACTGTTGGGACAATATCAAGGAAGACTTTTTAAGTGTAATTTAAAAAGTAGAATAGAATCAATGCTACTGGATTTTCTGAACCATGGAAGATTTTGTTCCGGATTTTACTCTGAGCAATAAACAAATGTCCTTTGCTGTTCATCTCATATACAGTTGCCCTTGGACTTTCTGTGGGCTTGTCAACTGAGATTTCCATAAATAACAAGACTGTTTTGGTGCCCTGTATATGAGATCTGTAGATCTGTGAGCAGGACAAGTGGCACGATGGTTCTTCAACCAATGAGATTAGTGTCCACTCACTGAGATATGTAGATTATAAACCAAGAAATGGAAGACAGAAATTATAAATCACAATTAATTCATTGTGCAGGTCGCAAAATGAATGTTGTGGCCTACACATGGGAATAAACAAAAATAAAACTATGACAACACTTGTCTTCTGAGGAAAAAAAACTGGTCAAATTCAGTTTTCAGGGCCAAAAGACTCACTCAGGAAAAATGATCAATTATTTCACCATTAAGATCTCATTCCTGATTTTGTAGGTCCTATTCTTTTCCACCTTTAGTGGGTGGCTATTATGTAATAATCTTCAGTTCACACCCATTGCAGAGCAGATTCCATCAACAAGGATCCTATTTGGAAAATTGCGCTAACACAAACTTCTGGATTTGCGTGATTAACTGTGTGTGTGTGTGTGTGTGGATTCAAGGTGTTAAGAATAAAGAACAAGGAACAATACAGCACAGGAACAGGCCATTCAGCCCTCCAAGCCTGCGCCAACACATTTTGCCCTTCCATTCTAAAACTGTCTTCACTTACAGAATCCGCATCCCTGTAAGTTTCTGTCAGTTTTTACCCTGTAATAATAACACCGACCATCTCACCATTACCAGTAGGGCTCAAGCCATTATATTGAGATTTTGTAAGGGGAAATAAAAAAGCATAATTATGACTGTATTTTGCATCTGGATGTTAACAACTGAACTGGAACCTTTTGGCCATTATTATCAGCAAAGTAATTTAACCTTCAGTCATGTTTTAGTCAAGCTATCTATCTTCCTTTTTAAAGTGCAGCAGTTATACAGTCCCGTGTTGCTTAACCCTCCTCTAATGCTTCTTAGTAGTGTAATGGAGTTGAGTCTGACACTTTACATCATGACCTCTAATAATCTCCCAATTATAGGCTGCTATGGGAAGAAGTCAAATCTGACAGCTCACAGCAAGACTGCAAATTAAAGAATCAGACAGAAATTTTGTTGTAAACAGACCTCTTTAAGTTCTATTGTTCTGGAGTGACAAGCAATGATGATGATCGAGTGCAATGTTGTACAGAGGTTAACGCTTACCAGGTAATGATTGGGAGAATACTGTAATTTAAAATAAACCGGTGGACTGAACTGGGTCCACAGACAGCAAGAGCAAAGCCTGAACCCTAAGGTTGGATCACTGTCATTATGCATTTCGAAGTGTCTTACAATGTAAAATTTAATAGTGTTTTTATTAACTTTCTGATCTTTCATTTACCAGCAGGACCTGTCAGTCTAAGCTTGACCTGCTGGTATAGTCAGTCATGAATTTATGCATTGTTATTATAGCAACAATCAAGAGGACAACATTGTTTCTAAGTGGAATATGTGCAATTATAAGAAGATATTCATGGCTTGCTACTGCCATTGTTAGGATTGCTGTGTTGCAATGTACTGTAATGTTGAAAATAATATGGCAGTCATTTTTGTGTTTTCACAGGTAATGCAATTTTCTTCATAATGACAGATGAAGCTTTGACAGGATTTGTGGTGGAGAGTGAGCAATACTTTCTCAGTGCTCATTGGTACCTTATTGTGCACCATGCAAGTATAAAAGAAAATGGAGAGGTACGACTGAGATAAATTAAAAGTACTTTATGTGAGCAGAGTCATTGGCCTCCTCCAGTGATCACATTGGTGGTGAAAACATGGTGAAAATTAATGTGGAAATGTGATCAGAGTAAACAAATCTGACGAAATGCAATTGTCTATGAAAGGAGTTACGTGTGCTCGTATTAGCAAAAATAAACAACAGAGGGTTATAGAGAAGGGCAGAGGGCAGATGGAGTTTGTATTTAAATACCAGTGACTCAGCCTGGGTCTGCTAGGTGTCAGGAAACTCGACAAGGGAGCTCTGAACTCCTTTAATCTTAAGGACTGGGATCCAAACTCCATCAGTAACTGAAAGATAGACAATGTACTTGAGGTAAAGTGCCTATGGAAGGCTTTTTGAAATAATGGATCCCAAGGGAATTCTTGAGACAGCTACAAATTACATTGTATTCTCTTCCGTTTCTACTGAATGGTTGATGAAAGAAAATCCTACTTCAATGAATATTAATTAGCAGAATTAAGCTCCATCTGGTTAACAATTGTTTACTTTTCCTGAATAACACAAGAGACTGTAAACATTATGACTAGATTCTAGTTCACCACCCCAAGCCATTTTCAGTTCAGTCTTCACTGTGTTAATCTTTCTTATAATGATAGAATGTACATTGAATGGTAAAAGCTATTAGGTCTGTGGTTCACAATGCAGGGCACATTATCAGCCTCACTTATTCTACTGGCTGTTCTCCCTTTAAAGAAGTCTTTCAGATAACTTCTTGTAGATGTTCCCAAATGTGAAATGAAGTAGCCAGCTTTCCACATCATAGTAACATCATGCAGAAACACCACTCCTAGGTTACTGAAAATTACCTGGAAAATTCCATTGTTTTCCTGTGTTATCAAAATAAAGTGATGCAATTGCAAATGATTTAGATATTAAACAAAACTGCAAACAAAAAGCTTCTAAAAGATTAAAGTGAGTGTAAAATGTAAACCTTAAGATCACAAGACAAAGCTTTTGTACAAACTTCTTTACAACATACTCTTTAATTCTGTTGCTGTTTGATTGAATTTTAAAATCAGTTGTTATCAGTTTATATCAGTTCCTTTAAATCTACAGATATTAAGAATCTAAATCTTATTGTGCTGAATGAAGCGATAGAAGGGAATTTAACAAGGATGAGAATGTGGGATTGGTTGCAGGGGTGATTTTAGACAAGAAAATGTTCTGAGCTCCTCAGGAATACAGCTCCAAGTCACAAAATGGTGACAGTGGGGCTGGCAGTGTTCCGCTCCTGAGGGCAGGGCTTGGCCACTCACGGGCTGTTGCAGCATGTTCTGCGGCATCCACATGGCTTCATTGTTGTCGTTTCAGCTCGGTAAATTTTTGTTTGTTTTAATTGCCCCAGGGTCTCCTCCTGATGTCCTCCTGTAGGAGGCCGGGGCACCATGTACCTTTATGCCCACTCCATCTTGGCCAGCTGCATTGGAAAACGAGTCAGAACTCCATCAGTCATCTCAGAGCCAGAACCTATCGGTCAATGTACAGCGTCAGAGGAGGTGCAGGACCTGTGCAGTTGACTGTCTCCTGCACAGAGGAAGCAGACATGGAAGTGATGGTGCTGGTGGTGGCAGAAATGGAGCACAGTGCCAGGACTCTGGGGACGATGTTGGACGGCGGTGACTGGAGGAGCAGAGGTGGTGAAATCTGCGGAGAGGGAAAGATGAACTTTTGAAGCTCTTTCAGTTTTAATAATATCAATTTAATATTAATTTGTTCAGTATATTATTGTGTATGCAATTTATACAGTAACTTATTCTGTAACCCAAGATGGTGTCAAAATGTGGGAACATTATCCAGTTTTCACTGTACCCAGGTACAAGTGACAATATTAAATAAATAAATAAATTCCTGGATTAACGGAGGCAGGACAAGATGTGAGCAGCCATTCCACTCCCAGCAAGTTCTGAGGAAGGGTCACTGGACTGGAAACATTAACTCTGCTTTCTCTCCATAGATTATGCCAGACTTGCTGAGTTCCTCTATTTTTGTTCCACTCCCACTGTAAAGGGTGGCATTTTAAAATGTTAATCTGGCTGTATGCCTTGGCTTTACAGCGTTGCAGATCGAGCTGTGACCAGGCAGCTACAGTGAGGCAAGTACATCCTCATTGGAAAGGCTATTATGTTCACAGCAACTCATATGGAGGAATGCTTCCACCCCATGCTCCACATCCTTTAGACACAGCCTTTTTAATACCATCGCTAACTCCTCAGCATAAGGCCTCTTACTGCCCTGAGGTCAGATATTAGATGCCACTGGGTATGGGGATTTGACACTCCCTTAGCTCCAGTCTGGACTTATCTGGTCTCCCTTAGAGCTCTTCCCCTATCAATCAGGCTGACGTCTTGGGGATGGAACCTTTTAGGGCTGACAGTCACAAACTGTGGAGTTAAAAATCCACACTCTGCAGGAAATCCTAGAAAGTTGAATTTATTGTGGCATATTGGACTTGTCCATTCCCAGCTCGTTAGGCGGTAAAATTTTGCCCAGTAATTTGTTTCTGAATTTTGATAAACTCCTCATTGATTAAACCTTTATATCTCTTCAAGATTTATTTCCCCTGGGCTTCATGTACCACATTTGATTTTCTATGTGAGAGGGCTGGCAGAAATTCTGCTTCTAAAGCTCTGCCAATTGTAACATTGACCTGGCTGCTGAGTACAGGAGAGTGTTTCATGTTTGAGACTGCAACACATCATCAACCTAGCCATTGCTGAAATATCTTGAATATCGGCTTCAGAAATAAGACAGGAGACAAATGGGAAATATTAGGCATGGATCAAGGACAAATTTGCAAGCAACCAACGGTCCTGTAAAGATAATAGTGGTATCCTCACTTGACCCGAAGTGAAAAGCTAATTTTTTTCCCTCCCTTCCCCAGTACAAGTAACAGCTATCTAGCTCCTCTATCAAGGTTGAGCCTGACATTGGCATTGTGTAGTCTGGCATGGTCACATTCATTCTTCCAGATACTTCCACTGTTACATTTTCACGTACATTTAAATAACCTCTAAATATGTGACAGATCTCTAAAACGGAAGGCATTTATACACTAGATTTTAGAACAAGCACTGGGTTTGAATTTTATGGTTGCATAACTATAACTTGAATTGTGTTTGATTTCAGTTTTAGCTTAAAAAAGAAACCCTCATCACACATTTCAATATTTTATAAAGTAGGGACTGATTTATTTTTGAGCTTCACTTTGCAAAGCACAACTTTAGTTTTATTTGTCTATTCCCTTTACTTTATTAATTTTTCAAACTGGGATGAATATTCTACTATATGCTAGTGATTGTTTCATGATATTAGGGCACTTTTTACATTCTGCCTGGCCAGTGATGCAAACACAGACTGGATAAATGGGACTGAAAAAGCAGAGGATGTCCTATTATTACAGATTGTATCTGTACAGAGGATATGTTCCAGATAGCCTTGCAAATGGATCAGCATGGTCCAACGCATCGTAGTTGAAAGTTTCATTTCAATTTTTACACCAATGCCTCAGCTAATTACATCAATGAAATAGTTGAACAAATATATGAAGACCATGTACCCACCATGATCTTTATCAAGCACATTTTTGGACGGCACGGTGGCACCATGGTCAGCACTGCTGCCTCACTGCACCAGGGACACAGGTTTGATTCCAGCCTCAGGAGACTATCTTTGTAGAGTTTGCACATTCTCCCTGTGTCTGCGTGGGTTTCCTCTGGGTACTCCTACTTCCTCCCGCAATCTAAAGATGTGCAGATTAGGTGGATTGGTGATGTTAAATTGCCCATAGTGACCAAGGATGTGCAGGCTAAGTGGGTTAGCCATGGGAAATACAGGGATAGGGTAGGGTGGTGGGTCTGGGTGGGTTGTTCTTTGGAGGGTTGGTGTGGTCTTGATGGGCCGAATGGCCTGCTTCAGGGATTGTATAATATCCACAGTGTATTAGCACTTTGAATGCTGAGAGAAATCAAGAGATATCATCCAATGTTGCTCTTCCCTAGCCATGAGAATGTTACTGCATTATCCACAACTTTATCATCGAGACAGGCCAAACAATGGAAGCGACAGCTTTAACAGTGAGCTAAAAATTAGAATTGAACCTGTGGTCAATTATGTTCAAAAGTACAGAACTTGAGTATATTGAAAAAATACACATTTTATGGAAGCTTTTCCTCTTTCACTCAGGAGGGCATTTTGCAACAATACAAATTCAAGGGAAAACCAACATTTTTATTGCATGAGAGGAGAGTGCTGGTTGTTAGGCAAGGAGACTTTGATTGGTAGAGGTGTTGTCATGGAGAATACATCCATTTATGTCAATTGACAGTTAACAGTCAGGCTTTGTTAAATTTTAAACCAGGCAGGTTGACACTGATTTGTCTATTAACATATGTAACTACCAGTACATGCAAGTAGCACAACTGATAACTCCAAATCGATTGTCAGTGTAATTCCAGCAAATGCTGCCCAATTGTAGAATCACATCTAATGTTAGACACTGTGTTATGAGTTCTGCAAGGGCAGGCTATTTGCTTACAGTTGCTTGTTGTGAACAGCAAAAGGACATGGTATTTGATATGATCTGTTAGTGTTTGGCACATACCACCTACATACTGACAACATGGTGATATAAGTGTCTTAGTTCAGCAATACGCAACTTGGATTAAATTAAATGTATTCATATGCCCATTGAATTAATAGTGTTTTGCATGTTGCAAAGCACTTAGGAACTTGAGTAGGTCATTCATCTCCTTGAACCTTTTCTGTCATTCAGTTAAGTTATGGTTGATCTACTTTGTGTCTTCAATTACCCACCTTTGTTCCATATCCCTTAGTATCCTTACTTCATAAAAATGCATCAATTTCAGATTTAAAACTTTCGATTGAACCAGAAATCACACAACTTTATGGACTTTCACTATTCTTTATGTGAAAATGTGTTTCCAGATTTTATTTCTGAATGGCCTAGGTCTAATCACAGGATTATGCCCTCTTGTTCTGCATTCCCCCACCAGAAAGAATTATTTCTCTGTATTTATCCTATTCAAAATAATCGTTTTATGTACCTTGGTTAAAGACTTACATTTATATAGCACTTTTCATAACCTCAGGAAATTCCAAAGTGCTTTATGTCTATTGAACTACTTTTAAATAAATCATTTTTGCCAGGCCTGTTGTGATCAATTGTACCCATATACAGCAAAGTGATAGTAAAGTGAAAATTTGCTTTATTACGTGATGGACAAAGATTGGACAGGACAGTAGGTAGTAGTAATCTTTTACATACCTTGGTTTAACACCTCATCCAATAGATGGCACCCTGCAACAGGGCAGCACAGCTAGTGTGGTAGCTGGATTTTATTTTGGTCTCTAGGGTCTGGGTTTGAGCCTGTGACCTTCCAAGGCAAAGGTAAGATTGCTAACACTGAGCCCTGGCTGACACCCAATTCAGTCACCCATTATTTGAACGGATGATTGAATTGTCCATCAACCTTCTAAAGTTAAGTGAGCTCAAGCCAAGTTTATCTAACCTGTCCTCATAACTTAATGCTCCTCGCCCAAAGCATTCCCACTAACATTGTGCAAAATCAAACAGCTGTGATGGCAAATGACCCCAAGGCACGGCAACCAGATTTGATTCAAAATATGTGATTGATGTAAGCAGCAAGTGTTCTTTTTTGTTTTGCTCCAGCACTTCTTTGCAGTAATGTTGTAGTTTATGTGTTGTGATGCTTAATTTTGTGCTTCTTTTAGATAACCAAGGAGTAAGGCTAATAGGGGTAGCTGGCAGGGGGCAACAAGTTATCTATTGTCTTTCATTTGGTCAACAGTTGGTCTTCTGTCATCCACCTGCAGAAACTGTGCAAAGTAAACCATGTATGATTTCAGTGAATGTGGTACTTGTTATATTCTATAGTGCTGTACACAAATATGACCATGCCAATAGGTTGTAAATCATTAAAATATCAGTTTATGGTAGATCTTCAGGGGAATTCCAGTATCCGATCATCTTTTTTGACCAGGTGAAATTAAGTAGATCTGATTGTCCATTCAAGCTTTCTACATTTGCTTCTTTGAAAATATACACCCAATTATCATGAGAGATAGTAAGAACTGCTGATGCTGGAGTCAGAGATAACAAAGCATGGAGCTTGAGGAACACAGCAGGCCAGGCAGCATCAGAGGAACAGGAAAGCTGACATTTCGGGTCAGGACCCTTCTTCAGAAAAATTTTCTGAAGAAGAGTCCCGACCTGA
>NC_063350.1:17347663-17356254 GCF_021869965.1 Rhincodon typus
ACACCCAACTATCATGTACAGGTAAGTCATGCTTCACATAACTAGATTGCAGTAGAATGCATTACAAGATGGCAGTGGCAGAGTAGGCAGCGTCTGGGCTCCTGAGCCCAGGGCTTGTCCACGCGGTCTGCTTTTCTTTCTTTTTTCTTCTTTTCTTGCTTTATTTCCTTTTTGGTTTTTGCTTCTACTTACCTTCTGGGAAGAGCTTGGTCGTGGCAGCTTGGGCGGTGATGGTATCTACGAGGAAGGCGGAAGGTAGGCTTTGTGTGGGGTCCGGAGCGTGGCAGTGGCTGGTGAGCCCAGAGCAGGACTCTGGTGGACGGCACCAAGGAAGTGGCTGGCGGAGGGGTGAGCACGGAACCCTGTATCAGCTGCTACGTTGGCAGGGGCAAGGTAGGCCCAGTGGCGAAAGATCACGCCTGAGGAGCGGCGTCTTCAATGTTGGTTGGGTCTGGCACGGGCGGCAGAGAAGTGGTGGTGGAAGGATTATGGACTCTCTTTAAACCCGTATCCTTCTTTTCATTCTTAAACTATTCAAAATGGCAGCGATCATGGTGACAGTGGAAGCTTTTTACTATACTTTACTGTAGTTATTCACTGTAAAATACACGTAACAACAAAATCATTCATCAGTTTTTGTCCAAGGGCTTAACAGAGACATTTATGATTCACAGGTAGTTAGAAATAAGGACAATACATCTAATGAAAACAATTACTGTATATATTGCAATAAAGTAAATGTTCCCATTTAGAGCTTCATTGCTCATCCCAAATGCCTATTAAAGGAAACGCAAATATACAAATCTAGGCCAAATCCAAGAAAATAGTGCTAAGTATTATTGCATCAAGTCTGATGTTGAATGAGTCTGATGCAGAAGCTAGATGCAACAGCATACAAATTGCAGTGGACTGTAGAACTGAAGTGCAATGGAAAGTGTTAAATGACTCCCGGTTCTATACTTTCTGAATACATTCAAACTTGTCTTCCAGTGCCCGGCATCACAAAAGCTCCATTTACAAATAATAACCAGGCTTTCATACAACCCAAGTTCATGGCAGTTAAGTGGATTTCTTAATTAAAAAAAAGGACGATAGTCTGGGGCAGCATTATAAGCGCAGGAATACAATTATGCTGTTTAAAACATGCATTTGTGGGTTGAGTTATAGGAAAACGTTGATTGTGTAATTAACCCAGTAGACATTTTCAAATCAATTCTAATTAGCATACTTAATTCAAACACCCTTTTTAGTGTAATAACTATTCTCATGGTTACATAGAGATACCATTTTTGAGTTCTAGGTCGAAATCGACTTAATTAGTTTTATGCGCAATATAAAACCAGGCTGAATTTGCATATGGTAATCAAGTGTAATTAGCATAATTTTACAGGTTATTATCACTCATGAAATTAATATGCTGTCTTCATTTGAAGAAGAGTCACGTTATGTTTTTGCTCCATGAAATATTTAAAACAATGTGCTATGTCACTAATGCAGTTTGCCCTGTTAAATAAGTGAGGAAGTGGAATGAAAATAAGGAAACGAGATTGTGAAAATCCTGCAATAAGCAAATCAGAGAAGTACAGATGACTACGAGAGAGTGCCCTAAATAATTCCACCATCCATTCTGTTTTTAATCATTAAGAAATTCAGATTTATTTCTTTATTAATCATGATAATTGCCTCTTGTGATGTGATGGATGTGTTTTCTTCCGGTTTACTCTTACTTTGTGAGTGTGTTTGCTCTGTTTTATTGCTTATCTTGTTTTCATATTATTTCTGCAATCTTGCTTCTTTTTTGTATCAGGATAAAATATCCATTTTTAAAATATCAGCAGGTTCAACTGTTTGAAGTGAAAAATAAATGTACTTTCTCAATTTGTTCCCTCCTTGTACAATTGCATAATGTATACACAACTCCATGATCACTTGCAGCTATCTGGGTACTTTTCCCAGATATCTTTTACACGTGAGGCTAAACCTTGACTCCCAGTAGACTATTCCTTGATGGATGGTTTCAGAACTGATACCCATTCCTCCTCTAACCAGATGGTCACAAATAATACTTTCCAACAGTTCTCCCTGGACGACCACTGGGAGTAAGAATCTTGGGAGTGAATCTTATGGCTTTTTGGCCAAGTTTTCAAGTTTTGTCGAGTATTTGGATTGCTTTTTGCCACAAAACCAAGCAAGTTTCCTCACTCTCTTTTGGACCAAATGTGCCTCATTAATTACCTACCCTTCCGCTACGGTATCTCTCACACCCGATTTTCCCCCCATCTTACTATGTGCTGTTCCCAGAATATAGCCGAAATTCACTGAAACGCCAGCATCGCCTGAACCCACACCATCTTTAAAAGTTGGAATTCCAAGGCTGCCCTCTGGATGGTGGACGAAATCTATTGGAGAAGGAAAAGATTGCACTGTGTTTGTTCAACAGCAACCTGGAGCTCCTAGTGGACGAAAGGCATTCCCTTCCTGAAGGACTAGCAGAGGAGTCTGTGCTGTCAGGCCCTGCCAGCCCGATTTGAGGTTGCTACCTGGGCCACTGCTGTCTCCAGGGTGTTGAGGAATGGCAAGCAATGCAGAGAGAACATCAATGACCTTCCCCGTTCCCCCACGGTATGTGCCACACTCTTCTCTCTGCCACCTCATACTCACTCTCTCTCTGCCAGTACATTTATACTTCACCAAAACACATGCTCTGTCACTGTCATTGGTGCATTCTTATCCATCCTGCCAATCTCCCATACTGACAAACCTGCATGCCCTCCCTGCTGCGTCCTTAGTCGTTTGTTACATCCCATCACCTTTCCCACACATGCATCAGTGCAAATAGCCATTCCATCCTCTGTAACCGCATTCTTTTGGCTCTGTTTTGCTTGTTATAGGAGAGGACAGATATAGCCAATCAGGGTGGAGGGGTCCCCAACATCTTTGTCCGTGCCCCCAACAAGGAGATAATTCTGGCTCTCACAGGAAAAGATCGGGACTGCTCCTGCAGGAATGCAGAAACATTTATATCCTGCCAAATATGTAAGTTCCTTTCTTCACTTCATTACAACTCTCACATTAACCCCACTATCACTGTCAAACCTTTCACCACTTCTAGACTCTGGCTGTGACATCTTCTCTCTCTCTAGTGTTGCAGGCTCCACAACCTGCCCTTAACCTCTGCAGAGGAATATTCGGCTCCACCAGCAGCTCCATCCTTGTCCTCTGAGGCTGAGAGTATGGAGGCCACAGGGGAAACTCTGGCAAGGTTGCTTCCTGCACCCCTCATCAGGCCAATAGCTAACACCTCAGTGGAAACCATTGACACAGAGAGTTTAGGTACACTAGCTGGTGAGCATCTCACAGCGACTATTTCTGCTGCTGGCCAAGGGAGAAGTAACCCATATAGCTGGCACTTGAGGAACTACCAGAGAGGCCAGCACCTGCCTAGCCCCAGACAGAGGATGAGTCTATGTCTTCGGCAATCAGAGAGTTTGTCTGAATTCACAGCAAGGAGCAGCCACAGACAGGCACATGGGATGCAATGGTCCTAATTGCCCAGAAGCTCCAGCACTGAACGTAGAACTTAGAACATAGAACAGTACAGCACAGTACAGGCCTTCGGCCTATGATGTTGTGCCGACCTATTATCCTACTGTAAGATCAAAACTAACCTGCATACCCTTCATTTTACCATCATCCATCTGCCTATCCAAGAGTCACTTAAATGTTCCTAATGTATCTGACTCTACTACCACTGCTGGCAGTGCATTCCAGGCACCCACCACTCTCTGTGTAAACAACCTATCTCTGACTTCTCCCCTATTCCTTCCTCCAATCACCTTAAAATTATGCCTCCACATGATAGTCATTTCCGCTCTGGGAAAAAAGTCTCTGGCTATCCACTCTAACTATGCCTCTCATCATCAATGTTGCGAATCATGGACGAGATGGGCTGGAGGGTCTGTTTCTGTGCTTTACAACTCTGTGACTGTCTGTCTGCCTCCACGGACAGGTTGGCAGCTACCATAGAGAGCCAAGTCCAGCATGCTCAGGGCGTACTGAAGAGGTACACTCATCTGCATAGCATCGCCCTGTACATTACTGCTCAGGAACAAAGGCCTGGCAACGTGGGACAGAGGAGGTGAGGAACATTGACACCCTTGGCACCTTAAAGTTAAGACGAGTAGTGTTTGTGTCCAGATACAAGTACCTCTGGGTGTGCCCCAACAAACCTCCAAGGCCAATGGAGTCCACTTCATGAGCAGGCTCCCTCCAACACAGCTGTGGAACCAGGGACCACATTAAGACATGGTGGTAGGGAGAGAAAGAAGATAATCTATTGAGGGCACTTTGATAACATGGGTGAAAAAAGCTTGTACCTCACTATCAAATCCTGCGCAAATGTTCCTGACGGTAACTTTCATTGTGAGTCCCTTTGCGTAGGTGCTTAATGCATTTCCTCATCAGCTCTTCCTGGCTATATCCAAAGGTTCCATGGAAAGGGGTCATTACTGTGAGTCTCCTGCATCATCAGGCAGCGGGGGGTGGGTGGTGGGGTACAATGATGACACGTGGCATTAACTCATAATGAACATCCTTAATGATTGACTCCCTCTGAGTGCAAAGGTGTAAATGTCTAAGAATTGTCAGTCATTGGCTGTGCCAGGGATGTGCAAATTTCAGACAGGCTCAGTGCTGTGGGTTGGCCAGGCAGCCTGTGTGTTGCACATTGCATGGGCATGTGATCAATGCCATTTTCTTTTAAACATCCGATGACCGGTGTTTGCTGCAGCCTCCTCCCCTCAGGCCAAGTCACTTATCCTGCAGCCATTTTCTTGACCATTGTGGATTTTCAAGTTGGAAGATGATGGAAGGCAACAATGAGTGCTCCTTTGCCAGTGCCTTGCAACCTCAGCCTGGACGCATCAGTGAGTTCCCAATCATCCATATCCCTTTCCCAGCAGCTCATCCTGTCAATCCCCTCAGGCAGCACACTTGCCCAAGTTCCTACCCAACAATCTACATGAGCTTACACTTGCCTGACTTTTCCACTCAGCCCCTGGCAATAGTATTGTCGTTCACTGCTGCAACTTGAAGCCAGTGGGACTGTTTACGACTCCCTCTTTTCCTGTTGCCCCTTCATAACCATGTTTTACCATATCCCTTCCTTACAGATCTTGCTATCCCCTTCACAACTGTACTGTGCCGTTTCCCAGAGCCAGCAGCACCAAGTCCTGAAAACTAACCTGCTGAGGCTTGGTCCTGCACAACGTTCCTTTGACTGATCAAATACCAACTGGATACACTTGTCATACTGTGCTGGGATCACCAGACTGACAGGTTCCTCCATAGATTTCACTGAGGACTACTCCCTTAAGGTTTTGGGGTATGGCTGCCTGTTTGCTACTCTTGCTGACTGAGCACAGACAAAAAAAAATAAAGCTGGAATCTTCCAGCCTCTTTAGCTTCATGCTCTACCAATCAGTATGCACACTTTCTCTGCCTTTAGTAGGACTTGTTCCTGTTCTTAGAACTAGTCATAGTTCATAATAAGAACAATTGAGAATTCTAAGGGTCTAGGCCCGAAATGTCAGCTTTCCTGCTCCTCTGATGCTGCTTGGCCTGCTGTGTTCATCCAGCTCTACACCTTGTTATCTCTGCTACTGGCACTGTATGTTGTACTAAATTATTTCAATATTATTGCATTGCATTCCCTTTTGGCCTTGGCTCAGTTGTTAGCACATTTTTTTCTGAGTCTGAAGATTGTGGTTCAAGTCCCACTGCTGCATTTGAACAGAAAGATCAAGGCTGACATGACAGTGCAGTACAGATGCAATGCTGCTTATTGGAGGTGCAATATTTCAGATGTGATGTTGAACTAATGCTCTATCTGCCTTCTCATGTTGATGTCAAATATCCTATGTCACGTTTTGAGGGCGAATGTGCTAATGTTTCTTCCCCACACAACAACAGATTATCTGATTATTATCCCATTGATGTTTATGTAGAATACTGTGCATGGAGTGGCCGCTGTGTTTCTTGTACTACATCAGTGATCCATTTTTGCACATTTACTTCATTGTCTGTAAAGTGCTTTGGAACGTCCTAAGGTCAAGAAAGTTAAAATATAAATGCAAATCTTATCTTCAGACGTAAGATTTTACAAACTGTTGAATGTGACACAGATCTTTGCACAATGGGATTGCAGTTCAGGAACTCACTCAAGTTGGTTGGCATACCTCGGGCCAAAAGTTGTCATCCATTCATTTCACTGATGAAAAACTGTTCAAGGCAGGTTGATCTTTAAGCATTGGTTCCCCGTACATGCTTCCATTGTGAAAAGACCCCTGCCAAGAATGTTACTTTGTGAAATCATTCTAAATACTGTGTGAGTTTTTAATAGAATTGGGTACATAAATATGACACCACAACCCTACATTAAAGTGACAAAGACCCTCTAGATTTAAGAGGTCTCTGTAGCCAGATAACTGAAATCGAAAGAATTCCACAATAATTTTGGATTTGAATTGCCATCTTCAATCCAAATGAACTTACGTCTATGGATGCTGATACACTGAAATGCAGATATAAATGCAGATTCTCAGGTCAGTTAAACATGGAAATTGTCACAAAATGGGGAAACAAATAATGATATTTGCACATTTAGAGAGTGCTGCACTGTTTGACATGTGGTCTTTAGAATGAGACAGAGATCCCATTACTTTTTTAGGCTGTTAAGTGATCTTATAGTAGCATGTTGAAGAAGAGCAAGGGGCATATAACTAATATTTAGCTCTCAATCAACATCACAAACAAAAAGGTTATCAAATTTTAATAAAATATATTCACAGCATGTGGGAATCACTAGAATTTAATGCTGAGAGGGCACTTAAGAGTCACCCACATTGTTGTGAATCCAGAGCCAAATGTAGGCTAGACCAGGTAAGGATGGCAGTTCCGTCTCCTAATGGACATCAGCGAACCAGATGAAGTTTTCTGACAATGGTTTCACGGTCACCATTAAGCTCTTAATTGCAAATGTTTAAATTGAATTCAAGTTCCACCATCTGCTGTAGCAGGATTCAAACTTGGGTCTCTGGTTTACTAGTCCAGTGACAATGCCATTAGACAAAATCATTCTTGGAACACAGGCATTGTTTGCATTTATTGCCACCTCTAGTTTATTTTGAGAAGCTGTTGGTGAGCATTTTTGAATCACTATAATGAGTGCAGTAAAAGTGCTTTCACAGTGCTGTGAATCAGAAGGTTATCAATTCAAATCCCAATTCAGCAACTCGAGTATAAAATATAGGCTAACATTCTGGCACAACACTAAGGAGTGCTGTATTATTAGTGGTGTCATCTTTTGGTTGAGATATTTAACCAAGGCCCTGCCTATCTGTCATGTAGGTGTAGAAGGTGGAGAACAAGGCAGTTAACACCAGGCTAATATTGATCCCTCAACCAATACGATGAACAGATTATCTGATCCATATCACTTTGCTGCTTAAGGTGACTTACTATGCAAAAACTGCCTATTATATTTTTTACATTACAGCAGTGGCTACACTTCTAAAAGTACTTCATTGACTGTAAGATACCGTGGGGTATTTGGTGGTCATGAAATGCACAATATAAATGCCAGCCTTTTTTGTTGAGTAGAGCATTCCAGGAATTAAATCCAGTGATGGTGGCTGGATTGTATGGATGTGCTCCCCTTGATGTTGCAGGATCTTGCTGTGAACAGTTTGGTTGCTGCGTGTCCTATGTTGTTCTTCCTGAAATTTTGAAACATGCTGTATAAATTTGAGTACTTTCTTTTCTCCACTGGTAGGCATGAAAGTAATGATGGGCAGAATTTGATATAAACCATACAGGTGGAACTTGGGAGAGGCTTGGGAATTGTTCAGCAGCAAGTGAGTTTGGACTTCAACAGCAGAAATAGGCAAAAGGAAGGAAGGCAGCAAAGCAATGACCTTTTCTCAATGTCATGGTAAGACAATTAAGATTGTCAAGAAAGCAGTTAAGGTACATTTGTATGCTGTTAATCATACTTAAACAGATCTCTTGGGATTTAGTGAGTGGCAATGGGTGTTGGGGTGGTTGTCGCAGTACTCAGGGGAGATGGAAAGCCAGTCATTTTGCAACTGCCTTCCAAAAGAGGCAGGAATTCACAAAGTTGCAGAATGAGGGATACAGATTGGTGGGGTCGGGTTTGATGGCGCAATTTAAAGGGCATGGGTCAGAGGACTTGGGCCTGATGACGCAGGCAGGGGACAGATATTAACAATTTAAATATAATAGCAGCAGCCAGTGAAAGGGCTAAATCAGAACCACAATGATCACAAAATCGAATATTGTTGGATATCTGAACAGCTAGGAATTGGCCTCGAGAGAGATATCTGCATGTGCATTGGAGACATGATTATTAAAAAGGCTACAGCAGGAAAAGTGCTTGTCTTGGCGTGTAATTGAGTAGGTCATGTTCCATATGACTCTAATTGGCTGGCTTCTGCCACATGGCTGTAGTTGGCTGGTCCCTTCTGACCCACTTCGTAATCCTATCTGGTATCTTTTTGAATATTGTTTATGCC
>NC_063350.1:17356264-17368361 GCF_021869965.1 Rhincodon typus
GATCTCAGGCTAGACATTAGAGTAAGTATATTTTTTTGTAACTACGTAGGCCTCATTCTAGAGCAACTTGAAACAAATGTGACTTATCTCCTCTTAGCAACAGCCCCTTATATCCACATGGTGGAACTTATCTTGAGATGTCAGTAAATTATCTTGTACAATACAGCCAACCTCAGCATGTCCTGGGAAATGCCTGCCACATGGGTTAAATTACATTCATCAGTCTGTGCAAGACTCAGTTGTACCTTTGTAAGAAGTTATGAGTCCTGCATTTCAACAAATAAACTCGAACCATAGAAAAAGTGCAACCCTAATTTGCTAGGGCAATATCAAAGATGAGCCAATGTTATTATGAGGAAAAACTGGTCATTAGTGAAGAGAAAAATTAAAAGGGCCAGATGTAACAGAAATCTTTTAAAGTTTTGTAGGTGTTAAGAAGAGTATATTGTGAAGGTTTATTTCTGTGATTCACAAATTGATAACAAAGGGGCACAACATTTAGGATTCAAGCAAAATCTTCCATCTCATGCAGTATTTTACTACCTCCTTGGGAAACAACAAAAGCTTTCACAGCTAACAAAATTCTCTCAAAATGCAGTTCATTGATATTATGTTGGTAAATGTGCCCAAATGTGGATGTGATAAAGTGCCCCAAAGAGTGGATAAGAAAAGTAGTGAATGAATAGCATTAGAAATATAAAGTCAGGACATTAGAAAATTTTTAATATCCAAGCATTATTAGCCCAAGAAGCAACGTTGAAGCTAAACACTTTCTACTGCTTCATATACATGAGAAATTATAAATATTAACATGGATAGGCATCAATCAGCATATTTGTAATTATTTTGCACAATGAGAGTACATAGCCACCTTTAGATTTCATGTGGAGATCACTCCGTTTCTACGATCGTCAAAACTTAAGAATACTCTTCTAAAGGAATTCATAGTCCTATAAATATAAAATGCAGACAATGTTATTCCCAAAATAAATGGAAAGGACTAAATTCTGAAAATACAACATGTAAGAATGGTAAAATAAAAATTAAAAGGAGATGTTCATGGACAACTATAGTCACATGTATGAAAGAAGATCATTATTTTGGGCTTGAGTGTTACTTTGTAATTATCATAATATCAGTCAAACTTGAGTTCACCGTGCTGCAACAGTGAAATCTTATGATATTTCTTTATGTAATTGTGCCATGAAATGGAAAAGCTGAAGATTGGTCTCTCAGCCATATCAGGAGCAATTACAGAACTTGAAACTAATACTTGCTGAGGCTAAGGTAAAACTGACAACAGTGAGCTACATTGTTTGCTCTGTATCAGTCATGGAAAGTTATCTATATAAACACTATAAAGCAATGCATAATGCAATAAAAAATCACACCTATTACACAGAAACATAGAAGATAGGAATAGGAGGAGGCCATTTGGCCCTTTGAACCTGCTCGGCTATTCATCATGATCATGGCTAATCATCCAACTCAATAGCCTAATCCTGTTTTCTCCCCATAACCTTTGATCCCATTCGCCCCAAGTGCTATATCTAACTGCCTATTGAATACATTCAATGTTGTGGCATCAACTACTCCCTGTGGTAATGAATTCCACAGGCTAACCACCCCTTGGGTGAAGAAATGTCTCCTCATTTTCGTCCTAAACGGTCTACCCTGAATACCCTGAATCCTCAGACTGAGACGCTTTGTTCTGGATACATCCACCATTGGGAACATCCTCCTTGCATCTACCCTGTCTAGTCCTGTTACGATTTTATAAGTTTTTATGAGATCCCCCCTCATTCGTCTGAACTCCAGCAAAAACAATCCTAACCCCGTCAGTCTTTCCTCATACGTCAGTCTTGCCATCCCTGGAATCAAACTGGTAAACCTTTGCTGCATTCCCTCGAGGGTAAGAGCATCCTTCCTCAGAAAAGGAGACCAAAACTGCACACAATATTCTAAGTGTGGCCTCACCAATGTCCTGTATAACTGCAACAACACATTCCTGCTCCTGTACTTGAAACCTCCCGCAATGAAGGCCAACATACCATTTGCCTTCTTTACCGCCTGCTGCACCTACATGCTTACCTTCAGCGACTGGTGCACAAGGACACCCAGGACTCACTGCACACTCCCCTCTCCCAACTTACAGCCATTAGATAGTAATCTGCCTTTTTGTTTTTGTTTCTAAAGTGAATAACCTCATATTTATCCAAATTATGCTGCATCTGCCATTGATTCGCCCACTCACCCAACCTGTCCAGTTCATGCTGAAGGATCTCTGCATCCTCACCACAGTTCACCCTTCTAGTCAACTTGGTATCATCTGTAAAGTTTGAGATTTTACATTTGTTCCCTCATACAAATCATTAATATACATTGTGAATAGCTGGGGTCCCAGCATCAATCCCAGTGACACATCACTAGTTACTGCCTGCTAATTTGTAAAGGACCCATTAATTCCTGCTCTTTGTTTCCTCTCTGCCAAACAGTTTTCTATCCCTCTCAATACACTTCCCCCAATTCCATGTGCTTTAATCTTACATAATAATCTTTTATGCGGGACTTTGTCAAACGCTTACTGAAAGTCTAAAAATACCACATTGACTAGCTCCTCCCTGTCAACTCTACTAGTTACATCTTCATGGATTACAGCAGATTTGTCAAGCATGATTTCCCCTTCATAAATCCATGCTGACTCTGTCTGATCCTGGCACTGCTTTCTAAATGCTCCACTATAAAGTCCTTGACAATGGATTCAAGAATTTTCCCCACTAATGATGTTATGTTTACTGGCCTATAATTCCCTGTTTTCTCTCTACCTTCCTTTTAAATATCAGAGTGCCATTAGCTACCCTACAATCTGCTGTTCCAGAGTCTGTAGAATCCTGGAAGATGGCCACCAGTGCATCCACTATTTCTAGAGCCACTTCCTTAAGTACTCTGGGATGTAGATTATCAGGCCCTGGGGATTTATCCTCCTTCAATCCCATCAATTTTCCCAGCACCATTTCTTTACTAATATTGATCCCCCTCAATTCTTCCCTCTCACTATGTCTTGCATTCTTCAACATTTCTGGTATCTGATTTTTGTCCTCTTTGTGAAGACAGAACTAAAGTATGTATTGTGTAACTAGCTTAGCTATACTACAAGGAAAAGATTGATCAATGCCCACTTTTGATCTCAAAACTGGTGCTGGCAAAATGAAGAAGAATCTTAAATTTGTAAAGAATGATAAGCGATTAATTCAATTTCTTTTTGAAATTTCATTTTAGTGGGACTCTTGCCAAGATGGCTGAGAGTTCACTACCTGGACAGCTAAACAAATGTTAAGCTACCATGTCCAAAGATGTAAGCAAACTGAATGAACAATATAGTCGATACTTCCTGAGTTATTGGTTGCAGCTGTATTAAAGTTAATGTAGCTTGTAAAAGTGGTCACCCAAATATTGTCCAAGAAATTTAGAACTGGTGGGATAGAGGAAAAAAAAGATGAGTTAGAGTTGTCATTTTTTAGTCAATTACTTAAAACACAAAACCTGTAGCTTGAGAAGTTTACAAAAGCAACATTATTTAACACTAAAACTAGGGAACCATTCAAAAGATGGTATCGAAGAATGTAGGAAACAAAATTTTATGTTACTAGTCAAATCAGTGTTCTTAAATAAGTTCCTAAATAGGTACTCGCTCTGTAAACAGGTCGACTGTAGAATCTTGAATAAAATAACTCATAGACTGATAGACATTTACAGCACAGAAGGAGGGCATTCAGCCCATCGTATCTTTACAAGTCAACCAAGATCTGTCTATACTAATCCCATTTTCCAGCTCTTGGCCTATATGCCTGTAGTCTATGGCAGCATTAGTGGATCTCTAAATACTGCTTAAATTTTTACAAAAATTTGTACTCTTTCAGGTAATTAGTCCCAGACTCCCAACACCCTCGGGGAGAAAAAAACTCACCTCAACACTCTTCATAGGTTTCTACTTCTTGCCTTAAACCTATGCCCCCTGGATATGGACCTCTTTGATAATAGAAAAAAACCTTTCTATCTACATCATCCATGTTCCTCATTAACATATACACATCTGTCAGGTGCCCTCTCAACCTTAACCTCTCTAATGAAAACAACCCCAGTCTATCCAATCTTTCCTCGTAGCACAGATCTCCCAGCACAGGCAGCATTTTCTCTGCATCTTCTCTGCATCACAGTGTTCCTATAATGTGATGACAAAAAATGCATGCAGTACTTTGGTCAAGATAGCAGCAGAGTAGGACACTCCAACAAGAACTCCTTCACTCCTTCTGTTTATTTCTTGTTTTGTTCTCTTTCTTCCCCCTCTTGGTGTTCTCTCCTGAGGTGGAGTGGGCTGGAGCCTTGTGCGAAGCGGGAATGGTCAGTGGGCTGGAGGCTCATACAGAACAGGGATGGTCAGTGGGCTGGAAGCTCAGACAGCACGGGGACGACCAGTGGGCTGGAGGCTCACACAGTGCGGGGACGGTCAGTGGGCTGGAGGCTCACACAGAGCAGGGACGGTCAGTGGGCTGGAGGCTCACACAGAGCGGGGACTGTCAGTGGTCTGGAAGCTCACACAGAGCGGGGACAGTCAGTGGGCTGGAAGCTCACACAGTGCAGGGACAGTCAGTGGGTTGGAGGCTCACACAGAGCGGGGACGGTCGGTAGGTTGGAGGCTCACACAGAGCGGGGACGGCCAGTGGGCTGGAGGCTCACACAGAGCGGGGAAGGCCAGTGGCCTGGAGGCTCGAGTGGAGCGGGGACAGTTGTTGGACTGTGGACTAGTGTGAGCAGTCAACGGCTTTCAAGCCCCCTGGAAGTCCCCTGCACTGATCTACTGAAAGACTGTAATGTTTATCTTTTTTAACTTGCTTCTCATTTTTCTAACTTATACTATGAACAACTTTTTCCCTTTCTTTTTCCCTTTATTTCTGTACTTTGTATCTAAGATCTGCACCTAGGTACTTTTTACATAAGATGGCACCATATGGGGCAACATTGTAAACTTTTCACTCTTCTCCTCTACTTCTGTATTTGAGTACACATGATAATAAAGGATATTCTATTCTATTCATCTATTGTATTCTTTTGATCTAATCAGCATTTTATACAGTTCCAGCATAGCCTCCCTGCACTTCTATTCTATGCCTCATCTAATAAAGGCAAGTATCCCACATGCCTTCTTAACTATCTTATCTACCTGCCCTACCAATTTCAACAATCTGTTGATGTCCACACTAATATCCTTCTGATCTTCAGTACTTTCCAAGTTCCTACCTTTCACAGTGCAATCTCTTGCCTTGTTTGCCCACCCCAGGAGCATTACCCCAACATTTCTGATTGAGTTCCATTTGCCACTGCCTGCCTAGCTGACCAGTCTGCTCATATCTCCTGCAGTTTATGGCTATCGTCAATATTTAACAGACTACCAATTTTCATGTCATCCATGAACTTCTTGATCATACCTCCTACAATTAAGTCCAAATCATTTTTTGTACACCATCTACAGGAAGATCCTTAGCACTGAGTCCTGTGAAACTCCACTGGAAACAATTTTCTAGTCATAGAAGCATTCTTTTAGCATCACTCTCTGCTTCATACCTCTCAGCCAATTTTGGATCCAATGTACCATCTAGTCTTGTATCGAATAGGCCTTCACTTTCCTGACCATCTGCCATAAGGGATCTTATTAAGAATCTTCCTAAAGTCGATGTAGACCACATCAAATGCCCTAATTGCATCTACAGTCCTGGCTACCTCCTCAAAAATTTGAACAAATTTGTCAAAGGCCCTTTCCTTAACAAATTCATGCTGACTATCCCTGACTAATCTGCATCTCTTCAAATGCAGATATATTTTGTCCTTCAAAGTTCTTTCTAATAACTTCGCATCACTAAGCTTAGACTGACTAGCTTGTATTTGACTGGTCAATCCGTTCCTTCCATTTTTTAATAATGAGGTAAATTTAGCTGTCCATAAGAAATAAGCAGAAATTAATCCATTCAGCCCATCGAATCTGCTCCACCATTCAAACGTGGCTGATAAGTTTCTCAACCCCATTCTCCCACTTTCTCCCCATAACCCTTGATCCCGTTGACAATCAAGAACCTACCTATCTCCATCTTAAATATACTCAATGACATGGTCTCCACAGCCTTCTGTTGCAGTCAATTCCATAGATTCACGACTCTCTGGCTAAAGAAGTTTCTCCTTATCTCCGTTTTAAAAGGTCTCCCGTTTACTCTAAGACTGTGCCCTCGGGTTCTAGTCTCTCCTACCAATGGAAACATCTTCCCAACATCTACTTTGTCCAGGCCATGCAGTAAATTTCAATTAGATCTTCCCTCATCCTTCTAAACTCTATTGAGTATAGACCCAAAGTCCTCAAACGTTCCTCATATGTTAAGCTTTTCATTCCTGGGACCATTCTCGTGAACCTCCTCCTGAAGTCCTCCAGTACCTCACCTGTGGCCAGAGGGGAATTTGAAATTTCTCCTAGGACCCTAATATTTTCGTCCTTGCCTTTCTCAAGAGTCTGGCGTACACCTTATCAGCGCCTGTGGACTTACCTATTTTTAAGGCTGCTAAACTTACTTAGAATCATAAAATCTTTGCAGTGCAGAAAGAGGCCATTTGGCTCATTGAGTCAACACCAACCCTTCAAAGAACATTCTAGGGACATCCTCTTTCCATGAATGTATAAATAAAAAGCCTAATTCCATTTATAATTTATTTCCAATTTTCCAGGACAGAAGCTAAAATTCTAAGTGTTTTATTCCACAATATTTGTTTGAAACACCTTGTGTTAATTATAGTTTGATAGGGAGAATTTTTTTTAAACATTTATGTCTGATTTTCGTATTTTGATACAGGGCTATGACTGAGTCTTGGCTGAAAAATGGACAGAATTACCAGGTTGATGTGTCTGGTCATACAGTATTCAGAAAAGATAGAGCAGCAGATAAAAGAGGTTGGCATGGGGTGCTCATAATATTGATCT
The DNA here is from genome assembly GCF_021869965.1 of Rhincodon typus. Lineage (NCBI taxonomy): Eukaryota > Metazoa > Chordata > Chondrichthyes > Orectolobiformes > Rhincodontidae > Rhincodon > Rhincodon typus. The sequence continues at coordinate 17,363,286 of NC_063350.1, forward strand.
TGAAATCAGCTATAGCAGTGAGGAGGTATGACATCTTGGAAGGATCATTAAATGAGGCCATAGGAGTAGAAGCAAAATCATAAAAGGGGCAAGCACACTGTTGGATGTGAGTTCGAGGACTCCACACAATCAAGGAAAGATAGTGGACCAAATATGAAATCAAACCTTGGAGAAGTATAAGAATAAAAAGATGACAACGATAGGATATTTAACTATCCAAATATTAACTGGGATAGTTTAAATGTGCAAGAAAGCAAAATTCTTAAATTTCATCCAAGAGAACTATTTTTAGCCAGTATGAAGGCAAGGAAGGGGGCCTAATACTGAACCTGATATTCAGAATTGAGACCTGGGGGAGTGGAAAGTATTTCAATAAAGGAGCATTTTGGAAATAGTGACCGGAACTCAATCTCATTTGGGATAGTTATGAAAAAGTATAAGGTTGGAGTGGCAAATAAAAGTTTTAAACTGAGAAAGATCTAAATTTAGTAAGAAACAATATGGCCAAAGTGGATTGGGAGTAGCTACCTGTAGATAAAACTGCGTCAGAAGATGGGAGGCATTTAAGAAGGAAATAGCGAGAGGATGGAGCAAATATATTCCCATGAAGACAAGGATGCAACCAAGGCTGAAGAACCCTGAATGCCCACACACATAAAGGTAAGGATTAAGAAAAAAAAGAAAAGCTTATGGAAAGTAATAAGGGCTCAGTATGGCAGACTTCCCAGAGAAATATAAAAAGTATAGCAGAGCGTAGAAAGAAAATTAGGAACGCTGGGGAGAGTTCATGAGAAAGAATTGGATCATATTAGTGATTTACCAAAATTGCTATTTCAAGCTTTTAAATGTGAGTCTGAAAGGAAATACGGGCAAGAAAGAAATAATGTACAAATTGAGTTTTGGAACAATAACAATACAATATTGTCCATGAGAGTGATTTTTCACATTGTTCGTTACAAAGAAACCTTGGAAGTTGCATTTCTCATTCTATTTTGCCTGTAGAATATTAATTCAGACAGCACAGCCTTTTCTCTTAAAAGTATTTAAGCGTAACCTCTGGATTAATTCAATAAAACGTTTGGAGAAAGAATTTACCTTTTCTAATTTATTAATTAGAGTTTTTTTAATTAAAAATGGTTTTGGGCTGGTTTCTGAACATCTAAAAATCTCTTGAAGGCAAGTGTTCCACATATTTGAATGACAAACCTACCACCTAGAAGGTCAAGAGCAACAGATACATCGCAACATCACCATCTCAAGTTTCCCTCCAAGATGCGTATTATTCAGAGTTCACAGAGTTTTTATAGAGTCAGAAAATGTATGAATATAGCAGCCAAACATAACTGCTAACCGAACTCCTTGAATAGCTTAACCCACTTTGCATATGGACATTCCAACTACGCAGCAACACGAAAAATTCAATGGTAAAAAGAATTCATAGGATTTTGAAGGAAGAACATTTTAATCAATAAATTGGAAAAGGTGCTTTTTTTGCCTATTCATTTTATGGAATTAATTCAGATGTTAGGAACAAATAGATTTCCTAATTTTTTAAAAAAAATGCTGTCCTTTCACCGTTGCTGGATCAAAATCCTGCAACTTCCTTCATACTGTGGTTGTAACTGCATCATATGGACTGCAGAGATAGCAAAAACTGCAGATGCTGCAGTCAGAGACAACACAGTATACAGGTGGAGAAACACAGCAGTGATGTTTTGGATTGGGACCTTTCTTCAGAAAATAGGTCCCGACCTGAAAAGTCAACTTTCCTGCTCCTCTGATGCTGCCTGGCCTGCAGTGTTCCTCCAGCTCCATACTGGGTTGTCTCATATGGGCTGCAGTGGTTCAAGAAGGTGACTCAGCATCACTTCCCAGCAGCCAATAGGAGCAATAAACGCTGTCTTAGCCAGTGACCTCCCATATCTTATGAACAAATAATTTTCTAGTCTTACAACTAGAATTGTAACTCCATCATAGGATCCTGCTTTGCAAATTAGAAGTAGCCTATCATTCAAAACAAGTTGGTGTCCATCTAACAACACCACTTGGATTTATATAGGACCTTTAACTTATTAAAATGTTCAAAGATATGTAGCATTATTAAGCAACGTTAGACATCTAAAATACATTAAGATGTAAATTTCAAGGAGCATTTTTCAAAAAAGAAAGCTGTAGAAAGCCACAAGCTTCATGGAGAGAATTTCAGAGCTTAAGGCCTTTTAGATGAAGGCGTGGTCCAATAGTAGGGCTATTTAAATTGGGGATACACAAGAGGCTGGAATTGGAGGACCTTAGATATCATGGATGATTGTAGAGCAGGATATGATTGCAGAGATGGAAGGGATCAGGACATGGCAGGTTTTGATTACAAGGATGAGCGTATTAAAATGGAAGCATTGCTAAAATGGAAGTAAATTATGGTTTGTAAGTGCGAGATTTGAAAGTGCAAGTGCAACCTCAGGTTTATGTAGGTTGAAAATGCAAGACTTGCCTTGGACAAGTTGAGTCTCATGGCAACAAAAACATGAATGAGGTTTTAAGCAGGACGTGGGCTGAGACAAGAATGATATTGGACAATGTTACAGATGTGAAAATATGTAGGCTTACCGATGGCAGGTTTCAAATAGTATGTGAATAGTATGATTCCACTCATAGAAAACTCTCTTACAACGATAGCATTTTCCAGGTTAACAGCTTCAGTAGTTTGGCAAGTAGTGCTGATGTTATTATCGTTTGGTTAACCACTGTCAAAACCAACCCCACCACTTGCTCCTCTTGGATATCTATTTTAATATCTTCTTCTCTGTGATAAATTTCTTTCAATGTATACAGAACAAACTATCATTCTGATTTAAATACAAAAGACAAAATATTCTATGCCTAATTCATTTGTGTGTATCTTGCCACCTCTTTGAGAGACAACAGTACATACATAGACGAAGATACAGCGGAGACACTTAGAGCTCTATAAAGCACGATTATTTTATTAAGTACTTAAATAATTAATGCACTTTTAACTATTGGAGATATCTCAATCACTTTCCTTCATGCCCTTATTTCTGTAATTAAACCCAAACATTATTACTTGCGAGAGATCGCAGCTGGCCAGGTTGAAACTCTGCTCAACGTCTTCACCATGCCTCCTGACGCAGGGTACCTCTTGCAACGTTAATCTTCAAAGTTATGCTGCACAAAAGGAATTTCTTCAGGTTCTTTATACACAAGTCTTTGTGCCAAGTATGTGCCTTATACAGACTTAATCATGCCCAAGAGTGATGCTGAATGTTTTGGCAAATGTATGCCTTATTTGGACTTATCCATACACATGAGCAATCCCAAATATTTTGTCTAAATGTATGCCTTATTTGGTAGAGGCAACAGTTACTGATTTCCTGGACAACAAGGTGCAGGGCTGGATGAACACAGCAGGCCAAGCAGCATCATAGGAGCAGAGAGGCTGACGTTTCGGGCCGAGACCCTTCATCAGAAAAGGGGGAGGGGAAGGGGGTTTTGAAATAAATAGGGAGAGAGTGGGAGGCGGATAGAAGAGGGATAGAGGAGAGGATAGGTGGAGAGGAAACAAACAGGTCGAAGAGGCGGGGATGGAGCCAGGAAAGGTGAGTGTAGGTAGGGAGTTAGGAAGGGGATAGGTCAGTCCAGGGAGGACGGACAGGTCAAGGGGGCGGGATGAGGTTGGTCGGTAGGAGATGGAGGTGCGGCTTGAGGTGGGAGGAGGGGATAGGTGGGAGGAAGAACAGGTTAGGGAGGCAGGGACGAGTTGGACTGGTTTTGGGATGCGGTGGGGGGAGGGGAGATTTTGAAACTTGTGAAATCCACATTGATACCATTGGGCTGCAGGGTTCCCAAGCGGAATATGAGTTGCTGTTCCTGCAACCTTCGGGTGGCATCGTTGTGGCACTGCAGGAGGCCCAGGATGGACATGTCGTCTGAGGAATGGGAGGGGGAGTTGAAATGGTTCGCGACTGGGAGGTGCAGTTGTTTGTTGCGAACCGAGCGTAGGTGTTCTGCAAAGCGGTCCCCGAGTCTCCGCTTGGTTTCCCCGATGTAGAGGAAGCCACACCGGGTACAGCGGATGCAGTATACCACATTGGCAGATGTGCAGGTGAACATCTGCTTGATGTGGAAAGTCTTCTTGGGGCCTGGGATGGGGATGAGGAAGGAGGTATGGGGGCAGGTGTAGCACTTCCTGCGGTTGCAGGGAAAAGTGCCGGGTGTGGTGGAGCTGGAGGGGAGTGTGGAGCGGACAAGGGAGTCACGGAGAGAGTTGTCCCTCCGGAAAGCAGATAAGGGTGGGGAGGGAAAGATGTCTTTGGTGGTGGGGTCGGATTGCAGATGGCGGAAGTGTCGGAGGATGATGCGTTGGATCCGGAGGTTGGTGGGGTGGTACGTGAGGACGAGGGGGATTCTTTTTTGGTTTTTATTGCGTGGACGGGGTGTGAGGGATGAGGTGCGGGAGATGTGGGAGACACGGTTGAGGGCGTTCTCGACCACCGAGGAGGGGAAGTTACGGTCCTTGAAAAACGAGGACAACTGAGATGTACGGGAGTGGAATGCCTCATCCTGGGAGCAGATGCGGCGGAGGCGAAGGAATTGGGAATAGGGGATAGCATTTTTGCAGGAAGGTGGGTGGGAGGAGGAGTATTCTAGGTAGCTGTGGGAGTCGGTGGGCTTGAAATGAATATCGGTTTCTAGGTGGTTGCCCGATATGGAGACAGAGAGGTCCAGGAAGGGGAGAGAGGTGTTAGAGATGGTCCAGGTAAACTTAAGGTTGGGGTGGAAGGTGTTAGTGAAGTGTATGAACTGTTCGAGCTCCTTGTGGGAGCACGAGGCGGCGCCGATACAGTCATCAATGTAACGGAGGAAGAGGTGGGGTTTAGGGCCGGTGTAGGTATGGAAGATGGATTGTTCCACGTAACCTACAAAGAGGCAGGCGTAGCTTGGGCCCATGCGGGTACCCATGGCTACCCCCTTTGTCTATAGGAAGTGGGAGGAATTGAAAGAGAAGTTGTTGAGTGTGAGGACGAGTTCGGCTAAGCTTGAGTGTGAGGACGAGTT